>NW_020665184.1:3646970-3648250 GCF_002925995.2 Terrapene triunguis | reverse complement strand
CGGGGGCCCCCTGCCAGAGACGCCATCCGGGGGCCCCCTGCCAGAGACGCCTTCCCGGGACCCCCTGCCAGAGACGCCATCCGGGGACCCCCTGCCAGAGACGCCATCTGGGGACCCCCTGCCTGACATGCCGCAGGTTAATGCCCAGTCCTGAGAGATGTGCAAAATTGTTATTATGGTGGTGCCTGGAGGTCCAATATGGAAGCCCCAATGCCTGGGCACTGCATGGAAACAGGCCAAGGGCTCAGGTTCATGCAGAGTTAATGTGAGCGTTGGTCCTGTCCACACACAAACACCCTGGGCTCGAGTGCGGTGGTGCTTTTACTGCCAGTCGGCTGGCTGGCCCCTCGGGGGCTGTAGGCTACGGCGCGTCAGCTGCGTACATGCCCCCGCTGTGCAGCTCCGGTTCTATTTCATGGTGTGATGCTGTCATCCAAGCTCGCCTTCTCTTCAGGGACGAGAGAGCCTGTGAGGCAGTGCCTGCCCCAAAGACCTTACAGCCTCAGCAGGCAAAGGGGCAGGGGAGGGACTTGGCCAACGTCACCCCCGGGGCTAGTGGCAGACATGGGAAGAGAACCCAGGTCTCAAATGTCAGGCCAAGGAGGCCATGCTCTGCAAGGTGAATTAACATCCCTCACCCCCTCTTGCTCCCGCCCTCCAGAAAGCAAGTGTTAGGGACCCCCTGGAGCGTTCGTGCTGAGGGCGGTGGTGTTTCCAATCTCCGTTCCCAGCTCCTGGCCACGCTGTAAAACGCTAATGCTGCCTTTGTCCCAAACACGTTAACACCTCCCCCGCCCGTCTAATCTGCTTGTGCGCCAGAGTTATTGCTTTTGAAGCTGTTACATTCCCCGTTTAATTTGAAGGACTTTCGCCCCGCACGGAACCCATGAGAGCAGCACAAATGACGCCGGTAATGAAACCGCACGGCAGATTAGATAATAATTGATGGTTAGAGGCGATTATTACAGCCAGCATGCCGCATGGCAATCACTCTCCCTGGGAGTCGCCGCTTGGCAGGTGGGGTGAGGTCGCTGATTGCGTTCACGTGTGCAGAGGAAGTCAGAGTTTGGTGACTTTCCCGTCCTTGCTGGGGTTCAGGGTCGGCTCCAGGCACCAGGCACCCAAGCTGGTGCTTGGGGCGGCACCTGGAGGGGGGCGGAGGCGCGGCGCTCTCCCCCCAGGGCTCCGGCCGCCCTCCCCCCCGGCGTCCTGCCCCCGGCGCTCCGGCCGCTGGGGGGGGGGAGAGCCGAGCCCCAGGCGGGGCTCGCTGCCCTGCCCCC
>NW_020665184.1:3642981-3646870 GCF_002925995.2 Terrapene triunguis | reverse complement strand
TGCCCCCGGCGCTCTGGCTGCCGGGGGGGGAGAGCCGAGTCCCCCCCGGCGCTCTGGCCGCCCCTGCTGGGGTTTCACGTTTACCTGCCTGGGATTTGCTCTGGGCAATGCAGCACCCTCCTTCTTGGCCTCGGGGAGATGGCCGCTGTCACGGAGTCCCCGGGCGATGCTCTGGAACTGCTCCCCACAAAGCCAGTCAGGACTCTGGGGAGCCTCCTCTCTCGGAGCAGACTGTCTTCAGGGCAAGAAGCTCACACGGCTTCACCTCCTGGGTCTCTCCTGGGAGCATTCAGCATATGCCCCTCCGTGCGCTTCCCACAGCGAGTCCGCCCAGGTGGGGTCCTGGGGAAGCCAGAGGGTCCTGCACCCCCACTTCGCAGTCAGACGTGACTCTTAGCCAGCCAGTAAAACAGAGGTTTATTAGATGACAGGAACACGGTCTAAAACAGAGCTTGTAGGTCCAGAGAACAGGACCCCTCAGCCGGGTCCATTTTGGGGGGGGGGCAGCAAGCCAGACACCCACGTCTGCACTTCACTCCTTGTCCCCAGCCAGATCCCAACGGCAACCCCCTCCAGCCCCTCCTCTCTGGCCTTTGTCTCTTTCCCGGGCCAGGAGGTCACCTGATCTCTTTGTTCATCTTTAGCTATTTCCTTGCAGGGGGGAAGGACCCCGGCCATTTGTTGCCAGGATACAAAGTGTCGGCCATTTACGCACACTGGAGACTTAAGAAATGCATAGGGGAAACTGAGGCACCCACACAGTATTCAGAGGAAACATTAAGAACAGTCCCACTTCGTCACAGCTACAGAGACAGGTGATGAGACGTTATTTCTGTAGCGCCCAGCGGTCCGTGAGGCACCTCCTGGAAAGCAGTGAAGCGACAAGAGGGCCCAATTGTGGGGCCCGGCCGCTTGTGCCATTATTAAAACCAGAGCCCAGCGGCCGGGAGACGCTCCCGGCTCAGAACAGGAGCATCGTGCGCTCACGTTCTATGGGTGCAGGTGACGGCAGCAGACGGGGAGTCAGTCCCAAGCTCCCTATTCCTCCGTCACTGGCCATCTGAGGCCCTGATCCTGCAATCGCATCCATGCAGATTCCAAATCACTTATCGTCTAGGGCCGGGACCCTGCTATCGGACTGTCTTCCAGTCCTGCTGAAATCCATCGGCCCTCGCAGCCCAGTGGCAGGACGGGGGCCTCATTCTGGGCATGATGCAACAAGAAGGCGACAGGTCAGACAGGGGAGATGGGTGGCCGGGCGTGAGAGAAAAGTCTCTCCAGGACAAGAACCTTGGTGCTTGGTGACTGAGCCTGGGCAAGCGCATCACTCACCTGCCCAGCCCAGCTTCCAAGCAGCGGGCACCTGCCTGAGTCGCCTGGCCCTGCTTGGCAGGCTTGTCGCTAGCCACGGAGGCCAGTGGTGATACAGTTGCCTCCCTGGTGAGATGGCAGGTTAATGGGCAGCGTGAGTGCTATTAGTGATGGGCATTTGGGTAGCACCTAGAGACCCTCGTTGGGGGCTGGGGTCCCGTTGGGCCAGGTGCTGTCTGCAAAGGTGGCCCCTGGCCCACAGAGCGGCTCAGGTAAAGACTGACCCAGGAGATTCCCCACTAACTAACGAGGACGGGGGAGGGGGCAGTGGGGGCAGGGGGCTGCACTGGGCTTGCAGGGAGGTAGGGTCTTGTCTCACCTCCGCCTCCAAGCCTGAGCCAGTCCCCTCCCTCCCCCCGCCCTTGTCTGTTTAGTCTGAGTCCTTTGGGGCCGTGGCTGTCTCCCGCTGTGCATCTGTGCAGCCCCTAGCACAATGGGACCCTGGTCTCCGCATGTCTTAGTAGCAAAGACAGGGTGGGGGAGGTGCTCTCTCTTGTATGTTGTAGATTATTATGGGGCATGCGAGCATCCTCTGACTGCTGCCCCTTCTGTAGGAGAGGAAGCAAAGCTGATGAATAATTAGGTGAATAATTCTGGCTGCTGGGGCTCGCAGCCCTGGACTGACGCCTGGCTTTGCCACGGCGGGGGGAGACCGTCCTGGTGGCGCTGGGATACGGATTGGGTCCACGCACCAGAATGCTCCAGCTCCTGCTGACTGGCAAAAACAATAAACGTGCATTATCTTGACACCTTAATTCTTTCGCTATCTCTGGTTTGATTTAAAGAGCGGCCTCTGTCGAGCAGGAGCCATAAACTTGCTGAGGGAGCCTCCTCATTCACATGCCGCAGGTATATTTCACGCCACGCCAATTCCCCGAGTCAGGAGAGAAGCGGCTTTTGAAAACAAATTAGACCCCATTACGCAAATTAGAGCCCCATTTGTCTCTTTTTTCTCTCTCCTGGAGTCACTTGTGCACGGTTTGAACAGTTTCTCCCTCTCCCCCCGCCCACTCCCCCTTCAAAACAGGGAGGAACCAGCAGCAGCCTGGGTAATTTAGACACTCCAGAGTCTCAGCCTCATTGAAATAAACTCTGGAATAACAGTCCGTTTCGGACGGCAGCTGTGGCGCGTTGAGAGGGCTTTGCTGGGCAGCGGCTGCCGCTAGGGGCTGTTTGCTGTAGCGAGGGGACGAGAGTGGCAGACAGAAGCAGGGGTGGGACGGAGAAGGTAGATCTGCGTGACTTGGCCCTGCCAACGGGCACTGGAGCACAGGGCCCTGGGTTGCCGCTAGATGGCGCGGCTGGGAGGTGTTTCGCCTGCCCCATTCTGCTTGCTGAAGGATGCTTTCCAGAAAAGCGTCTTAACTCCCCCTCCCTCCTGCACGGCCTGTGCGGCCCTCTCCGGACCCCTCTCCTCCCGGCTCCCCCGAGGCGCGCAGGGCTGGCAGGGCTGGCAGGGCTGGGGCCATGTGCAATCCCCGCTCTCCTGAAACCAGGGAGAGTCTGATTTGCTCCTTGCTCTCGGGCGGCTGCCAAGCCAACGTAGGGTGACCAGACAGCAAATGTGAAAAACCGGGACGGGGTGGGGGGGTAATAGGAGCCTATATAAGAAAAAGACCCAAAATCGGGACGGTCCCTATAAAAATGGGACATCTGGTCACCCGAAGCCAACGGGGGCGACTCACGGACATTAGAAACAGAGGCCTAGATTCTGCTTCCAATTGTGCCAGCTTTAGACCAGAGTAACCCTGTTGACCGAAGTGGAGTCACTCCTGACCAGAACCCAGGAGTCCTGGCTCCCGCCCCCCTGCTCTACGCACTAGTGAGAATCCTGGCTGCTTGGCAAATGCTAACGCAAAGCAGGAAAAAGAAGGGGAAAGAATCCAGTCTTGGGGGAGGGAGACGGTGCGGTTATAGGGGGGCACCTATAGGGGAGGTTTCCTTGGCTTCCTCATCTATTTGCTGTGGGGAGCTGTTGAAAATTTAGGATCGTTCACGTTATTTCTGAGCCATTTCACTGGTCCTCTTACACGACTCAGCACAACTCAGAAACGGGGCTCGTAAAAGAAAAAAAAAATTGCCCCCCCCCCCCCCCCCCGGCCGATTCCTACTGTCGCTTTGTTATTAATAGTCTGAGCTGTTTGCGTTACAGTGAGAACTAGAGACTGAGACTGGGCCCAATTGTTCTGGGTGAGGCACAGACCCCAACTTGGATCAGGGCCCCGTCGCGCCGGGCGCTGCACAGACCCCGGCCGAGATCAGGGCCCCGTCGCGCCAGGCGCTGCACAGACCCCGGCCGAGATCAGGGCCCCGTCGTGCCGGGCGCTGCCCAGTCCCCAACCAAGATCAGGGCCCCGTCGCGCCGGGCGCTGCCCAGACCCCAGCCGAGATCAGGGCCCCGTCGTGCCAGCCGCTGCACCGACCCCGGCCGAGATCAGGGCCCCGTCGCGCCAGGCGCTGCCCAGACCCCGGCCGAGATCAGGGCCCCGTCGTGCCAGCCGCTGCACCGACCCCGGCC
>NW_020665184.1:3595776-3642881 GCF_002925995.2 Terrapene triunguis | reverse complement strand
GCCGGGCGCTGCCCAGACCCCGGCCCAGATCAGGGCCCCGTCATGCCAGGCGCTGCCCAGACCCCAGCCGAGATCAGGGCCCCGTCGTGTCAGGCGCTGCACCGACCGCAGCCGAGATCAGGGCCCCGTCGTGCCGGGCGCTGCCCAGATCCTGACTGTGATCAGGGCCCCGTCGCGTCAGGCGCTGCACCGACCGCGGCCGAGATCAGGGCCCCGTCGTGCCGGGCGCTGCCCAGACCCCGGCCCAGATCAGGGCCCCGTCATGCCAGGCGCTGCCCAGACCCCAGCCGAGATCAGGGCCCCGTCGTGTCAGGCGCTGCACCGACCGCAGCCGAGATCAGGGCCCCGTCGTGCCGGGCGCTGCCCAGATCCTGACTGTGATCAGGGCCCCATTGTGACAATGCTGCACAGACACATTCTCGCCCCTGGAGCTTACAGTCTAAATAGCAGGGAGCATAGTAGGGACTTGCCCAAGGTCACACATCAGGTCAATGGCAGAGCCAGGAACAAGAGGCAGGCCTCCCGAGTCTCATGCCAGGGAGAATAACTTTGCACACAGCTGGCCTGATGTCCTGTGTCACTGCATGCACAGAGCTGTGCCTGGGACGAGTGACTTGAGTCCACAGAGTGGCCTTGAAAGGAGAGACAGCGTATCAGACCCAGCTCGTGCGTGGAGCGTGAGGTCATGTGAACTGTGTCCTTGCAGGAAATGGAGCCTCTCACTAGGTGACGGCGGGTGAGTATGCATGTCCATGTATCAGACTGAACCACAGCGATGCGCCGCTTGCAGGTGTCTGAACTAAGTCACTTTCTCTTTGATGGATTGGAATATTCCCCTACTGCCACCTCTGCCCCGGTGCCGCAGGATATAGTGGAGCAAAGCATAATCTGTCATCCTATTTTTTGATGTGTTTCATATACATATTTAATATATTTTGCTGTTCTGCAATATATTAGACTGAATTACTTTGCCATAAAAAATTCCTCAGACGTGCTCATCACTGGTTTGGAAAATTACATTAGCAATATATATTCCATCTGTGTAGCAAGTGAGGCAATTATAAATTTATCCCCCTAATAAATTTAATTCTTGAAACTTTGAGTGGGATTCAAAGTGGAGGTTTCACAGGGGAAAGGGTCATTTTAATTCCAGCTGAACTCTGAACAATACGCTGATAAATATTAAAGGGCCTCTCAATTTGCTAATAAAAGGAATCGATTACTATTCACTGGCTTAATTCTATATTCAAGTGGGAACTAATTGCTTTCCTCAGAGCAAAAAAAAGTTTTGAAGGATTTTTATCTCCATTTTAAATTAGTTCATTAAAAGCCAACATTTATTATTTATTGGTTTAATTTCCAAATATTGCTGTGATATCGAGCTGGACCCAGGAATCCCAGGCCCGCGTGGAAATGTGATGATTTTATTAACCCAAAGTAATTAATTAAAGATGGAGGGAAATTGTTTCCCTGATTGGAGGACAGCTTTTTAAGGCAGCATCAGTAAAGGTCTTTATGACGCAGCAGAGTCACTTCTCCAGTGTTCCCCGCGAAAGGCTGGACCTTCTCCCTATTTCAAAGCCTCTGTTGAGCTCTGGAGCCTGATGTGAGATGCCTTGGATGTGATTTTCAGACATGCCCGTGTAGTAAAGTCCCAGGTTTCCCGCCAGGGCCAGCTCATCTGGGGGGAAATCTCTCCGGGGCAGGGGTGTCTTTGACTGCACAGCTCCCTATGGCTGGGGCCCCGATCCTGTCCCCAGGTCTGCCTGTGTCCTTGTGGGAAATGGGGTCAGCCTGGGATCTCTGCATGTGGAGGGGGAAGATCTATGTGCCTCTCTTACTGCTGGACCCAGCAGAGAGCACGGAGCTGTGCTAACGAGAGAGCCCGCAATGGACCAGGCGGCTGCATTTCACACGAGTGGGTTGCGGGCTGGTATCCTGAGCACGCTCAGCCTGCGGCCCAGCCAGCTCGCGCTTGTCTGTAAGTAGGGCCCTACCAGATTCACGGTCCATTTTGGTCAATTTCACGGTCGCAGGGTTTTAAAAATTGCAAATTTCATGATTTCAGCCATTTAAATCTGAAGTTTCACAGTGTTGTAATTGTAGGGGTCCTGACCCAAAAAGGAGTTGTGGGACGGGGGGGTCTCAAGGTTATTGTAGGGAGCGTTGTGGTACTGCTACCCTTATTTCTGTGCTGCTGCTGGCGGCTACGCTGCCTTCAGAGCTGGGCAGCTGGAGAGCGGCGGCTGCTGGCCGGGAGCCCAGCTCTGAAGGCAGAGCCACCGTCAGCAGCAGCGCAGAAGTAAGGATGGCACGGTATGGTATTCCCACCCTTACTTCTGTGCTGCTGCTGGTGGGCGCTGCCTTCAGAGCTGGGCAACAGGCCACCAGCTGCCGCTTTCAGGCCGTCCAGCTCTGAAGGCAGCACAGAAATAAGGGTGGCAATACCATGACCCCCCTAAAATAACCTTGCGACCCCCCCTGCAACTCCCTTTTGGGTCATGACTCCCAATTTGAGAAACATTCATCTCCCCTGTGAAATCTGTATCGTGTAGTGTAAAAGCACACAAAAGACCAGATTTCATGGTTCGTGACGTGTTTTTCGTGGCCATGAATTTGGTTGAGCCCTGTCTATAAGTGCCGGGTATTCACAGTGATGGACGGGGGGAGGCGTCACCAGCAGAAAGGCCGGCTGGTCCAGTGGGTAAGTCCCTGGCTTGGGAGAGCAGGGTCTAGTCCTGTCTCTGACCTACTGTGTGACCCAGGCACACTCCTCCCCTCCCCACGGCTCTGTTTTCTCTCCCGTCTGTCTCTGTTTGGACTGTAAACTCTGCAGGGCGGGGCAGAGTCTGGGCTGTGGATGCTGAGCTGCCTGGCGTAGCCAGCGTGCCTTCCTGGGACACCCTCCCTTCAGGCGGTTGGGTGCAGTTGTAACCCACACGCCTCCTGGGTGTGGTGTCTGTCCCATCCAGTGGCACCGAGATCACTTAGAGAGAGAGATTAATGAGTTTGCTCTACAGCCTTAGCTAACAGCCCGTTGGCTTTTGGCTCATGCACTAAGCTCCAGAGGTCCCAAGTTCGATCCCGCCCGCCGACAACCGGGGTCTGTCGGTGTTACACAATGCCCTCTGGAGCCCTTCACTGCGGGGGATTCCCTGACCGTTTTCCTCGGCCCGACTCCCTGGGAACCCAGGAATTCGAGCAGTTGATAAAGTGCCACTTTGACTGCGGATGCACAGACTGTCCCTGGGCGGCGTGAGATGCTGCAGCAGCAGCGGGTGGATTTGACTGAGCCAAGCCATGGGGTTTTCAGCTTGCCAGAGGGGCAGAAAGCACCGTTTGGAGAATCCAGCAAGAGTTTGTGTTTGCGCAACTGGGGCCCCGACCCAATCAGCGGCGCTGGCGAATCTGGTGCCAGCCCTACTTTCTGCTGCTGGGGGGAGGGGGGCGGGAAATCCCTGAGGAGCTGACCTCAGCGCTTTCCTTCCCAGCAGCAAGCACAGCAGGCAACTGGCATGAAAAATGGGGGAAGGCCAGATGTGGGCAAGAGGACACCAGCTCCAGCTCCCTGTCCCAGCCTGGCGTGGGGAGCTGTGTCCCTGCGCTGGCCGCGCAGACCAGGGGCAGTGCCTCTGCCAGGGAGCTGGCAGTGGGCTTGGTAACAGAAGAGGGGCTGGCAGTGCGCAGGGTGGATGGCGCGATCCTGTCACACGGGGTGGTGCTCCCCTGCCTCTCGGACGCACCCGGGGATGAGCTGCTGCCGCGCTGCCAAGGCTAGGTAAGGCCCTGGACAGGGTTAACGTGGAGCCTGGATTCCCTCGGCAACTGATCATCCTGCTCCTGGGGGGAGAAACCAGGTCCCCTGACCCCTGGCAATCACCTTGTTCAGAGCAGTGCTGCCCACACAGGGAAACTGATCCCGATGCTTTCTGGACATGTGCCGCTTGGTTAATTAACACCGGGGCTCTGCTGCACAGTGGCAAAGGCAGGGGGTCTGTTGCATTGCTCAGAGAAGAGATTGTTTTGCCGCTGCTCAGCGTCCCAGCGGAGGGCAGGGACTGGAGCAAGTTGGAGGCTCTGGGCCCCATTGCCAGTGATGCTCGGGACCTTTCAGACAGCCCCTGTAGTGTGACATGTGTGGGAACAGCCCCCTGAGACTCTCCCCCGGGCAGGGGCTCCCTGGCTGGGATGGAGCTGATGTAAGGGCCAAGCTGCGGCTGTTCTCTGCTTCCCAGGCACCGTCTCTTTGGGGATTTCAAGGGACAGGCCCACCATTCGCTGAGTGCAGACTCTGGGGCTGTCTGCACACAACCCTGCACTGGTTTGGTTCAGCCAGTGCAACCGCCCCGTGTGGACGCTCTTATTTCAATTTCAGAGCGACTTGTCTCCATTCAGACTAACCATGTTCCTGACTGACGTAAACGAAACAGAAATAAGCCCGGTTTAAAACAAAATGTGGCCTGTGGCATCGGGTTAACAAAACCAATATGAAAGCGGACCTTTTGTTCAACCGGTGCAGCTCTGCTTCGTCTTCAGGAGAAAAACAGGCCAATGGGGTTAAATCGCTTTGAAAGTTGGCTGAGTTAAATCAGTCCCTCCCCGCTGAGTGCGGGCTCGGATTTCAGTGTCAGAGTGACACGCATCGATTTAGCTAGCACCAGGAGTCGATTTCTTCGTGAGTTGTAAGTAAATGGCTATCCTGCATCTGCAAACCGGAATGGGTCTCCATGCACACAAGGGGACTTCACTGATTTAACTAAACCAGTTTAGTCGATTTCTAAGTTTCCCTTAGTCCCACGGGTGCAATTTTCCCATGTAGACAAGGCCCCTTCCCCCCGGAACACCCTCCCAGGTGCCCACGGCTGTGTCCGAGCAGCAGGGGCGCTGAGCTCTGGACAGAAGGGGTTTGGCCGGGTTTGTGTCCCCCCCCATGTGCTTTGGAAGTGAGGTGCCGGTGCAGGCAGCCTGGTCTCCGGAGGCTTTCCTCAGGCAGCCGGCATTCCCGGGGATGTCGATATTATAACCCAGCTCCTTCCCTTCTCCCCGAAGGGATCAGACGGTGGGTTGATGAGATGCAGGCTTGATTATCGGCAGCTTCCCCGCCTGTGATTGATGGGGTGCTGACGGCTCCCAGGCTGGGCCTGCTCTTCAAGGAGACTGCGCTTTTGTCAGTGCAGCTCATTGCAAAGAGACGCAGGAGCCACCTGGTGGGATAGACGCCTGAGCTTGCCCTGTTCTGCCCTGTCCCCCACCCGGCCTCTCCCTGCGCCAGCCAGGATGGCTGAGGGCAGCTGATTGGAAGTGACAAAGCACTCAATGCCCAGATGGAAATGGCTCCTCATCAAAGCGGCGTGGTTAGCAGAGATCAATGGTAGCGCGGTGGGGCGGCAGAGGAGCTGAGGATGAGGAAATGGGAAAAAAGGAGGGGGGGGATTATCTGCACTGCTCCTGCTGCAGTTCTCCCTGCGGCTCCAAGGCCGCAGCTCTCTCCTAGGAGGTGTCAGCTGAGCTGCCCCCGAGAGCTCACACAGGGCTCTGGGGTAGAGCAGGGACTTGCACCCCCATCTCCTGAGTCCCAGGGCCTCAATCACAAACCCTCCTCTGTTAGCTTCCTGGGACTCTGAAAACTTTGTCACTGGATCAGGACAGAATTAATGTTGTTCCACAAACTTACACAGGATCGTTTTAGGGGTCAAGACAAAGATGCCACATTTATTATTAATCTGTAACTATTAGCAAATACCTTAATGCTTATACACATACACTCGCACACACACACACACACACACACACACACCAAAATGTTCTGCAGCTGCTGGATAGTTACCAGTCCTGATTGTAGTTTGAGTTCGCAGCTTGGGATCGGAGCTCGTGACAGCTAACTGGCCAGGAAAGCTGAGCACGAGGAGGAGCCGGGTCTCTGTCGGGCGCGCACCGATGCTCCTTGATGTTGATAGCAGAACGTTACCCAAAGTCTCTCCCCTCACCCTTCCTTTTTATAGGAGTTTAGTTTGGATTCAAAGTTCCTAGGTCTCGCTGTGTCAGGCCGCCTCTGGGTTTGGTGCTTGATCACCCGTCAATTGCAGGCGTGACTGTCAGCCTGGGACCTGGCTTTGATCTTCCTTCTGTTGTTTCTTTTTAGGGTGGATGCTTCTTGCTTGAGTTAGGGCTGTTGTCTAGTTCTTCAGCCGTTGGTATTTGAACTTTATCTCATCAGGACGGGCTGGTGCTGGAGGTTGATTCTATCACCCATGCATCCCTCATTCACACATCTCAACTAGACTCATAAAATTACAGCAGGGTTTGCAACAATGAAGGTTGCAGCAAGCCCTTACAAAATGGAGTAAGCGTTTTAAAATGGGGTTTGAATTACAATATGGCACAGAAGTTACAATGTAGGAAAAATGGCAGGTGTAATGAAAGTTACAATGTAGGCAAAATGGCAAGTGTAATGAAATGGTGAACAGAAGTTACAATGGTACAGTATAACTAAAAACAATTTCATTCATGAGTCCTACATTAAGGGCGGCATCAAATGGACTCTCAGAGAAGAGTTCCCAGGCCTGTTGTTTCCGCAGCGCTGCCCGAGAGATTCGTGGATTTGTAGGACCGAGCCGGGTCTGGGAGCTTCCGGGGTCCCTCTGGCTGGCGCAATAGCCCTCAGCAGACTGCGCGTCTCATCCCCAGTCAGCCACACACACGGACACACCCTTAACTTTCTGCACGCAGAACCCTAGCAATGTCGGGCTGGAAGAGACCTGGAGAGGCCAGGTCATCTAGGCTTTCCCGCTTGCTGAGGCAGGCCCCAGTAAACCTGGATCACCCCTGACAGGTGTTTGTCCAGCCTGTTCCTAAACACCTCCCGTGATGGGGATTCTACAACCCCCTGGTAACCTATTCCGGTGCTTAGTTAGCCTTAGAGTTCGAATGTTTCTCCTGGTATCTAACCTAAATCTCTCTCACTGCCAACCAAGTCAAGTTTGTCTTCTCCTACCCTTGCTGGATGTGAAGAGCGATCGATCACCATCCTGTTTATAACAACCTTGTCCACCCCCGAAGACTGATGTTATGTCCCCCTTTCAGCCTCTTCTCTAGACTAAACATGAGCCAGCCTTTTAATATTTCCTCACAGGTCTGGTTTTGTTCCTCTCCTCTGACTCTCCAGTTTGTCCCCATCTATCTTAGAGCCCAGTGGACAGAGGTCTCCAGCTAAGGCCTCCCCAGTGCCGAGCCGAGCGTGACAGTTACTGCCCATGTCGTAGATATGGGCGTTCCTGCCCCTACAGCACCACTTGGGTCCTGCTGGCTTCAGTGGGAGGAACATGCTCAAATGCTTTGCTGAATTGGGGCCTCAGAAATCCAGCCCACATCAGTGTGGGATTCCACCCCAGGTCTGTAGTACCAGGCAGCTACGGTGTGTCAGGACAGCCAATGGAGCTCTCTTTCTCTGCCAACGTACTCAGCATGTTTTATGAGTCCAGAGCATTGCGGGGAGCTCCTTGCCGGGCTGGGGGGAGACAGGCATAGAAATCTCTTGGGAAGTAGCCCACGTCTCATGCTCCGTCCCCTCCGCTGTATATTTACCGACTAGCCCCTGCGGGAACCAGACATTCTCACATGGATCAGGACTGTCTGAGAGAAGCCCCTGAGGCTCCAGGAATGTTAATTTCCTTGGAGAGCAAACATCCCAGGCCTGTGGCGGGGGAGTGAGCTATAATTTATATCCCCAGCTCTGCCAGCACCGTGCCGGGGTAGACTTGGAATGAGCATCTCATCTGTATTCTGGGCTGCAGCCTGCTGGGCTCTCACGGAGCAAGTTCCAGCTGAAGCTCATGAATAAACCCTCTTTGGCACAAGGGAAGTTTTATTCATAGCTCACTTCGTGAGCCACCGAAATGAATCCCCCCCCCGATTTATCGTTAATCTCAACCGTTAACGCTGAGAGGCTGTGGGTGAATTTCAGGCGTAGTTTAGCTCCCAAGGCGGGGGGAGGGGAGGCACCCAAAATGCATCTCTTTAGCCACATGCTCCCCACTGAGGGCTGAGACTTCACCCAGGACCTGCCCCTCTCTGCTGCCGTTGGCTGAAGGGGGGTGAAGGGGCCCCCATGACCCAAGGTGCCCAGCTACCTTTCAGCCTGGCTTTCAGGCACAGTCAGGCCCGTGTCACAGACCGGGAAGTCCAAGGGGCAAGAATGGAAACCGTCTCTAGTCTCAAGTGGGGAGGGAGAAGGTGTTTCCTGACTTGTTTCCTTGTGGGTGAGGCCCTGAATTGTGACCCAGGAGAGCTGGAATCTGTTCCTGCCTCTGCTGCCGACGCCCTGTGTCTCTCTGGGCTCCGTTCCGTGCTGTGGAGTGGGGGTGATGAGCCGTCTGGCAGCGTTTCTGGGCAGGGACACTCTCGCCCTGCGTCTTTGTGCCCCTGCCTCTCTGATCCATCCGCAGACACCTGGCTGCAAACCCAGCC
The DNA here is from genome assembly GCF_002925995.2 of Terrapene triunguis. Taxonomy (NCBI): domain Eukaryota; kingdom Metazoa; phylum Chordata; order Testudines; family Emydidae; genus Terrapene; species Terrapene triunguis. The sequence continues at coordinate 3,634,415 of NW_020665184.1, read as the reverse complement.
AGGTGAATCTGTTCGCTCCTGTTGCCGTGAGCATCGTCTGGTGCACAGCCCAGCGAGTGACTTTCGTGCGAACTGCAGCAGAGGGCCTGCCTGGGCCCTGCCTTCTGGTTCTTTTCCCACGTGCAAAGAGGGAGCAAAGCGAACGTGCTTTGTTCAGCAATGAGGACGTTCCTGTTCTGTGCCCCGAAACGTTCCTGGGCTGTAACGGGACCCCTTTTCCTCAGGGCAAGGAGCCGAGGGGCTGTGGCGTGTAAAGTCTGACATCCCTCGGCTTCTCAGGAATGGCACCTGAGCTGCAAACCTTCCCCTGGGCTTTACAAAGGGTGTAATTTCTTCCCTTCTCTGCGGGGCACTGACGTGGCTACGCGCCAGGCGCTGGTCACAAGCAATGGCCGAAGTGACGACGGGGGTCTGATTTAGGACACCGTAACGGGGTCTGAGTTCCATAAAACGCTGAGCGCCCGGCCTTTGGAAATCAGCCTCCTTCAAGGTGTCTGAGAGCTGGCGTCTGTTCCTAGTTCTCCTCCTGACTCCCAGCTCAGTGCTTTCTCCACAGGGCTGCCTCTGGGACTGTGGCAGGGATTCCTGAGTCACTTCGCCTGTCCCCAGCCCTCTGGTGTCACCGCGCGAGGAACTGAGAAGAGCAGATCGTTCTGCCGTGAGCAGGGAACACGCTTCGTTTGCGTGTGGCCATTTCCCCCCCACTTCACTTTGACAGGGCTCTATCCGTGTCTAAAGCCTGACCCGTTCGTCCTCCTCTTGAGTTGCTTGCAGACCGTGTTTGTGTGCCCTGCATTTAAAGGGATCAGTAGAGGTCTGGTTATGCTAATCTGCCCAGCAGCTCTCTGGATCCTAAACACTGCACCCGGATTAGCAACGTCACACTCAATATCCCACATCCTTCATCCCTGTCCGTGTTCCCCCCACTCCCCACACACACAGTCGCCGAGGCTGTACGTAACCTTGCAAACTCTGCGCTTTGTTCTGGTTTCCAGGGCGCCGCGGATAAAAACCAACAGCTGTTAACATTCAGGGAAGCAGCAGGTTCTTCTTACTGCGGATGTAGGCGTGACTGGAGCGGCTCATCCCTTCCGAAGTCTTTTCAGGAAAGAGAAGCCACTTAGATGCTGCTGTGGCAGAGTGGCCGGCCCCATTCCCCTCCCCCCACCTTGGTTAAATCTCAGGGACACAGACAGGGACAGACTATAAAGTTAGCAACACACTGGCTTGTAGCTCCGTGGCCCTTGCAGAGGGTTTTGTGTCTGAATTCACCAGGAATAGCAGGTCCTCTGGGCCTGCTCCTTTAATCTTCATTTGCTGCACAATTAAGTCTAAGTGCAGACAACATTACAACCATCTCAATGGCCCATGGGCCCTGCTTCACAGAGAGATTCCCCCCCACGCAGTCGCACGTTATCCTGGAATTGTGTTTGGATTCTCACCGATGAGGTGGAAGATCGTTGGAGGAGAGCCAGTCGGGGAACTGGGAGGCAGGACAGTGACGCCACATTACACCGTTTTTATGGCAGCACCTAAGGAACCTAACGGAGATCTGGGCTCCCTGGGGCCGGGTGCCGCACAGCCACAGTCAGAGACGGCGCCTTGCCCAAAAAGCTTACGGTCTAAATATCAATCCAAAGGGAGGGGAAAAGAGCTGTGAATGAGCCTCAATTATCCCCCGTTGCAGATGGAGAACTGAGGCCCTAGACTAAGGTCTAGTTTGCTGAAAAGCTGCGACGTCCGAGCATGTGAACAACCTGGACCTAAGTGACTTGCCTGAGGTCACACAGCAAGTCTGTGGCAGAGCCGGGCATTGCAGCCAGGTCTCCTAAGTCCCAGCCCAGGCCCTTCCCCACAAGCCAGGCCTCCATCGCTGCTTGACCAGCCATTAACACGGGAGAGTATCGTTCTGCTGAGCTAAGGCACACTTTCAGGCGTGTATCTGTGATGTAGGTGCCTGCCTCCCATTTTCCAAGGGGACTAAGGTGCTGTGCTGCCCTGCGTGGCACTGAAAGGCAGGGGGCGTTGAGCTGCCAAGGGGCAGATTTTCGGAGGTATTTAGGCACCTAACGCTGCAGTGAGGGGCCAGTGGGGTTGTGAGAAGCGCCCGAGCACTTAAATCCATGGGAGTCAGGCGCCCCGTCGGCTTCGGTGCTTTGAAAACCACAAGGCGTGGGTGTATCTCTCTAAAGGCTATTGAAAGTCTGACTCTTTGGCACCTAAACCTCCCTGAGTTTCAGTGAGACTGAGGCGCCTAACTCACACCTCAGCTCCTAAATCCCATAGGCGTTTTGGGAAACATTCCCCACCCCCGAACAGCCTGGCTGGGCTGGTGGGATAATAATGCACGTCCTGCTCTTTGCAAACCTAACAACAATTATGCCATTCGGGGCAAAGGGCACCAGCTCTGTCTTCGGGTTGTCTGGTGCCCTGGCCCCGGATCAGCCACCAGTCTACTTTGAGAATGAAGCTACCCCCTTCCTTTGCCTGGTGTGACTGCATTACCCCCTCCTCTGGCGCTGGCCCGGGGCCCGCCGGGGAGGCAGGAGAATGTGATTGCCTTCCCCAGAATGTAGATTGAAACGCATTCAATTTTTTAGTCTTCCCCTAACCAATCTCCCAGCCCTGACAGCTGGCTACAGCGCCTGCATCCTGAGCAGCTCCTCACGCCTGCGAACCATCAAAGGAGAGGCTGGTAATAAAGTGACTGCAGGTCTGTTTGCTTAGCTATTCCAGTGGCATCCTCGGGGGAAAGCAACGGGAATTGTCTCTGAAAGCCTGGGGCTCACCACCCTGCCCCTGCTCATATGTACTTGTGTCTCCAGCGGGGCTCTGTGCACGCCAGGCTGGGTCACAACACTCCGGCTCTCTGCAGCCTCAGAGACTAGAAGCAGAAGGGGGGAGAGAAGAGGAGGGCCAGGGTGTTCAAAGGAGCTGAAGTGTCCAACTCTCACTGAATTTCACTGGCTTGCCAAGTCCATTGGGAAACCCCGCCTGACTCAGGCGCAGGGGGTGAGCCCAGGGTGGTGTGCTGGTGTTGGGATATATAAATAGATATCTCAGTACTGTGACAAAGTGGGACTGTTCTTAATGTTTCCTCTGAATACTGTGTGAGTGCCTCAGTTTCCCCTATGCATTTCTTAAGTCTCTAGGGGGTGAGATTGTTGCAGAGCAAAGGGCCAGTGCACGTAAATGGCCGACACTCTATCCCTGGCAACAAATGGCTGGGGCCCTTCCCCCCTGCAAGGTGATAGCTAAAGGTGTTGGAGAACAAAGAGATCAGGTGACCTCCTGGCCCGGGAAAGGGACAAAGCCCAGAGGAGGAGGGGCTGGAGGGTGAGTTAGTTTGGGGCTGGCTGGGGATGAGGAGTGAAGTGCAGACGTGGGTGTCTGGCTCACTACCCCCCAAAATGGACACGGCTGTGGGGTCCTGCTCTTTGTACCTACAAGCTCTGTTTTAGACCATGTTCCTGTCATCTAATAAACCTCTGTTTTACTGTCTGGTTAAGAGTCACGTCTGACTGTGAAGTGGGGGTGCAGGACCCTCTGGCTTCCCCAGGACCCCGCCAGGGCAGACTCGCTGTGGGAAGCGCACGGAGGAGCAGAGGATGCTGAATGCTCCAAGGTCAGACCCAGGAAGGTGAAGCCGTGTGAGCTTCTTGCCCTGAAGACAGTCTGCTCACAGAGAGAAGACGTCCCCAGAGTCCTGCCTGGCTTCATAGGGAGCAGATCCAGAACAGCGCCTGGGGACTCCGTGACAAATACACATTGTGATTAATATATCCATGTAATACTTCCCGGCTCTCCGAGCTCTGGTCAAGTGTAGGTAGTCTCTTGGTCTATCCAAGGCCGTGATCAAGTGTCTTGATGTTTTTGGTCTTTTGGCCTCGAGATGAAAACCTTGCCTTTGGTTCTGGGACCTTGAAGTGAAAAAATTCTCTATGTTATAGGGCATTGAGGCCTGGTATGAATGATGCGTGCTTGACATGAATGTGTGCGTTGCAAGTTAGCAACCCAAGCAAGGACTTAAGGTCAAGGACTATTAGAACTCTTTGTGCAAAACCAATCTTATGTTCTGAGAAAAATTCGGAAAATCATTCAAAAGGAAGTAACACCAGCTGGACGGATATAAAATTCCTGTTAGACCCGCAATAGCGGTCTCCCTTCGGGATGGGGAGCAGGCAGATACCGGACACAGTGTTGGTATATAATACTCTAAATGCTCTTTATTGATTACAAAACAAACCTTACTCACTTCACATTCACACCCCTACCATACTGTATCAGAGGCCAAAGATCAGAATGGTCCCGATGGCCAGTCAAAGTTCCTTTAGATCATAAGATGTGGGGAGCCGGCGAAAACCACATCTATATTCACACGGGATTCTGGATCAATAAACGACTCCGATTTGCAGAAATCATAGGCACCCATTTATAGTCCATTCTGTTGCGTCATCGGTTGTTTGCCTTTGTTTACTAGGCCTTCTACCCGCACAATTCCAAAGAGACAGTCCTGGGCGGGCCACCATGATCCAAGGGGGGCCAGTTCCTGCAATTCTTATACGATTTTATATCCTGCCCTCTACCTCCTTGGGCTGGGGTGTTTTGTCCTCTACCAGGACCTCTTCCTCTCTCACGGTATCCTGCTCTATAAGCACTCTCATTGGAATATGTTATTGCTTCAACAAAAGGTTCTCTGGGTTTCAATCCTTTGACCTGGCTTCCCCCTTTCATCATTCGTCGGCATACTATCCAGTGCATCCGTAACAGTTAACCCCTCCTCCTGGGCTGCTTGGGTCACCAAATTAGTAGACATCGCTAATAAATTTCTGTCCAATCCTTCAAACACATTGTCTCGGAGTGTGGGGGAGTCAGGGCCCTGCACCCCCCCCCACTTCCTGCGATTCACCGGGACTCTCAGCCAGCCAGTAACACAGAAGGTTTATTAGACAACAGGAACACAGCCTAAAACGGAGCTTGTAGATACAGAAAACAGGACCCCTCAGCCGGGTCCACCTTGGGGGGTGGGGAGCCCAGACCCAGGTTCTGGGCCTCCCCCCGTCTCCCCAGCCAGCTTCAAACTAAAACTCCCTTCAGCCGTTTCACCCAGCCACACACCCCGGCCCCTCCTCCAGCCTTTGTCCAGTTTCCCAGGCAGAAGATGTCCCCTGGCCCCAGCCCCCTCCTGGGATCAGGGTACGTACTGGCCTTCAAGTGAAGTCACCCCCTTATATCCCACCAGCATCTAGTATCAACGCAGACAGTAAACTAGTAAAACTCCCACGCAACATTCCCAGGTTAATACGCCCGACTCCATCACATCCATCATTCCAAAATTCCCTCTGATTCAAATCACCTGCCATCAAAGAAGCAGCTGTGACGTGTCTGGCGGCCTCCGCCCTGGGATTAGTCACCGGTTGTATTTCTCCGGCCAATAATCCCAGTGTTATTCTCTTTAACAGGTAATCCCTGGATAAATCTCCAGGCTTCATGTAATCTGCACTGGATAACAGTGGGTCTGTGACCTCTCTCTCTCCCTAACAGCGTAATAAATCGTGGTATCAGCTGGTGAGCTTCTGGCTGCCTGTCCAAAGCATTTTTCACTCGATCTACTGCCTGTCTAATCTCTCCAGCAGTAGCTGCCCTGATTAACCTGTAAGATTCACTCATATTTAAATTCTCTGTTCCTCCTAACTCTGCCCACTGTACTAGACGTGTAGCTAATTTTGTCATATTCACTGGGCCTAATGACTTTCCCATCAACTGTAAGTCTGACGAACTCACAGGAATTATTAGTGTTTGCTCTGACTGTATCTCCCCCGCTGCATCCTTAATGGTTCATCTCCGTTCTGTCACGGCTACCGACTTTTCTGGCTTAGGCTCTCCTAGCCAGTTTCTTCTTTCTTCCTCAATTTAGTATAAAGCCCCTCTCGCGGTGGGCCAAATTCCCTTTTCTCTTGACCTCCTCGCAGATCCTCCCCACACCAAATATCATTGGAATCCAAATCTCTCTCTTTTTGACACACAGCCGCAACTTGCAGCTCCTGTATTTTCACTGGCTTTTTCAATGCTGCTACAGTTTTCTGGCACCAAGTGTGAGAAACGCTTGCGACCTCCTCTTCCTTTTCCTTAGTCAAATCTTGAATTAACTGTTTCATTCCTATCACTCGACGGTCTAATTTATCTTTGTCTGCTTTAATCTTTTCCCAATCCACCAGTCTTTTCTCCAATTCCCTGTTTTATTTCCCCATTTGTTCTACCTGAGTTTGCATTATCTGTGCCTGCCTCACTTCCCGCTCCAAATTTTCCTGGCAAGTTTTAAAATTCTCTTGTAATGTTTGTAACTCTCGGAAAATAAGATGGTTTTTGCACAAAGAGTTCTAATAGTCCTTGACCTTAAGTCCTTGCTTGGGTTGCTAACTTGCAATGCACACATTCATGTCAAGCATGTGTCATTCATACCAGGCCTCAATGCCCTACAACATATTACATGGATATATGAATCACAATGTGTATTGAGATATATACATATATCCCAGCACTGGGGTGGGTAACACACGTGGTCTGGGGCAGCAGAAAGAACTCCTTCTCTTAACAGTCAGAATAAACATAAATGAACCAGGGCAGCTGCTAGTGCAAAGGGAGGGGGGTGAAACACTCCCATTCCCGCTGGGTAGAAGCCTTTTACACTCACTTTGCAGGAGACAGAGGGCAACCTGGAGAGCAGGTGTACCAGCCCCAAAGAGCTTACAGGGTAAGTAGCTTGTTCACACTAAAAAAAGAACAGGAGTACTTGTGGCACCTTAGAGACTAACAAATTTATTAGAGCATAAGCTTTCGTGGGCTACAGCCCACTTCTTTGGATGCATATAGAATGGAACATATATTGAGGAGATCTATATATACACACATACAGAGAGCACGAACAGGTGGGAGTTGTCTTACCAACTCTGAGAGGCCAAGTAAGTAAGAGAAAAAAAACTTTTGAAGTGATAATCAAGATAGCCCAGTACAGACAGTTTAATAAGAAGTGTGAGAATACTTACAAGGGGAGATAGATTCAATGTTTGTAATGGCTCAGCCATTCCCAGTCCTTATTCAATCCTAAATTGATTGTATCTAGTTTGCATATCAATTCCAGCTCAGCAGTCTCTCCTTGGAGTCTGTTTTTGAAGTTTTTCTGTTGTAAGATAGCCACCCGCAGGTCTGTCATTGAATGGCCAGACAGGTTAAAGTGTTCTCCCACTGGGTTTTGAGTATTATGATTCCTGATGTCAGATTTGTGTCCATTAATTCTTTTGCGTAGAGACTGTCCGGTTTGGCCAATGTACATGGCAGAGGGGCATTGCTGGCACATGATGGCATATATCACATTGGTAGATGTGCAGGTGAACGAGCCCCTGATGGTATTTAGGTCCTATGATGATGTCTCTTGAATAGATATGTGGACAGAGTTGGCATCGGGCTTTGTTACAAGGATAGGTTCCTGGGTCAGTGTTTTTGTTCAGTGATGTGTGGTTGCTGGTGAGTATTTGCTTTAGGTTGGGGGGTTGTCTGTAAGCGAGGACAGGTCTGTCTCCCAAGATCTGTTAGAGTGAGGGATCATCTTTCAGGATAGGTTGTAGATCTTTGATGATGTGCTGGAGAGGTTTCATCACGTGGTGCATAAATCGCTGGGATCAGAAACGTTCTGTCAGGGGGTGGATTCCGCTGGGCTTTTCTTGGGGAGATCACCCCTCCCCCCCACATTTCCATCCCTCGTTATGGGGATTTGTTCACACAGACCACACTTCAATGCAGCAGTCGTGTCCTGGGGACGTCCCTTCACAGGCCGTCTCAATGCCTCAGCTCCGTTCCCATACGGACCACAGCGGGGCAGCCTCCCCAGCCACGGCCGACATGCAAACCAAGGCTTCATGCCTTGCAATGGCCCAAGGAGCCCAGCGTGAGATCAGCGGCGTCAGTGAAGAATGTCTCCGTTAATACGCTGACCCATAGGCGGGTGTGTGACTCTGCGTGCACGTGTGCTTTTGGGCACGTGTGTGTGTGTGCCACACACGACTGCCAGCTGAAAAACGAGTTGTTGCCATAGAAGTGAGTCGCAGTGGATAGTGTTGAAGACAGGAGCAATAGTGATGACACAGAAACTGTGTGTGTGTGTGTGTAACTGTGTGCGTGTGTGTGTGTGTGTGTGTGTGCGTGCGTGCGTGCGCGCAAGCGAGCAACACATGGCTGCAAACAAAAACAAGCGCTGGCTCTCGACACAGCAGCGGGGACCAGTGAAGGCAGCGGCAGTGCTGGTGACAGAAACGTTCGGGGGGGGCGTGATGGGGTCATTCATTTAGCCAGCGCAATAACCCGCAGCTGGAGAGAAAATCGCGACTCAGCCTGACGTCATGAGCGAGGAGGGTCTGGAAGCAGCCAGGCCCCAGCTCTCCCGGCGTGGAACTAATCGGCAGGTTTCTCTGACCGCGGCCATTCAGCCCAGGTGGGGATCCATAGCTATCAATTACCTCCGGCGCTGATCAGTCCTTTCGGCTGAACGTTCCCTGCTTCTGATGGATGATAAAGGCCTCCCGGCGGCTGGGGCTGGCGGTGGCCTTAGAAACACAAGGGGGTCCCTACAGGGGCAAACAGATACTGGAAGGCAGCATGAAGAGCGATTTACAGTCCAGCCGAGGGCAATTGCTTGAGGTTTGGTGCTTTCCTTTACGGGGACTGTTTTAAAGGTGACAGTTATACGCGCCCGCTGTGAACCGCTTCCCTTCCATAAATAAGCCTCAATTATCACGCTCACACTGCATTTGTTAGGGGACGGTCCCTGGCGGGCTGTGAAGGGAGCAGCGGCTGCAAACACAACAATAAGTCTCTGCTGTAAACATGATTAGTGTGTATCCCCGTGCAGGCGGGAACGGAGGCAGATCTATAGCTGCTTAATGATGAAGTAGGTTATTAATGCGGGACTCAGCGTTCCGTGAGCTGATTTCCCTTCTGGCTGCGATTCCAGCCGGTCTCGGAGAAAGCGTCACACAAGAGCTGTTTGGAGTTTGCAAAGTTAACATCCAGGGTCTCCCAAGCGTCTGAGCCGCAGCAGGGTGTGACGAAGTGGGACTGTTCTTAATGTTTCCTCTGAATACTGTGTGGGTGTCTCAGTTTCCCCTATGCATGTCTTAAGTCTCCAGTGTGCATACATGGCCGACACTCTGTATCCTGGCAACAAATGGCTGGGGCCCTTCCCACTTGCAAGGTGATAGCTAAAGGTGACCAAAGAGATCAGGTGACCACCTGGCCCGGGAAAGAGATAAAGGCCAGAAAGGAGGGGCTGGAGGGGGTTTCAGTTTGGAGCTGGCTGGGGACGGGAAGGGAGGGCAGACAGGGTTGTCTGGCTCGCTGGGCCCCAGAATGGACCCAGCTGAGGGGTCCTGTTCTCTGTACCTACAAGCTCTGTTTTAGACCGTGTTCCTGTCATCTAATAAACCTCTGTTTTACTGGCTGGCTGAGAGTCATGTCTGACTGCGAAGTGGGGGGGCAGGACCCTCTGGCTTCCCCAGGACCCCGCCGGGGCGGACTCGCTGTGGGAAGCGCACGGAGGGGCATATGCTGAATGCTCCAAGGTCAGACCCAGGAGGTGAAGCCGTGTGAGCTTCTTGCCCTGAAGAGGTCTGCTCCGAGGGAGAGGAGGCTCCCCAGAGTCCAGTCTGGCTTTGTGGGGAGCAGTTCCAGAGCATCGCCCGGGGACTCCGTGACACAGGGCATGTGGGAAAACAGTGCTTGCAGTTGTGAGCCTGAGAGATCTGGCTTCAGGTCCTGGCTCTGCCATGGACGCCCTTGGGCAACCCGCTGCATCTCTCTGTACATAGTGATCCTTCCTTTCTTCTGTCCCATTGTCCAGTTAGACTGTGAGCTGCTGGGGCCAGGGACTGTCTCTCACGCTGGGTCCGTGCAGCGCTTGGCACAGTGGGGGCCCCTGTGCTAACAGGCCTCCAGGCACTGCTAGAATGGGCTCACATAACGTTGCATCGCTGTCTTTTCTGGAGAGTTTCAAAAGCAATCGAGGTCTCCTAACGGCACAACACCAGAGGGGTGTTTGCGTGTGGATACACACACACCTGCACAAGCCCTGACACCTTCGGTGCTAACAAGAAGGAGCGGGGCTGTTCTCAGCGTCTGCTGATGCTTCCCAGGACATGGGAGCTGTGAGCTGTCCAGGGAGCTGTGCGGATTCTTCACCCAGTCTCAGGCATTGTGGAAATCCCTTCATCTTACGTGGGCTTTTAATCAAGGCGCCGGAGTTTCTGAACTGCTCAGTCGCAGCTCAGGCTGAGCCCCGCCAGGAGACTTCTGCGGCTCCTGCAGCACGTTTCCAGCTTGAGCTCGCTAGCTTCCCCCGCCCGGTCCCCAGCTGCGATTTTACTTGAATAACCAACTCGGCTCCTGTTCGGTTCGATCCTTTGCAAGAATGACAACAAGCTGCAAAACCCCGTTCGCAGAATAAGTCATTGAGGGACGAGGCCAGGGAGGGAGGCTGTTTTCCAGAAGAGTTTCTACATGTGCAAGGCTTGTCTTTGTGGGCGGTAAGGCCCAGTCTAATACATAACAGGGGGGGAAAGGAGGCGGTTTCCATCTTAACAGAAATCTCAGCTGTAGGAAGCAGTTGAGCACTGGAGCAGCCGCTGCACTATGCTCCTGGTGAGTGGTTCACTACATCGTAGCCACATTGACCGGTGTTAGTAGTCGTAGCACCATCAATGGAGATTGGGGACCCCGTCGGGCCAGGGGCTGTGCAGACACAGAGAGAGAGAGACAGTCGCTGCCCATAGAGTGCACTGTAGCCAAACACAGGAAAGCTCAATAGCCCCATTTTACAGATGGGGAAACTGAGAAGCAGAGAGGTGAAGGCGAAGGCTGGGGCTGGGAACTAGGGGGCGCCATTTCCATTGGATTTGACCCCCGCAGGGTCCCTTTAGGAACCCCTGGCCAGCTCACAGAGGCACTGTGGGACCTTACAAGAACGGAGGAAGCCCAGGTGGTAGCCTGGACTCCGGAGACTGTGACATGGAGCTAACACCTCTGCCCTGCCTCCCAGGTGGGTTGTGAGGATACACCCACTGGGGATGGAGCTGTGTATGTACCTAAGAGAGATGCTGCCCATTGGAGAATGCTGTGACAGTGTAAACAGCATGGAGGGGAAGGAATTTGTAAAGATTTAGCTCCCGGGGGCTTCCACGCTGACTGGGCCGGCGGCTGTGCTAGTGGTGAAAGTGCTGAAGACAAAATTCCACCAGTAAAGCAATTCTGGCCGTGTGCGTTCACACCGGGGCACCTTTCTCCTTGGCACGCCCCCTCCTGCTCACGCCTCTGAAACCAGCGCTATTCCTCACGTGGCAGCAGCTTTGCTGGAGAGAGCTGGGCTCATTGCATTGACTGGCTCCCTCTGACGCCGCCGACGTTGTTGTTATGAATCAGAATTACAGTAGCCACAACGGACATCAGGGCCCCGTCGCGCCGGGCGCTGCACAGATGCCATCCGAGATCGGAGCTGCATTGCGCCAGGTGCTGCAAACAGCCTGGCTGAGACCGGGGCTCACGTTGTACCAGGCGCTGCCCAGACCCCCCAACCAGGATCGGAGCCGCGTTGTTCCAGAGGCTGCCCAGACGCAGAGCGAGAGGCAGGCCCTGCCCCAAGCCATCCCAGGCTGTACAGACAAAGGATGGGCGAACAGAAGGGTCGTGAGGCTGGGGGAGAAGAAGCCCAGAGACATGCGGGGGCTTGCCAGGGTCACACGGGGTGTCTGTGGCAAAGCCAGGAAGTGAATTCAGGTTCCTAAGTTCCATTTTAGGGTGTGAACAACAGGACCAGCGTGTCCAAAGGGGCCCTGCTCCCACCCCAGAGCTGGCAGCCCCCAGCCCCGGCTGGCCTGAGAGGAGGTTCAGCAGGGCAGCTGGCGTCTGAACCGGCAGGTGCGGGAGCTGACCGTTACTCCCAGGCGCCTATGCCTGGCAGCCTGGGTAAATTATTGTGGCGCGTAAGGCGCCATGGAGGGAATTACGACATACAGGGGCATTACGCAGGAACCAGCGGAGCGTGTTGCAGCCTGAACTGGACTAGAGACATCGCTGTCACATCCTCTGGCTCCTTCCCCTGCCCCACTCCTCGCCCCTGATTTAACATGTGTGGCGAGTCTTTGAGCGCAGAGAAGTGCCCGGCCCCATCGCTATGGATCCAGCCTCACCAGCCCGTGGGGTTAGCAAGATGGGGAAATATTCCATCTGGCTGCACCAGGCTCTGCGGGGTGGGAGGGCGATTTGTCTTCATGCAAACAGGGGACAGCCTGGCCCCTGCCTGGGCTGCTTTTAAAGTCATTGCAGGGTAAGAAAAATTTAGTGGTTCCCCCTCTTCCCCCACACAGCTCGGGGCTGGTCTAATGTTGTTTATTATGGTAGCAACTAGGAGTCCAGTCATAGACCAGGTGCTAGGTGCTGTACATTGTTTATTAGGTGTATTACGGTAGTGCCTAGGCACTCCAGCCACAGACTAGGACCCCGCTGTGCTAGGGGCTGTACGTTGTTTATTAGGTGTATTACAGTAGTGCCTAGGTGGTCCAGCCATGGACCAGGCCCCTGCTGTGCTAGGGGCTGTACATTGTGTATTAGGTGTATTACGGTAGTGCCTAGGTGCCCAGACAGAGACCAGGACCCCGCTGTGCTAGGGCCTGTACAAACTCAGAGCAAAGACCCTGCCCTGACCTAAGTCTAAGACAAGAGACGACAGGTATAGCCAGACAACGGGGAGCACAACGAAACAACAGCCACTACTAAGCAGCGTTACAGGGTGCGGGCTCCATCCACAATCTGGCCCTGGATCACAAACTCCATTTTCAGTCTCACCATGTGTTCTTGCAGGGTGGCTGCACCTGCCCGCTTGGCTGGTCTAATCACAGTGATTTAGCTTCAGTTGCTGCTGACGCAGCAGTAAATGGAAAGACGCCGCCCGCGTGCGCCCGACTGTGGCTGTGCCAGGCCTGGATTACTTGTGGGGAGGAGGGTACAGAGCTCGGCAAGCCGGGCAGGCCCCAGGGTTTCCAGCTCCTGCAATAGCAGTGGGCAGGGGCAGGGGAGTGACCGGAATGGAGGCCGTGTTAGCTCCGGGTGCTAATTCCCTTTTCTCCGGCGGCAGCACAATTCATTCCCCAGCCTTAGGCAGAGACGGCGCCATAAATCACCTGGCTCCACCGCTGCGGAGCTGAGCGTTTAAAGGCGCGTGTGCGATGCAAACCCCATGGACGCCATCGCTCAGCGAGCGCCGGGGGCGGGGGAGACAGGCTGCGGGAGGGAGAGCAAGTCACACGGAGATGCTGGAGGGACCAGTGGGGTCTAGGCGGCATCGGCAGAGCGAGGCATGGAGGGAGCCCAGGGCTGGGGTAGCAGGGGGTTTGTGAGTCAGGATTGAGGGGCAGCAGCAGAGCTATGTGCGTGTTGTGGGGGGAACCCCCAGCTCTGCCGGTGCCCCTCAATCCCGACCCGCAGCCCCCTGCTGTCCCAGCCCTGGGTTCCCCCTACAGCAGCTCTACTGCTGCCCTTGTCTTCACCGCCCCACGGCGCCAGCCTCTTCCTGCCAGTTCTCCCCGCACAGGAAACGCGTCATTAGGATTCACGGCTCTTTACAGACTCCTGGGAATTCGCCTCCCGTTTCCTACAGAGCTTTGTATCCCCAGCACCCTGGGTGAGGGCAGGCAGCCCCTGCCCCTCTGCAGAGGAGGACAAAAGGCCTCGGACACATCCCAGCGGGGCTGTGGGTGGACCGGGCCTGACGTTCTCTGGGCTCCCTGCCTAGGAGCAGCTTGGCCAGGCCCTGCCGGCTAATGCACCCGTGTCTGGGGGGGCTGGCGCGTTGTTCCACACAGGGCAGGCACCCTGGGAGCGCGGCTAGAGCCTGGTGGACCGATGGCCTCCACTGACCCCTATGACACACCCTGCACATGACACATGTAAGGCCCCGGCGGCTGCTGGGGTGCGAGAGAAGGTCATGAGGTCTCCCCGTCGGGCTCTGCCCTATGTCCCGAGGCGAGGGCCGTGGCTGGCAGAGCTGGGGGCTGGAGTTTTCACTCCGAGAGGAGGGGCAAAAGGCTGCAGCTTGGGGAAGCGGCTCCTCTTGCAGGCAGCTCCCGGCAGAGGCGCAGGGCTGTGAGGGTGGGCGTGTTATGGCTTGTATGGCGGGGACCACAGGCTGTGTCCCAGGGCCCTGTCTCTGTCCCTCGCTCGCCATCGGGACCTCTAGGTGCGCCTGTGAGCCAGGCATGAACAATCCCAGCTCTGCAGCGGTCAGGGAGGAAAGAATGGTTTAATATTTCTTCTCGGATTCCTAGCTACAGTCCGGGGCTGGGGGGGCGGCGTGAGGGGAACAGCTCCCCCAGCCGTGGTATGGCTCATGCCTGGTGCAGATTCAGCTGCAGCTCTGCTCAGCCCCATCCTGCTAATGTCCTGGCTCTCCCACACATTCTCTGCGTGAGGGGCCCTATTGGCCCCCCTGTGCTACCTGCTCACTCGCAGCGTCCCTCTTCCTCTCACCGCTGTCTGCTGCGAATCAGACTCCTCCGGCAGCCCGTAACGCCGGCGCGGCCAGGAGAGACACGGCAGCCGGGGTGGGGGGCGCGATCGCGGATGCTCTGCCACAGATGGCTGGTTAAACGCTGTCCATTAGCGCCGGGGAGGGGGGGACATGCACGGAGACAACAGCTCTGCTCCACGGAGCGGGCAGCAGTAATTAGAGAGAACGATGGGCTGGCTGCATTCAAAGCCACTTCAATGTGGGAAAACCCTCTGTGTCCCCGGCTTATGCATGCGCTGCACCAGCTCCTCAGCGTCGCGCCTGTCCGAGGGGCGAGGGACCCCTGCCCTGACCCCCGCCAGGTGCCCAGCGCAGGAGCTGCGATGACATTGACTCGCTTGGGCAATAAGGCTCATTTGCAGCCCAGGTGTCCTGGGAAAGACACGTCCTTCCCCACGCTACCCCCCTGGCAGTGGGTGCAGGCAAAGGATACCAGGGCTAGGTACATGCTGGCGAGGAGGCCCAGGGATCAGAGTAACAAGATACCACGGTGGGTATCGAACCCAGGACCACTGGCGCCTGTTTGCGTCAAGCACGCAGCTCAGATGCAGCAGCCGCTAGTGGGCCAGGCGGATGGGTGCACTCTGCCGTGGGAAAGGCAGGGCGTCTGGCCATGAGCTAGTCCACTGGGGCCCGGTTTTCCAAAGTGCTCAGCTCGGGACACGCTTTGGAAATCCAGCCCTGGGAGCCCCCACCCAAAGGGGCCTGTTCCAAGCCAAACCAGCGAGCCGCCCACACCGTGACACTCGCAGGTTACAGAGATTTGCCTGGCTGGGGGGCTGCAGGCCCCTTTGCGAGCACAGCCCCAGGGGGTGGAAATCCAGGAACACACTTTGTCCCAGGTGCAGTGAGATGAGGCGTGTGCATTCCAGCTGCTTGCACTGGGCCTGGGCTGTGTCCTTTACGTTCGCCCAGCGCTGGGCTCTGTCTACCCCGCCTGCCCTGCACAACACAGACAAATCGACAGAGCTAACGAACCCCTCGCTCACCCTCCCGCCTTCCCGGCGGAGCCTTTCCAAAGTCTCAGCCCGATCAATCCTCATTACATAAGCTCAGGATCTCAGTGCGGCCCAGAACCAACGTGGCATTTCGTGCCGGCTTGCAGATGGCTCCGTCCTTGTGCTGAAGGTTGGGAGTGACCGCAGTCAAGGGAAGCCGGCAGCGGGAAGGGCGGAGCGGCACTTGCAGGCAGACTCGGGCTGGGTTCTGGGTCGATGGACAGACAGCGGGGGCTGCTATCCTGCAGTGCAGGGGTAGCTGGCAGCACAGGGACCCTGTCTGTCCGCTCAGTAGCTGCTAGAGGCCAAGCCAGAAGAGCCCATTAGCTCCAGCCTGGCCTGCCTAGCGCGGCTCCCAGGGATTCCTGCACCGCACAAGAGCCGTGCTCAGCACCGGTCACCTGTGGTCCAGCTACCGTAGCTCAGGCTGGTCCTTCTCGGGCTCCTCTGCTAAGCCAGCTGAGCTCACGGCCGTGACACCCGCCGCTGGGGCCGGCTTTAGCTGCCAGCTCAGCACCCCCCGCCCGGGGCTGTTCGGGAACTCAGGTGCACACGTTCAAACCTGGCTCCCGGGGCGGGTGCTGAGCCCCTCTGGAGGGCTGGGCCCTGGGTGTTTCTGCGCCTTGGGCCGGTGGGGCCCAGTTTGCTGCAAGACACCCTCTTTTGTGACACCGCTAGCATGGGGCTGTTCTGTGAGCGGGGGCTGGATTGGGGCACAGGACACCTGGGTTCTAGTCCCAGTGCTGACCCGGTGTGTGAGCTGGGCAAGTCCCTGTCCCTCTCCGTGCGTCTGCCTCCCCTCCCCACCATGTCTAGTTAGACGGAGCACGTCAGGGGCGCCGGGTGCCACAGGGCCTCACTGCGATGCCGACACCAAACAATAACTGGATTTGCATTTAAATCTCCTAAGCCCAGCGGGATGCCTCAGCGGGGGCGGGGCTGAATCAGCAGCAGCGGCTCCGTGTAGGGTTTTTAATCACCCACAGCCGGGACAGGGGGAGATTTAGAGGAAGCTGCCAGCCCAGCAGCAGGGGTGAGGCCTGGCCCAGCACACACCAAAGAGACTTTATGGCTGCTCCGGCAGAGGCGTAATGAAGAGCCACCCCTATGGCTGAGTCAGCTTGGAAGGACACGTCGGACTTTTAGGGCCTCTTCCCACAGGCAGGACGCCAGGGATGACCCCAGGCTGGGGTGCTGATTCCAGGGCCTATCTGCCACATGCGATGCGCTCAGTGCTGGGGGGGAGCGCATCACCCCGCACCCTGAGCCCAGTGGGCCAGACTGGAACAGGAGCTTTGCGGCTGCATGAGGTGCAGGGTAGGGGATACAAGGGGCCCTGGCAGTGCTGGCTGTTTGGGTCCCTCTCTGGGGCATTCACCCGTCCCCCACCCCCCATGACCTGCCTTTGGTGGCCCCTGAGCCCCACTCCTTCAGCTGACCAGGTGGCGTCGCGAAGGCCCTGCGGCCATGGGCAGAGCCGCTGGCCCTCGCTCCACAGCATGTTTATTTAGGGCCCCGCCGGCATGGGTGCCGCTGATGCGCTGGTTTCACACTGGAAGCCGCTCCACAGGCCGGAGTTGATAGCGGCTGAAATATGGCCCCATTGCTCCAGCTGGTGAAATACCCGGCAGAACCCGGACTCAGCGCTGCTCTCCCCTGGCCAGGCACAAGGCTCCTGCACCGCGGCTTGGCGGGGAGCAGTCCCTTTGGGTGGCTCCAATTCATTCCGCTGTGGGGCTGGGGGCTGCAGGACGCCATATCTGAGGGGGGGCAGCCTAAGGGCTCACCGGCTGCTCATTTCACTGCACCCACCTGGGGGCTGGCACAGGTGGTTAAACCGGTGCTTGTAGCTCCGGTTCCTGTCCGGTGGGTTTATCCCTGACAGGCAGCCGCGGAAGCGCGTTGCTCCGTCTGCACTGGGTCCCTCGTCTATTAATGTGTTCTATCCGGAGACTGGCTCTCTTCATTAGCTCCTGTCACTCCAGGGCTATAAAGAACTGTAATTGCTACAGATTGGTGCCCGCTTGGTCTTCAGCTCTCCCCTCCTCTCCTGGGCTTTGGGGAGTCGCTGTGTGTCTGGGCAGCGCCCGGCCCGACGGGGCCCCGATCTCGATCGCTGTGTGTCTGGGCAGCGCCCGGCCCGACGGGGCCCCCGATCTCGGTCGCTGTGTGTCTGGGCAGCGTCCGGCGCGACAGGGCCCCGATCTCGATCGCTGTGTGTCTGGGCAGCGTCCGGCGCGACGGGGCCCCCGTTCTCGGTCGCTGTGTGTCTGGGCAGCGCCCGGTGCGACGGGGCCCCCATCTTGGTTGCTGTGTGTCTGGGCAGCGCCCGGCCCGACGGGGCCCCGATCTCGGTCGCCGTGCGTCTGGGCAGCCCCCGGCCCGACGGGGCCCCGATCTTGGTTGCTGTCGGTCGCTGTGTGTCTGGGCAGCGCCCGGCCCGATGCGGCCCCGATTTCGGTTGCTGTGTGTCTGGGCAGCGCCCGGCCCGACGGGCCCCCGATCTTGGTTGTTGTGTGTCTGGGCAGCGTAACTTTGCTCTATCTTTCTCCTGTCCCCTCCATGAGAGGATCCTGTTTCTGGTGCTGGCTCCAAGCACTCCCCGTTCCGATGCTTTGAGGGCCAGGAGCCTGCAGTAACACACACACACACAGAGGCACAAATGCACACATCTAGAGATGCAGCTGGCAGAAGCAATAGGAACACCACGGTTGTACTGCAGAGCGCACTGGTTCTCCCAGTGTCCCCCCAGTTCCATGCCAGCCCCCCTTCCAACTAGCCATACAGAGATTAGGGCCCCATCGCGCCAGGCGCTGCCCAGACCCCGGCCGAGATCGGGGCCCCATCGTGCCGAGCGCTGCCCAGACCCCGGCCGAGATCGGGGCCCTGTCGTGCTGGGCGCTGCCCAGACCCCAACCCATAAAGGATGGAAACATACATACTTGTTGTGGATGATGTTAGATTGCGAGTCCTACAGAGGACAGCTCGCTGACTTACCAGATCAGCGGTCGGGGTCACCAGTGTGGTCAGACGTTGGCTGCGTGTGTTCATTCAGCGCGCTGGCCCTGCTTTGCGCAGGTCACGGAGACAGCAGACCTCAATTAAACTGCCCAATAAATCCACAGACTCAGTTTCCAGCGAAGGCACCCGGCCAGGTTTATTCGTGATGGCGCACGGCAATCGCACCTGGCAGACTCTACGAGGAGACTACGCGTACACCCGTGACAATGGACCAGCTCAGTCCGTGGTGGGACTTTCCATTCCCCCCTCAGCTGGACAAAGACACCCCCTCTGAGATACCTCTTTATACCCCGATACAAACAAGTTAGTTCTGCCCCTCTTACATAGTTAGTTACTGCCCCGAGGTCGCCAGTGGACAGGTTGGTTCGATTAAAACATCTCCCTTACGTACTGTCATCCTGACCTGCTCTTTTAGGAGGGGTCAGTGCGTTCCTGTTACCCTTGGGGAATGTGTCTGCACCAGCCACGATATCCGGATGTCCTGGTACCACATGATAGCGGGATGTGTTTGCCTGAGCGCTCTGTGCCTAGCACTTCTTAGGAATGTGTATTTCTGCAATATCAGCCCTGTTCTTCCAGAGTCTGTGAGCAGGTTCTGCCTCCTACCCGGCCTCTGATACAAGGGCTCTTGTCTCTGCCTACTACACCTGTTCAATGAAAGCCGAGTGTCTGATGTCACCATGAGTTGGGGCCCCGTGCACAGGCCTATGGCATACCTGCATTGAGGGGGGGGGGCTCTCTAGATGCCTAGAGAGACAGAAGCAGCCCCCCCCACACACACACACCCATTGTCTGTAGCGCTGCACTTTTCCAGCTCCCCACTGTCAGGGCCCCCATCCTTGCACTAGCTGAGCCCCACACTCCGCCATGCATTTGTCCCCTAGGGGGCAGGGAAGCGTCACCCCCACGTTACAGCTGGGCTCGGAACCTGGGCAGACGCCGGGACCCCCCCAAGGTCACACGAACCGTCAGCAGCAGGGAACTGAACCCAGGTGTCCTGGGCCCCGGGAATGATGTTGCACCCTCTCGTCAATGACTGGTTGATAAAACAGGTGGCGCCGGGCCACCCTAATCCCTGGGCTGCCTTCCTGCTCCTTTTCCCACCCCCCAAGGGCAGAGGAAGGGGGCCGGGTGTGTTTCCTTGGTACCCCCCAAACACTGCCTGGGGCATGTTCTCCAAATCGATACCTGCAAAGAGCAGCTTTATCCCTTCTCATGCTGCTGTTGCTATAGTGACGCTAAGCTCCCTCCTCGCAGAACAAACTTTATAGCAAACGTGGAGACTGGGAGAGCCCCCCCGCCAATGCCTCAGCAGGGACATGAACTCTGGGCTCCCTCAGCAGGGGGTGCTCCGGGCTCTCCAGCACCGGTACCTTGCACCAGCACGTGCAAACTAGGTGCGAAACGCTGCTGAGCCAGCATCACACTGGTGTTCAGAGCGGCACCACAGTCTGTCTAGTTCTCTCAAAGCCCCAGCCCCTGTGCCCGGCCCACATTCGCAGCTCAGCTTGGGCGTGAAAAACAAACTGGGGAGGAAGTTTCTGCCCCTTGGGGCCACAGAGAAAAGTGCGGGAACGTGGCCCCGGCAGGCTCAGGAACTGGACAGTGAGTGGAAGGAACCTGCTGACGATGATTCATTTTATGATTTCATGATGTGGGCACCAGGCACAGGGCAATGCAGAACCAGGCCCTGCCTGCACTCTTACCCCAGAGCTCCCAGTCCTTTGCCCCCGCCCCCCCACTAATCTGGGAACACCGGCCCCTGGTATGACCCCGCCACGGCTCTGCAGCCCTTGGTGCTAAAGCAAATGACGGCTGGGAAGCCGGGGTCGTTCAGCGCCATGGCCAGCACCTGTGTGTAGCCAGACAGAGCTTGCGTCTTTCGCCAGCAGCAGCGAGCCGGCTTGGGAACCCCTGGACCCACAGACCCCGATTCCCTTCCACCCAGCACCATCCACAGCCACTGCACTAGGGCAGGGTGGGCACAAAGTGCCACTGTTCGCACCCAGGGTCATGTCCCACCCCCTCTGGCTGGGCCCCGGGCAGCCGTCAGCCCATTACACCCGCTTGGCATCTCTGTGAAACCCAGGCAGCAGCAGAGACCAGCCCAGGCAGCAAAAGCGGGGCCGTGGGCTCGGAGAACTAGCCCGCGCTGACTCCACCAGAGCAGGCTGCCTGTAGCCACCACGCAGAGAGGCTACGCCCAGGAGCCCTGCCCTTAGGCCCATGGCAAAGTGGGAGCGTGTGCACACGTAAAGGTGTGCATGCACGACGTGAGCGTGTTAGTGACTGCACACAGGAGTGTGCGGGGGCTGTGCATTGTATCCTGGGGGGGAGGGGCCCGGCCTTTCTAACTAGCCCAGGCTGATGCGAGGCACGGCGGTAACGGGTTTGTGGGCGTTGTGTTTGCACTGTCCCCCATTTCCTCTGGGGAGGCGCCTACGAGTTTAACGCCCTCGTTTGTCCCGGGGAAACATAACCAGGCGGCCGTGCTCTGCCAACCCCCCCCAGGAATCGCAGAAGGCCGAGCCTGATCGGGGTACCGGCAGCCAGGCTCTACGGCCCAGCAGCAGCTAGGGGATTCGCCCCTGTGCAAAGGCCCCAGTGCAGTCCCCGTGCAGCCTGGGCTCATTCTGCACAGGGAGAGCGGCTGGGAAGGGAGCGGCAGGGCTGAGAGGCAGCAGCCGGGGCGTTGCGCATGCTGAGCGCGTCCGGGCTCTGATGTCGGGTTGTCGATCGATAGCGCTGCCGGCGTCCTCATTTGGAAAACAAGGGTTCGCAGCACCTTGCGGCAGGAGCGTGCGGAGGAATCGATCAGTGGACGCTGCAAGGACGGGGGGGCCGGTCAGGGCAGAGTGGGACTGTCACCCCCAGTGACCGGCCCCAGCTGCAAGGAGCCGTGGGGCCCAAACCTCTGCCGCCGGCTGGCACCTCGCGGCTGCCTCGCCAGAGAGGAGGTGGCCCGACCTGCTGCTCCAGAAGGCTGGGCCCTGAGCACCCGCGAGGGCCTGGGACAGTCCTGCTGGGCTGGGCTCTAGGACACACAGGCAGAGAAATGCAGCCGCACCTCCCCATGCTCAGACGCCGCCCTGGGTCCCCACTCAGTTCCAAACAGCTGCCCAGGGCAGCCTGGGCTGACCCTGCTGCACGGCCCTGCTCCAGCCCTGGCACCCAGGGCTGTCACGCCCTTGTCAGCACCAGCATGAAGCGCTGCTGTGCTGGGCTTTGGTGCAGCATCACCAGCGGTGCTGGGAGAACCGGTGCCCTCAGCCCCTGGCCAATGCCACTCGCCCTGCAATGCCACAGCCTGCCCCTACCCCTGCCCCTTCTTCCCCCCCACACCCACCGGCCTCTCTCCAGCGCCTCCTGGGGGGGGGGATGCTATGAACTAGCCCCCTGCACGCTCAGGCTGGGGGCGTTGCTCCAAGTGTTCCTGGCAGAGCCGGCTGCACAGAGCTCAGCAGGTGGCAATTGGGAGCCCCCATCTGTCTGGGCCCCATGCACAGGGGGTGGGAGGGGCGTTAGAGCCCCCAGGGCCCAGACGGGAGGCCCCACAGCACCTCCCAGCTACTGGGCCAGTTTGTCTGGCCTAGCAGCTGCTTTGCCCCTTGGAGGAGAATTTCATGAACTCAATTTCTCTGCAAACACTACCTGGCTCCTTCCCTCCCCAACCCAGCCCCCCCCCCCAGTAATAATGCTGGGCACACCCACATGCACTGTGCCCCCCCCCCCCCCCCCACACACACACATGTGCACACACACACACGGGGGACACATTCATTGTGTGCACACACACACGCACACACACACACACACACACACTCTCTCTCCTGCATGGTGCTTTGCAATCACCACAACCATTTAATCTCTCCTAGCAGCCAATAGCTAACAAATTAAAGCTCTTTGCAGGGCGGTGGCTCTCTGGACTCAGGAGCAGCAGCTGCCGCTCCAACCCAGTGCTAGATTAATATTCATGCCCACAGCTTGTTTAGCTCCCGCAATTACCAAGCCGGGGAGTTTTGGCTGGGCCCTAATTGCTAAACAACTGTCTGGGGGCGTCTTGTTTACTGTGTGCTGCCCGGGAGCAGGAGCGGATTGCCACGCCGCTGATTACATTTTGAATTTGCCCTTTTACAAGAATGCTGTCCCGGCTCGCAGGGAACGAGGTGGGGGCTGGGAACGGTGCTGTACAGCAGAGAGCAGGGATTGCCCTGCATACGCCATAACCTGTCAATGCTCGAAGCGCCTTCCCTTGCAGAACAGGAGTCGTAATGGGAGAGCAGCCTTGGTGGCTACAGGGCACTTGCCCCGCTGCTCTGAACTGCCTGGTGCGTGCCCCGTGCCCCAGTCTCTTGCCTTCCCCCGGTGCTCCTCCCTCAGGTGCTCAGCCCACCCCCTGGATCCTCTGTCCATAGAGAGCCACTTCCGCTCCCTGATGTCCTGGCTGGGGAAACCAGCCACCTGCCCCAGCGAATCAGCGGAGCCCACTTACCCCTCTGCCAGCAGGAGCGGTGCCTGCTGACGGGCACTGAGGGGCTTGGGGAAATGCAGCCGGCTTGGTACTGCACACCGCTGGGACACTGACAATCGCACAGACCGTCTAGTACTGGCCTGACTGTGACGCCCAGACACCCCACTGTGCTGGCTGCTGCCTCAAAGAACTCCCAGCCGCGTCAGACCCGTTTCACACCCGGAGAGATCCAGGCTGGATTTTCAAAGGCACCTGGGCTGGGCCATTCTCTGACCCTCGGTGACCTGTCCAAGGTCACAGCCGGCGTCTGCAGCACTGTCAGGAATCGAATACAGAAGACCCGAGAATCCGTCCAGTCTCGTAGCCCCACGACTGTTCTTCCCCAAGGCCGTCAAGCAGCCAGCCCAGGCCATTTTCCCAATGTAGATTTCTCTGCCGGAGGCTGAGCGGGGCTGGGCGGGTGTTTCATGGCCTGTCCCCTCCCCGGTGAGATTCCAGGCAAGGTGGGTGATTCACCCGACCCCGGGCCAGCATTTCATGGGGTTCAGAGGGCGAAGCAGCAGCAGAAAGGCCAGTGACCTGCAGCCGCCCCTGGGGCAGCCCGGCTACGCAGCGTTTGCTCCGCCGTTTCCTGACTAGGTGGGAAGTTTCACCGCCAAAAAGAGCAATAAAGAAGCGACAGACACACAGGCTGGCTCTGGGCAGCGTGCTCCCCGCCCCCGCCCGGCTGTGTTTAATAACGGTTTCCCCGAGACGTGAGGAGCTGGCTGGTGTTTCTCTCGCTCACCGTCTCCAGCAGCCCACGCATTCCTGGCAGCAAATTAAACTCCCTGCCCGCCCAGGGAGCCCAGGCGCAGCGGGAACTGGAGCCAGCGGGGAGCCCAGCTGCCCTGCTAACAGGTGGGGGGCGAGCAGAGCGCAGCAGGGGCTGGGCTGAGCCGCAGAGCGGGAAAGGCATTGCTCCAGGGGCAGCGTCACCCTGCATGGCGAGCCTCCGCTCACTGCTGGGTCCGGTGCACGGGGGCGACTGCCACCCTCTGAGCCCAAGCGCCAGCAGTTCGCACTCCGCTCTCACTGCAGCTGCCAGGCCCCTGGAAATGGAGTCCACTGGACAGGCTCAGGGTGGCTGGGGAGGGAGGTGTGAAGCCAGGCGCCTGGGGGATTTTCTGGTGCCGCCGGCATTCCCCGTGGGCTCCCGGCCGCCTGCCCGGAGAAGAGGGATAACGTGGGGGGGGACAGGCAGCTTCAGACAGGCTCTGGTGGGACTGAGCTGTGAGTCCCTTCCAGCAAGTGCATTTTAACCCTTTCCTGTCCTGGCTGCGTGATGCAGCACCATCGGTGCTCACGGCCCACGGGGACCTGCCTTCCCAAGCGCTCAGCGCCCGCACTGGGGGCTGGAGCCTGGTCAGGGCGCTTAGAGCAGCCTCTCTTCGCTTTAAATCTGTGGCACACAACTGGAGCAACCCTGCCGTGTGGGACCTGCCCTGCTCCAGCCAGGGCTGCAACCCTGGAGCATGTGGCTGCCGAGAGCCGGGGAGGGCGGGTGCTGGAGGGAGCGGCCGCTCTAAGAGCCCACACGGATTCTGCAGGGCGCTCCCTGTCCTGCAGTCATGGTGCCAGCTTACGCCCTGGCCCAGCTCTCCGCACAGGGACCAAGGCTGCCGTCCTGCTGGAATGGGGCAGGCTTCATGGGCCAGATCCTGAGCTGCCGGACGTCAGCGCTGCTGACTTCCAAGTAGGGCTGGACGGCGGCTGGTGGACGCCCCCATGCATGGTACCTGGGCAGGGCAGGGATTCTGCGCTGAAAGCCCAGCAGCTGCCAACAGGGATAAATGCAAAGTAATGCACTTCGGAAAACATCATCCCAACTCTACATATACAACGATGGGATCTAAACTAGCAGTTACCACTCAAGAAAGAGATCTCGGAGTCATTGTGGATAGTTCTCTGAAAACATCCACTCAATGTGCAGTGGCAGTCAAAAAAGCAAACACAATGTTGGGAATCATTAAGAAAGGGATAGATAATAAGACAGAAAATATCACATTGCCTCTATATAAATCCTTGGTACGCCCACAGCTTGAATACTGCATGCAGATGTGACTGCCCCATCTCAAAACAGATATATTGGAATTGGAAAAGGTTCAGAAACAAGGGCAACAAAAATGATTAGGGGGATGGAACAGATTCTGTATGAGGAGAGATTAATAAGACTGGGACTTTTCAGCTTGGAAAAGAGACGACTAAGGGGGGATATGATTGAGGTCTATAAAATCATGACTGATATGGAGAAAGTAAATAGGGAAGCATTATTTACTCCTTCTCATAACACAAGAACTAGAGGTCACCAAATGAAATTAATAGGCAGCAGGTTTAAAACGAACAAAAGAAAGTATTTCTTCACACAACGCACAGTCAACCTATGGAACTCCTTGCCCGAGGATATTGTGAAGACCAAGACTATAACAGGGTTCAAAAAGAACTCAATAAATTCATGGAGGGTAGGTCCATCAATGGCTATTAGCCAGGATGGGCAGGGATGGTGTCCCTAGTCTCTGCCAGAAGCTGGGAGTGGGTGACAGGGGATGGGTCACTTGATGATTCCCTGTTCTGTTCGTTCCCTCTGGGGCACCTGGCACTGGCCACTGTCGGCAGACAGGATACTGGGCTAGATGGACCTTTGGTCTGACCCAGTCTGGCCATTCTT
Source organism: Terrapene triunguis (assembly GCF_002925995.2). Lineage (NCBI taxonomy): Eukaryota > Metazoa > Chordata > Testudines > Emydidae > Terrapene > Terrapene triunguis. Next base: position 3,608,610 of record NW_020665184.1, on the reverse strand, counting down.
ATGTTCTTATGGGAATTCTGCAGTGTTCTATGCTCCAGAACTGCCCCCTTTCTGTGGGGCGGTCACGTCCCAGCCTGACCATGGCCTCCGCAGTGGGTCTGGAGGAGGCGGCAAACAGGCAGCGAGAAAGGAAGGTTTCAAAGGTCCTGCAGGACTAGCATTGCTGCGAGGCCCAGCCAGATATTGGAGTGCAGAGCGACTCCTGGGAGAGAAGGCTGCTCCTCTGAGTGCCGATCAATAGCAGTCGAGCTCCTTGGTAATTTACCTATCGCCAGCGGAGAAGGAAATAATGAAGAGGCCGGCAGGGGCACGAGCGCGCCCTAGGGAGGCGAAGACCCGGCTGCTGTCCGCCAGTTACTGCAGTGGCGCTGGAGTGCAAGGCTCATCTCCCCCTCCGGCAGCGTAGTGGGGCCAGAAGGGAGCTCTGCCCGTGCTGGCCACACCCTGGCTGGCACCGAAGTGGTGTGGCTGGCTCTGTGCCAGCCCTGCCCAGGGTAGAGGGCATGAATGCACTGGGCTGTAGTGCTAGTCCCCGGTGCTGGTCCCTTTGGGGCATACGGGGACCAGGCACAACTTAGAGCAGCGAGAGGCAGGAGGCATAGGGGCGCTGGACCTAGGACTCCTGGGTTCCGTTCCTAGCTCCAAGCTGCTCCCCATCCCAGCCTTGGTTTCTCCTCCTGCGTTTTGCCTGATTAGACTGTCAGTTCATTGAGTGTCTGTGTTGCATCCAGCACAACCGGCCCCTGATCTCAGCTGTGCCCTGATGCTCCCGTCCCCGAGCCTCCGGCCCGGGGACATGACGAGTCCCCTCCCTGTTAAAAGGTGAGCTCGTCCCAGCGACACTCCGGGGCGCGATTCAGCCACTGCAGTGTCGGGACCACCCCGGCACGGATGCTGCTGCGACACGTCATCGCGGTGGTTCGCACGGCTAGCCAGTAAAAGTGCGATGATTTACAGTCGCGCTTGGCAGCAACTTACGCTCCTCTCCTGGCACATTAGGCCGGTGGGAAGCAGAGGGCTCGTTAAAAGGAAATTGATTAATCCTCTAGCCTGCAGTGTCTTTTCTCGAGAGAGCAGCAGCGCAGGTGACACCAAGCTCACAGGGGTCACTTCTACTTGATGTCTCACATTTCAGCAGCACCTACCTAGCACCCCCCATCCAAGACAAGGCTGAACCATGCGGGGAGCTTGCCCAGACAGAGGCTGAGACGGGCCCTGCCCTGAAGAGGCTGCAGCCTAAGCAGCCAGAGGCAGGATTAGCGCCGGAGAACCGAGCCCCAGAGAAGCCTCGAACTTAACCCAGCTCTCTGGAATCTCAGCCCAGTTCCTGAGCCGCCACCAGGCCAGCCTGCCTCTCCTTGCAGCCCCAGCTCAGCCTCCCCTTTCGTGAGCCGGGCAGCGGGGCGCCCAGGCCAGCGGGACAATGAAGCCCTTCCACCGGGAAAAACCGTTAAAAGCAAACTGTGCCAACAGTCTCTCTCTGGCCGCCATTACCAGCAGGCTGCTGCATCACACACCCAGGCAGGGCTCAACACAATCAATTTCCTTCCCTCATGCATGAAGCTGGAAAATTAATAACCAGAGAGGAAGAGTGGCCCTGGTGTAACTCTGGCGACAATGATTAGTGGGACCACCTGGGGAACTCGTGATTAAAGCCCAGCGCGGCTGTGGAGGCGTGGCTGGGATCCAAACACCAGCAGAAACCCAGTGTCACGTGGGGGGTTGCAGCAGCAGCAAGGGTCTGAAAGCAGCCGCCTCACTGCCCAGGGAAAGGACGGTGCCCACCGAGAGCCACCGAACCAAACCGTACGCCCTGGGGACGATGGAAACCACTGCAAGCCAGGGGGTGCGGCCGCCCCCCAACCCCAGCCCCAGCCCCAGATCGGCCGTGAGGAGGCAGAAGTCTCTGGCCAGAGTGGACGGACGGCAGCAGGTGAACGTGGCTCCAGGGGCAGCACCATGAACGCGGTGGGCACCCATAGCCGGGGCTTTGCCACGGTGACAGACCCTCCCCCGCATGGGGATAATGACTGTCCACAGTCACAGCATGGCTGGGAGGAGAGAACCCCCCCCCCCCCCCCGCGCGAGCGGTACAACCAGAAACTGGCTCCTGCCCCCCGAAAGGAGAACCAGGCCCATTCTGGGTACAGCCTTGTGCCCCGCGTGCTGCTCGCTATGGCTGGGACTCACCCCGGCATGAGGCCGTGCCCCCCCGTCCCCCCAGGCAGGACATGGAGCTAGGCCCAGCAAAGCCCCCTTGAGCGCTGATACTTCCTCCCTGGGCACCTCCAGCATGGCCTGGCTGTCTGGAATAAGTGTCAGGAAGGGACGGGGTGGCCCCCGGGGGTTCTCTCCCCCCTCCCAGTCTGGAACTATGGGGAACATGACCAGGGTGCTTTGCTGTTCTCGGCCCGGAGGTTGGGGGGGTTGTTTCCCCCCCCCCCCCCCCCCCAGCCTGCACCTCGGCTAGCTGCAGCCCTGCAGCTATAAAAACCTTCGGTGGAGGAAGGCAGGCGTCCCAGCCCGCTGGCCCCTCTCCTCCGTTCCTCTGCGCCCGGCGTCGATGGCCATCACCCCTCCTGCGATAACAACGCCCCCGACTGATTCCTGGTGCGTTCTCACACGACAGTGCGGAGCCCTCTACGCCCTCCTGCCTGCGCTTCGCTGCCACCTCCCGTGAATTCCCAGGGCTGCTCTCCCGGGCTGGCACGGGTGGCATTCCTAAGAGAGGCAGACGCCCAGTTCAGGGACCGTGCCTGGTGTGCATGCGCGTGCACCGCTCGCTCACACGCCTGGAGCTCGGCCGCACCCTCTCTCTTGCACACTCCCCTCTGCCCCTCCCCGTGCCAACCCTCGCTGCTCACACTAGAGCGGAGTTGGCCCTCTCCAATCTATCAGCCTCCGTCCCCCCAGAACTGGACACCCTATTCCAGCAGGGATGGTGTCACGGAGTGTGGGGGAGTCAGGGCCCTGCACCCCCGGCTTCCTACAATTCACCGGGACTCTCAGCCAGCCAGTAACACAGAAGGTTTATTAGATGACAGGAACACAGTCCCAAGCAGAGTGTGTAGGTACAACCAGAACCCCTCAATCAAGTCCTTCTGGGGGGTTCAGGGAGCTTAGACCCCAGCTTGGGGTTCCCTGCGTTGCACCACCCAGCACCAAACTGAAACCAAAAACTCCTCCAGCAGCTCTCTCCCCCCTCCCCTCTGCTCCTCCTCTCCTTTGTCCAGTCTCCCGGGCAGGTGTCACTTCTCCCAACCCTCCTCCTGGCTCAGGTTACAGCTCAGGTAGCTTCCTGCAAGGGAAGTCCCCCATCCCCAGTGTAACCCCCCTGCAACCTTCCCAGGTCAAATCCGCCCGCTCCCTGATCCGTCACAGATGGCACCAGCACAGCAGCCCCTTCTGCTCTCGCTGCCTGGCTTTCTGCCAGCCCCTGCCTCTGGGCTCCACCTTCAATTAGTGCTTCTCCGTCAGGCCTAGGGCTCCCCCCAAGTGCAGCCTAGTGGGTTACTTCGCCCCTCCTGAGCCACTGTAAATTACCCCTTCGGGGGTGGGGTGAGCACCCCGTCACACGGCCAGACGACAGAGGACGGAGCATGTGATGGTCTGTTCGTTCCCTCTGGGGCACCTGGCACTGGTCGCTGTCAGCCACAGGAGACTGGGCTGGATGGACCCTTGGTCTGACCCAGTCTGGCCGTTCAACAGAGAAGGGCCAAGAAGTGACCCAGGCTGGACTGCCCCTGGGGACACACCCGTGCAGTGAGGATTCCCTGTGGACAGTTACCTTAGGGCACCTGTCAGTTCGCTGAGCCGGCTTTTAACCATTCAACGTGTGCCTTGGGATTGGCGGGTTTTTAAATCAAAATATTGCGCGTCCCAAGACAACTGCCCTGTGGAAACCTAAGTGTATTGTGCCAACACTGTTACCTTTAACAACCCAACTTGCGATCTCGTCCCAGGAAGCCAGCCGTCAGCCTGACAGGCGCGACTGTCCCCAGACCCACGACGATCGGCTCCTCTACTCCTCCAGGAAGGCTGAGCAAGAGGCCGAGCTCCTGGTGACTCCTCCGTTGCTTTGGCCAGTACGGGCACTGCCCACTCCAGAGCCAGAACAAACAAAGCCAAACCTCTCTACGGCTGCTAAAAAATCCCCAGTTCGGACTCCGAAATGTCCCTGCCTTTTAATGGGGCTGTGAGAGGAGGCATTTCCTGCCGGGGACACTAGGCTGGCCACAGGTCGGAGCGCTGCGCCCCCGCTCGGCAGATCTTTTCCCAGCCTCTGTGAGAATTGCCGGGAGTCCCCCAGGTGCTGAGAGACACGGGCCCTGGTCAGGCTGGAGCAGCCCCGGCGGGAGGAAGAGGAAGCTGCCAAGGAGGGAAAGCCCTGGCCACAGTGTAGCGCTTTGGTTTGAGGGAGGAGAGGGGTGTGCTGGACTGCTTCCTTCAATACCCCCCTAGCCCATGTCCCTGCTCCTGCGCCTTGCCTGCATCTGCACCGTTTCCCCCGCCGCTGGCCTGACAGAGCCAAGCCACTGCAGCGTTCTGGCCAGGGGACCCTCCGCCCGAGCCCCAGGGCAGCTGGGAGGGCCATTCCCAGACACATCCCCACGAGCCCTGGCACCTAAAATGGCAGCGGGGCTGCCTGCGTGCACACCCAGGGGATTAGGAGGCTCACCCCAGCTGCGGGGTTGACACATCCTCAGAGACATGAATTTAGCTTCGCGTGTGGAAGGAGCATGGGCCCCCTTTTGTGGACCAGGCCCAGAGAGAGAGTCTCCCGCTGCAGCAGAGCCAGGAATTGAACCGAAATCTCCCGCGTGCAGCCCACAGCTTTGCGCACAGCATCCGCGAGCGCACACGTGCTTTAACCTACGGCTCTCGGCGCGCATTACAAATGCTGACACCAACGCCCAGGACAGGAGTCCCTAGTTCTCCTGGGTGGAAACTGAGGGGCAGGTGGGTAGGTGACGTAGCCAAGGTCACAGAGAAAGTGTCAGTGGCAGAGATAAAAATCTCTCTGCCTTCAGCTTGAGTACTTGGATTTCTGTCCCTGGACGCGGCCCTGCAGCACGTGGAGGGCTGGACATTGCTCGGGCATCCCAAGCGCTCCCTCCTCTGTCCCAACTTGCCGATTCCTCATCAATTGGATTAAATTTTGCATTTAAAGGAGGCCGCGGCAAACAAGCCAGCCCAGCACAGAGGCGGGAAGGAGCTGGGATCTCACCAGCATCTGAGCAGAGTGACCAGGTCTCCCGTCTCCAAAACCCTCCCAGCTGCTTCTCCAGCACGTAAGCACATAATGGGATTAGCCGCTTATCCCCCCTTGAGCGGGGAGCCAACAGGCCATGGACCAGCCAGCCTCTCCTCGCTTCAGTCCAAACGCGGCCCGGCAGCAGGATAAGGGAGGGGTCCAGAACTCAGCCCACAAGCAGCTGGTGCTATCAGGAGCCCACGGCATTCTAGGAAAGCCAGGGAAAAGTGTTCCCAATAAATATACGGGCCAGATTCACCATTGGCCTGCACCTCATTGTGCCACCATTTCCACCAGTGCAAAGTCTGTGCCAAGCACATCCACAGCAGAACAGCAGGGCCTGACATCCCCCTGGCTCCAGTGCAAACAGGGGCACAAGTTGCAGGAAAGTGGCAAATTAGGCTCTAAAAAGGGGGGGGGGGCAGCCCTGGAGCATAGACTGTAGGGAGCCCCCAGCCCTGGGGCCGGGAGGCACTAGATGAGCCCAGGAGTTGAACTGGGGGTGCACAGTCAACCTGTGGAACTCCTTGCCTGAGGAGGTTGTGAAGGCTAGGACTAACAGGGTTTAAAAGAGAACTGGATACATTCATGGAGGTTAATGGCTATTAGCCAGGACGGGTAAGGAATGGTGTCCCTAGCCTCTGTGTGTCAGAGGATGGAGATGGACGGCAGGGGAGAGATCACTTGATCATTGCTTGTTAGGTTCACTCCCTCTGGGGCACCTGGCATTGGCCACTGTGGGTAGACAGGATCCTGGGCTGGATGGACCTTTGGTCTGACCCGGTACGGCCGTTGTTATGTTCTCCTCAGCACCACCAAAGGATAAGTTCTGTCTGCCCGGTGTGGTGCTGCTCACTGTCGATGGTGCAGACATTGCACTACTGTTATGCGGTGCCAGTGGTACCCTTGGGCTTTGATCCAGAGACCACCACAGACAGGCCTGTGCCTCGCACCCTCCTGCGGGCTCTGAAAGGATCCGTTCCAGCCCCTTTCGGTAGTAAAGCTACCGCCCAAAGCAATAGGCCGCATGGCTGCTCAGAGATAAGCCAGGTGGACTGAGGGGTTTTCCCTGCTTGCAAACGAAGGGGTTCGGAGACCGGTAGCATGTTGCTGTTGGCGAGAGAAAGCCGGAGGAATGGTGAGCAGGCATCTGGAGGAGCCGATCTGGGGAGAGGGGGTCCTGGGGGCTGTTCTGCAGGATGTCTCCCCGCTGATGACGTAGGAGGCAGGTGAAACCGGGCTGAGATTCCAGGCCCCGAAGCAGGTTGGCGGCACCCAGGCTTGGAGGGATCTCTCCTGCCTCACCGCCCTGAGCACGGAAATCAGTCACAGGCCTCGTTCCCCCCTCACCTCTCTACAGCGGCGCTGGGGGGCAGCCGTTCCCATTGCCCCCAAAGGTTACAATTTGGTTCACTGGCTCTTGGCACCCCCTTGCACAAACTGTTCCAGCTCCCCTGCCGCTCGGGCTAGAACTGCTCTGCAAGCCGCCACTGCAGCCGAGAAGGGAACCCGGCCTCCCCCACCTCTAGCCCCATGGCTGGAGTCTGGGCCAGGCTGGCTATTCCCCAGCCGCTCCTCCACTGCTAATTGTTTTGTAAATAATTAAACTTTTATCCTGAATTATTCACAGCCTCCTTAATATCAATGCTCTGTCTCCGTGGGAAGAATCCATCATCTCTGCCAAGCCAGGCTGCTGCTGCCGACTCCCTGTGCTGGCCGAGGGGACTCCGTTCCCTTCCCCACAGGCCCCCCCGAGTCGGCACTAGCGAAAGGTTCTGGATTCTCAGCCCTAGAGGCTGGATCCTGCTGGTTACACCGGCTGGGCAAGCTCCCCCCGGCTGCCCCCACAACAAGAGCCTCACAGCCGGGGGCAGTAGGGTGACCAGACATGAAGTGTAAAAAATCGGGACGGGGTGGGGGGTAATAGGAGCCTATATAACAAAAAGACCCCCAAATTGGGACTGTCCCTATAAAATCAGGACATCTGGTCACCCCAGGGGGCAGCCACCCTGGCCTATTCACCCTTTGCCTTCGCTGCAAAGGCCAAGTGCATTTGGGTGCTGGGGCCCACCCAGCTAACGCGGGGGCCATCTCTGCGACTGGCCCTAGCAGTGCCGGAGAGGGGAAGGGCGCCTGCCTCCCCTGCTGTCAGCGACCCCCAGAGCCGCCTGCCCACCCGCGCGGCTGCAGCACAAGGCAGTCACTGACTGAAGGTGCCTTGAACCTCCCTTCGGAGTCCGGCTGTCAGAGATTCCGAGGCCAGAGGGACAGCTGCGACCTGCGGCCCGACATGGCCCCAAAATAATCCCACTTGGCTCAAGAGCAGATCTGGCAGGAGTCCAGCGTCCACTCCCCGGCTCCAGCTCTGACGGGAGCCTGAAGGTCTAACGCACCCCCTCGGTGTGGGGCTGTTACGTCCTTGAGAACTGGCCTCAGGCGCTGGGTGCCTTGCAAGCAGCTAGCGTTGAAAGAATTACTCTCTGCAGATCCCCACCCCTCCGGCCCATGTGAGCTGCCCTTAAACCCAGCCTGTTCTTGTCTTAGTGCTCCTGAGCCAGAGCCTCCCTTCGAGCCCCCGCGCGGCCGCCCAGAACGGCGGCCATCCCATTGGACGACATTCATTGGCAAGAGCTGCCGTATCAAAAACGGCTGAACCCAAAGCTGAATCTTGCGCTGAATAGCAATAAAAGCCACAAATGGATTTGAAAGGACCCATTTAAGTTTTGTTCAGCCCAGCAGGAGCCACTGAGCCGAGACCTGCCCGAGATTTGATCATGGGAGACTGAGCCCCCAGAGATGACGACAGCGTTAGACTGGTTATTCCCTCAGACGCTGAGCAGCGGTCGCAGACGCCGAGGAGGACGTTACTTAGTACGTCTGCTCCAGTGGGTAGGGAACTGGGCTGGAAGCCAGGACACCTGGGTTCTAGTCCCAGTGCTGCCGCGTGTCGCTGGCCTCTCCCCCATCGAGTCAGGGTGTACGATCTCTGAGGCAGGGCTGTCTTGCCAGGTGTGCGTGCAGCGCCTGGCGTTACGGGGGGCTGATGTTGGTTGTACTGCCGTAGTGCGAATGACAACAATGTGCGCGGTCAAAGCAGCGTGTGGGCATTAGTTAGCTGATCTCCACTCCTGTGAGATGTCACCATCACGGTCACCCCTAGAGGAGACTGGGGACCCACTGCACCGGCCCGTGGGGCAGAGACTGTTTGTTCATTCTCTGAGCACCTGGCACAGTGGAGCTCGAGTCTTTGATTAGGGCCCCTAGGTACTACTGCACTGTTAATATCCCCACAGTACAGACTGGGAAACTGAGTCACAGAACAGAGGCAGGATAGGAACTCAAAGCCACCTGCCTCCTGGCCCTGTGCCCATTCCTCCACAGCACACTGCCTGAGACCGGGCAGCCTCCCGGGGAGAAACAGCTGCCTCTTTGGACGGGGTGTGGAGAGAGTTTCTGCCTCCCATGTCAGATATTTCCAACTGCAGAGATGAGCAATATGCTGCTAAGCACCAGACTGTTCTCTTGCTGCGTGCCCAGGAAACAATCCTCAGGGCGGATTTCCTACCAAGAACCCCCCTGCGATGCCCCCCGCCCCCCGAGTCGAGTAGCGCAGCCGCTAGAAACTCAACCCCGCGGTGCCCTAAAGCCAGCGGGCGCCAGGTCTCTCAGAGCAGAGCCGCTCACTCTCAGCTCAGTCACGGCTGGCGAGTTCTAGGCTCTACCGGAAACCCTTCTGCCAAGGGGCCCGGCAGCCTCGAGGGGCCCTTTAACAAGGCTGGCTGGAGCCGCTAGCCAGTCTCCCTGGTACTCCTGCTCTGAGAATGAAATAAATGCAACCCAGTGCTCTGGTCGCCCGCCCCATCCTGGCCATGCTGCCCACAGAACAGGGGAAATGAAACGCCAGAGGAGAATATGGGAAACTCGAGAGATGATTACGGCCTCGGGCTAAGGAAACCCAGGCTGATGTGCCAGGAGTCCCTTGAACTCTCAGCCCACCTCCTCCACCTGGTACCCGGTTCACAGGAGCGGCTGTTCAGAGCTTTCTGGCTCCTCCTGCCCAGTCTCACCCTATGGTGTGGCTGCAGGCTCAGCTCATCCCGCTTCCGTGATCACTGCCATGTTACCTCCTCGAGGAGCTGGCTTGGCAACCTTGCACCCAGCACCACAACACCCATGCACCCACCTTGCAACGTTTGTTCAACGTCACTGCCCTGCGTGAGCCAGGCCCAGGCTGATAGTCCCACTTCATAAGCAGGAACTAAGCCACACAGGCTGAACTCAGAGCCTTAACCAAGATCATGCAGAGTCTACAACACAGAAAAGGGGACCCTAGCTTCCAAGTCCTAAACTAGTGTCTATAACCACTCCACCAACCTCCCTCTCACCCCTACTAACTTATTCAAACAATGAAAACAAACTAACCCAACAAACCCCTTACCTGAGAGAATCAGCACTCACATGACAACCCTTTCCTGTTTTACTGCTAGCCACACACCACGGCCCAGCTGTGCACGACTGGGATTATGGTTAGGGCGACCCCTCACTCAGGGCATATTTCATACTGTTCTTTGGCCCTTTTGCTGCACATTCAGGAGAACCGAATTCCATTCCTCACCACTCCAAACTTAAATTAATTTTTACCAAAATGACCAAATCTTTCACAGTGGGATGGTGGGTAACAAAAATGCAAATGAAGCCTGGGCCCGCTCCACTTTTTCCCTTGCACACCAGCAGGGGGCAGGATAGAGACAGCTTAGGTCCAGATGACCTATGAAGGAAGGCTGAAAGAATTGGGTTTGTTTAGTTTGGAAAAGAGAAGACTGAGAGGGGACATGATAGCAGTTTTCAGGTATCTAAAAGGGTGTCATAAGGAGGAGGGAGAAAACTTGTTCACCTTAGCCTCTGAGGATAGAACAAGAAGCAATGGGCTTAAACTGCAGCAAGGGAGGTCTAGGTTGGACATTAGGAAAAAGTTCCTAACTGTCAGGGTGGTTAAACTCTGGAATAAATTGCCTAGGGAGGTTGTGGAATCTCCATCTCTGGAGATATTTAAGAGTAGGTTAGATAAATGTCTATCAGGGATGGTCTAGACAGTATTTGGTCCTGCCATGCGGGCAGGGGACTGGACTCGATGACCTCTCGAAGTCCCTTCCAGTCCTAGAATCTATGAATCCTCCCATTAGTTTCCCTGGGAGCTGAACAACCTAAATACCCGTAGCCCTCAGAGCCCCCGGTATGGGGCTTGCATCAGTCTTTGGCTAATGGCCGTGCTCCCACGCTAGGGGTGCGCATGGGTCAGGACAGTCTCACAGCGAGTCCCTGGTACGGGGGGGTTGCCTCCGCGCAGAGAGATTCTCTGGTACCAGCTGAAATCCACTAGCAACATCAGGGCTGGCGGCCCCAGCAAACGTCTCCTTCACGGTTAAACACCAAGGAGAGAGGCCCACGCGGAAAGGGGAGGAGGTGGCAGTGGTTGCTGAGGTGAGGATCCCCCTTGACTGTCACTCGGCTGGGGACGCAGCTCGTCAGAAATGAGTTGGGCCCTGAATCCCCCTTATTCATTGGCCGTCCCTGAGTCCCTGACAGCCTGGGTAATTGTTTCCCTGCAGACGTCACCCTTCACCAAAATCAATTAAAAAGAAAAACAATCCTGCTCTGTGGTTTGCCTGGCTCTAGCGCAGGCTACATGCACTGCTGCAGTCCCATTTATCTCAGCCTCAGCTCAGAGCCGGCGTGTGGTTAAGGTACTGACCTGACTTGGGAGAGCTGCCTTCAGTTCCCAGCTCTGCCCCCAACCCCCCGGGGGGCCGTGGGCAAGTCACCACCGCTTTGCTGGGGCTCGGTCCCCCACCTCTGCCTTTGGCTGGTCGGTTTAGAGGGGAAGCTCTGGGAGCCAGGACCATCTGTCACTCCGCATGGCCCCGGCCTCGGTCAGCGGTTGTAGACACCACAGCTACCTACAACTCCTCGCCTGCTCCTTCCACCCAGTGGCCCTTCTGGTCTGGTTCTTCTGAGGAAGAAGCTATTTATAAATTCTCTCCCTTTTCTTATGTTCCCCAGCGCGGTTATAATATCCCTGGCATTGGAACGCGGAGCATTAAACAAGCCCATAAACCACAGCTCCAGCACCCACCAGGCCCTCAGACAGGCTGGTGGCGCATCAGCTGGTGAAGATGGGCCGTTAATGCGCCCTGGAATACCGGAGCCGCGTCCTGGCACTGCATCATACAGAGCAATGAAGCCCTTTGGAGCTGGCAGGGTGATTGCAGCCAGCGCAGTCCTGCAAGCCCAGCCCGGCTGCGGCACGAACAAGCATCAGGGAACAGAATCACCTCCCAGGGGCCCTGATTGCAAGCAAGTTACTCCTAGGAACCGGCTGTGGGCCCAGCCCCAGGCCTGGCCCCCCACCCCAAAAACCTTATCCTGGGCAGGGCCTGGCGCAGGGTCACTAATTACTTTGCACTTTAGCCCTCGGCCTCACCGAGCGGACCATTGGTTCAGAATACAGACTTGGCAGATAGATAGATAGAGGGTGTATAGGGATAGATAGATAGATAGATAGATAGATAGATAGATAGGATGGGGATAGACAGACAGATGGGTGTATGGGGATAGATGGGGGGGTGGATGGGGCTAGATAGATAGAGGGGGGATGGGGATAGACAGACAGATGGGGTGTCCATGAGGATAGATCGATCGATCATGGGGCTGGCTGAGCCTTTTGCCAGGGGGTGAGACGTATTACTTACACGGTAGCAAGGGGGCGCCAGTGACCCCCGATTCTGGCACGCCCGGCTCTGGCTCAGACAGGCCACACCTGGCGGGGTCACGGGAGGAGGGGGAGGGAGATGGCACGTGGCCCGGGCTGGTACAGGGACTCAGCACACACGGCACCAGAGCGCACAGGCGCCAGTGCTGCCAGGCTGCGCTAAGAAGCCAGGTCTGGCCCAGGGCAGGAGTCCCGCTCGACTGCGTCACGGGCCACACAGCCGCCTCTATCTCCTCCAGCCCCACACGGCTGCCTCTGGCTAGCCGAGCCGCCGGGTTTCCATCGCTCTGAGCACAGAGCCGCGTGAGCGCCCCGGGAGCCCCTCCATCGCCCTCCCGAGTCGAGCTGGGGCAGCTATTGGAAGCCGGCGGCTCGGTTTAGGCGCAGCCAGGACAGCGGCATTGCGACTGGCTGGATCTCTAGTCCCTGGGGGGCAGGGACCCGCTGGAGTGAAATTGTCTGGCCCTCAGCCTCGTCGGGGGCCATACAGCAGATGTGGCTCTCGGGAACCGGCCCAGTGAGAATAAATCCATTGGAGACAAACCCAGGCGTGATGCTGGGCCTGAGCCGGGGCCCAGCGCCCTCCTGTGGCGCCGAGTGCCGCTCCCCTGATCACACCAACAAGCGACAGCGTCTTCGCAGGCTAACAAGTGTCCAGGCAGTTGTGCTGAGCCTTTTCTGCCGCGCTGGGAGCGTCCCCGGGCAGACAGTGCGGGGGAAGGCCTGGCAGTGGAGGCTGGAGGATTATTGCTTGCCGAGGAGTGGGCGGCACATAATCCCTCAGAGCTGGGTTTAGCTGCACTCAGGCACC
>NW_020665184.1:3591558-3595766 GCF_002925995.2 Terrapene triunguis | reverse complement strand
GCGCTGCCCAGACACACAGACCGGGATCGGGGCCCCGTCGCGCCGGGTGCTGCCCAGACACACAGACTGAGATCAGGCCCCTGTCAGGCTGGGCGCTGCTGAGGAGGAGAAACACCCCGTGTACGGGGGGCAGCCAGAGGCCCAGACGCCACGTACGCCCCATGCACGTTATTAGCTGTAGAAGGGTACCACCAAGGAGCCCCAGTCCTGGAGCAAGACCCCATTGTGTAGACGCCGTACGGCATGTCTTGGGTGTATTACAGTAGTGCCTGGAAGCCCCAGTCACGGGCCAGACCCCGCTGTGCTGGTCCCTCTGCGCAGAACTACTACAAGAGAACAGAAATGTTACAATCCGTGGCGCAGCCAGCCCAACGCAGCCACCAGCGAGGACTCTGGGTGACATGGGAATAACTCAATAACAACAAGGTGCTAGTTCTGTTATCGTATTTTTATGTCTGTGACCAGTAGTTTACCCATAGAGCATTTTAAAATCGATCCTTTCTAACGCTTGCCAGTATTTTACTTGCATGTATCATTTTTAACATTTATCATTTGAGTTGTATACATTTGATCTCTCTCATTTTTACATTTACCATTATTCTAGCTGGGTACGTCTGCGCTTCGGTGCTCAGCTTAACGGCTGCTATTATTTCAATATTTAACTTTGGCTGTCGAATTTTTACATTTCTCACCCCTCTGGTTATATACACTTGGTGTATAGTGCACTTTTTAATGTTTGTGTGCAACTCTCCCGTACTTCTATATTTACAGGGGTGAATTCCCCACGGGAATTAGAATCCCGCGTCCCCGGCACAGAAGCAGAGAGGCATGGCCACAACCGGAAAGAAAAGGCACAAGCTCCATCAAATGTCAAAGAGATCATTTTTATTTGCCACCAAATATAAAATAAAATAAAATAAAATAAAATAATTGGCCTTGGCTCCAACGAAAGCAGACGAGATCCATGCGTCATGTCAACCACAGGAAGAAAGAAAAAAAACACAAAGAAGAACCTCTGGGCTTTGCTTCATGAAAAGAACAGTCGATCCCGAAGTGTAAAAAAAGAAAGAGCGAAGAACCGAGTCTGGCAGCGGTTTCACAACTCGCCCGAAGTCTTTATGACATGGAAGAGCGTGACGTTGTACACGACCTGGTGGCCATTGTTCCACGTGTACAGCACCCTCTCCCGCGGGTTGTAGTCCAGCATGGAGATGTGGGAGTACTGGTTGTGGAATGGGATGTCCGTGTACTCGTAGCTAGAAGTGTTTGTGTAGTAGGCAAAATAGATCTTGGCCCCGGCGAGGTGGGAGTTTGTGACGTAGAGGGTGCCGCAGATCATGAAGGACTCGCCGGCGCTGCGCTTGGGGTAGCCGGTGTCCCAGCTGCGCAGGATCTCCAGCGTCTGCGGGTCCACCTTGCTCACCACGATGTTGCCGGCGTTCTGGTTGGTGGTGTAGACCGCCCACAGCCCGTTCTCATCCACCATGAAGTCGATGTCGGAGAAGCCCCCCCAGGAGTAGGGGAAGGTGTTGTTGTAGCCGGCGCTGTTCAGGCTGCGCTGCACCAGCACGCTCCGCGAGCGGAAGTGGTACTTCACCACGATGTTGCTCTGGTACTTGTTGTAGTAGAGGGAGCCGTTGAAGACCACGTGGCCCGTCCCGGCCCAGGGGTGCGGCAGCAGGTGCTGCACGAAGTTCTGGCCCGTGATGAAGTCGTTCAGGGTCCGGAACTCCAGCACCCGGCGCCCCTTGTAGTAACCGTCCATGTACCAGACCTGGGCGGGAGAGACCAGCCGCATGGTTAGAGGGGGGCAGCGGATCCCAGGGGAAATTCACCCCTGTGTGGGGCCCAGACCCCCCCGGCCCCCAACCCCGTGTGCAGCCTGGGCCCCTCACCCCGTGTGCAACCCAGCACAAGGCCTGGGCCCCCCCCAGCCCCTGCGCTGCAGCGGCATCAGCACGGCCGCCTCCCCCACGCCGCTCCCTCCCCGCACGGAGCAATGACTCCCCGGGCCCCCAGCCCTGCCTGCCCGGGCAGCTCCCCACGCCAGAGCAGGACTTGGAGGTTTCATGAATTCCTGGAGCTGCAGCCCAGGCTGAGTCCAGGCAGGAGCCTTTGGGGCCAGCCAAGCCGGGGCTAACCCAGCCGGCAGCCCCCCGGCCTGTCACACTGGCTTAAATGTTTAGAGAAGAATGAAAGGGGAGCGGGCGCGAGCGCCCCCCTGAGCCCCGCAACGCTGGGCCCCGCGCAGACCCGCAGTAAAGTCTATTGGCAAGGGCCCTGCCTGCTGAACGGCAGCTCCACGCATTAAACCTCGGGTGGAAACAGGAGGAGAGACGGGCAGAGACGCCAGCTCCAGCTTCTGGCCGAGCGAAGGGACCCCGGCTCCTCAGCAGGGCTTACTGCCGTCATCTCCACCCGTGCAACCCACGTGACAGGCAGCCACGGGTCTGTGAACACGCCCGAGTCTGGCCCCGAAACCAGGCGATTGCTTTTAACACAAACCCTTCGGGTTCTTTTCCGCTGCCTGGGTCTCGAGGTCTCCGGGGTCCATTCGGTAACCCCCAGGGCTGTTTTTTAATGGAAGCTGAAGGTCTCCGTCGCTTTCACAAGAAGCGCTGAGCACCCTGTGCTAGCACCTCGCCCAGGCCAGGCTCGACGCGGCCGGCAGCCCCTGATCTCGGCGGGACGAGTGTCACTAACAGGAGACGTGCAGAGCCCGGGCGAAGGGACTTGACAGAAGAGTCCCGCCCTGCCTGGATGAGGGGAGGCTGAATAAGCCATCCCTGCCCTGGCTGCTTGGCCCCAGCATGAGCAGTGAGGGGAAGGAGTTCTCTGCCCCTGGGCACCGGGCCCGGCACGCGCCCTGCAGCCCTTGGGCCAGTCCCAGCGCTTGCCGCTCCTCGGCAGAGAGACGTGGCCCTGCCCCACGCCGCTGCAAACAGGACGCTCTGCTGGGTGCGTCGCTGCCGCAGCGTTCGGGGATCTCCCAGCAATAGGGAGAGAGAAATCCAACGAGGACTGGGGAGCAGACGAGTCCCCTCAGGCTGGTCTGCGGGGGGCAGGGCTTGGTGCTGGCTGGCTTGCTGCCCTTGGACGTTATTCCATGCCTGTTTCAGGCCCCAGGGAATAGGGGAGGAAGGGGTGTAACACACGGCAGCCCCGGGGACTTTACGAAGGCTACGCCCATTTGTGCCAGCTGAGGATCGGGCCCCAGGGGCCCGACCCACCGCCCGGCCCCTTGCACAGCCATGTATGCCAGTGAAAGCGAGTGGCCCCCACAGCAGGGTACTGACTGGGGACACGAGGCCCAGGGCAGCAGAGAACGGAGCTCCGTGTGCTCGCGCCCCCAATCTTAGCACAGTTCTACATTGTGGCTGGAAATGCCACTGACCCCCAGCTGGCCCAGCCAGCCCTGCTCCCCGAGCGCCAGCGCCGGGCTGAGCCCGGAGTCCAGGCACAAAGGACGCCCAATCCCCACTGGATGCTGGGGAGAGTCACTGGGGCTTTCGGGCTGGTTTGGTCCTTTGAGACTCCCCCAGGCCTCTGCCCATCTGGTTTGAAAACGCAAACCCCACAATCAATAAAAGGCCGATTACTCTGCCGCATGTTAGAAATCCAATTTCTCCCAGCGGCCATCCATCAGCCCCTGCCACTCCCCCGAGCCATACATTAAAACGTGCCATTTGCAGTGACACGCAGCTCTCCCATCCATCCTGAGCCCTTGCTAATGAGCCAGGCAGCTCGAGCTGCCAGCACCGGCCACGCTCCCATGCAGATCCAGAGCTACAGTGGCCTGAACTCTGGCCTCCTGGAGGCCTCTCTCCCTTCATGAATTCAAATGGCCAGCAGCCCCGGCTACGTCTCCATTGGTTACCAGCCACGCCGGGTGTGCTTTCGCTCTGCTTCGGGTGGGTGCTGGGACAGCACTGCTGTGCGACGACACACCCACTAAGCAATTCTTGGGGTCACCCCTGTAGTATCGCCAGCATCGGGCCCTGCCGACGCAGAGCGAGAGACAGCCCCGCCGGTCTGAACAGGAAAAGGAGACAAGGGAATGATGCTTGTCCTGAGGCCCAGAGAAAAGCGACTTGCCCAAGTGCTGGGAAAGAATCCAAGAGTTCCCTGCTCTAAACCCAGACCCCTCTCCTCAAGTCAGGGCTGGAGCCCAGGAGTCCCGGCTTCCCTCCCTCCCTCCCTCCCTCGAT
>NW_020665184.1:3586492-3591548 GCF_002925995.2 Terrapene triunguis | reverse complement strand
CGTTAGTCTGGCCCCAGTTTCCAAGTCGACAAGGCCTAGGGTATCTTTAGGCTTCAAGACACCATCGCTGGGGGGCATGTAGCACGCTTCCCTGCCCCCACCCCCTTCCTAGTACATGTTCCCGGTGCCAGGTGACGCCAGCGGAGGGTCTAACCCGCTTTGTACCAACGTGTGGCCAGAGGTTACTCCAGGCGCCAGGCTCACTCTCCGGCTACGCACGTGGGACACGCTGCTAGGGGGCACCCAACACCGTTTGCAGGAGGTGCAACAGAAAGACAATTAATGAGAGAGATGTGGAATTAGAAACAGGAGCCTCTGCTTCTGCTCCACATTGTTAATATCCTCCAGCGTGCAGCCCTGGCCCTCCTGGCAGAAAAGCTGGGGTGCTTGGCTGCCGAAACGGGCTGGCATCTCTCACGGGGACTGGGATTTCTTTACACTAGTAATTGCCTCTCTCGAGGTCTGCTGAGACACTGAGCTCTGCAGAATGAAGACGCTGCACCTTTACGGGTGTTTCCCAGAGTTTTATTAGCTCTCCCCACCCTCCACAGTCTACCACGTTAAACGGGTTTTCGCTCTTTCTGCAGACCGAACGCTTAGCGACGTTTTAAGAACTAGAGCGGCACCATGATAGAAATGCCTGGTGTGCCTGACTTCAGAGCTGGCTGAGCGTCACCCCCCCCCTCCCCCGCCAGGCTCATCTCCTCTGGCCACTGTTACAGGCGGTTTTTAAGGGGTTTGTGTTTCCCATTGCCTGGATTAAAGGCTGGACTGGCCCTGGGCACGGAAATGGACAGAGTGGGGCTGGAATTGTCACAAGAGCTCCTTGTCCAGGATCGGGGCCAGCAATTCTTTAGGCCAGAGGTTTTCAAACTGGGGGTCGTGACCCCTCAGGGGGTCATGAGGTTATTACATGGGGGTCATGAGCTGTCAGCCTCCACTTCCAGCATTTATAACAGAGTTAAATTTAAAAAAAGTGTTTTTACTTCATAAGGGGGTCGCACACACAGGCTGGCTGTGTGAACGGGGTTACCAGTTCAAAAGTTTGAGAACCGCTGTTTAGGCACCGGAATAAGTGGCCAGATTGTCTGACGCGCCCAGCACGGCAGATCCACGCTGGGTGCTGAGCTCCTGGGAAAACCCTGCCTTGAGTGGCGCGTCAGGAGCTGCTGAGAGATCTGGTCCCGACTGCGGGTGCTGCGCCCTTCTTGGGGGCTGGAGATCAGACCCCTTCCTCCACGGTGTGCACCCAAAACGGCCATGGAAGCCTTGGCCTGCAGCCGTCTGAGGCTTTGCAGAGTGATGCAAACCACGTGGGTGACTTGCAAGGGGAGAGGAGCCATGGGAAGGCGAGGCAGCCCCCGGACTCCTCCCGGCCCCAGCCCGGCACTCACCCGCCAGCGCAAGCCCTCAGCACTCACCCTGCTGTCGGCGCTGGGAGCCATGGTGTCGGTCATCCACGATCCAAACCGGGATCCCGACGCCCGGATGGTGATGGGGTTACTGACACCCGTCAGCTTCCCGCAGCCTGCGGCAGGACAGAGAGAACGGTTACAGGAGAGAAACCTGCCCAACCGCTGAGGCAGGCGGGGATCAGTGGGGGGCAGAGCAGGGTGCGCGGGAGGGGGCTGGGACTACAGTGACAGAGACCCCTCCACGCTCGGCAGCCTCCTGTCCGGGCTGTGCAGTGCTTCAAGAACGTCCCCTACCGACAGCCAGCCGGTTGGTGCCTCCCCGAGCCAGGTAGATGCTGCTCCTGTCCCTGCTTGAATCCCTCACCAGAACTGGGCGCGGTGGGGGAACGTTCGTCCCACCCGTGGCAGCAGCAGCGTCCAGCCACACAGCAAGGCTAGCGGTGTGTTCTTACATCAGCCCAGTCCCCCGGTGGGCGCTCTGCCTCTGATTGCAGCTGGCTGCCCTGGGCCTGTGTGAACCCGACGCCTCCCCCAGCATGCGCGTGTCTCTGGCACACCGGGTGAAATCGGCGGGAGGGCGGCAGCACAGGCATTTGCACCAGTGTAACTGAATCCCTTTCAACCCTGATTTCTGTTAAAGCAGTGCGACTTTGGGGGGAAAGGCACCCCCATCTCCACGAGGACCCCCCGATCCCAGGACAGAGCTAGACAGGAACTGGCTCGAGTCAGCCCCCGTCTTCAGCGGTTGTAAGTTACTGGAGCCCCGGTGCCTTCGAGGGGGCGCTATCGATTCCGGCCAGCGGAGGCTGATGTCTGTACAAGGCTCCTCGCTCTCCCAGTCGATCCTGACCCCTGGGATTCACGTCCAGGCAAAGCAGGGACCTTCCTGGGGGTTTGTGGCCTCGAGCCTGATCTCAGTTAATCCAGTGTGGATCTGGAGTAACCGGATTCACACAGGCGTAATTACAATCCGGGTCCCTCTCCATTGTCACTGATCCGGCTGAGAGCTGGATCCCAGATTTTGTTCTGCCTGGTTAAATCAAACCCTAAAACCACAGCTCAGAAGGGAGCAGGCCCAAGCGCCTCAACAGGCGATGCACAAAACCTCCAAAAAACACCAGCAAGATCGGCTGAAAATCCCACATGCAAATACCACTTTGCTTCGGGCTAATTCGTTAACACCTGGAGCCTTGTACCTGACTTTTCACTGCCCTGTGCACAGCTCCCCACACCCTGGTGAGGGAGTGGCAGGGCCTGAGCCGAGAGGACAGGGGGCAGTGGTCAGGGCACGACCCTAGGCCTTGGGAGACCTGCTCTGCAACAGACTCCCTGTGTGACCTGGGGCAAGTCACTTAGCCCCTCTGTGCCTCAGTCCCTGTCTGTGCAATGGGGATACCAGCTCTGCTTCGCTGGGGAGGGGCAGAAAGACCCCTCCAAACCCCCATCTATAACCCGCTCATATTGCCAGGGGTCACAGCAGCGGGCGACCAGGCTGCCTTGTATACACCAGCCTTCACGTGCCACCCCCCCCGTCCCTGTACAGCGCCGGTAGCCACCGAGCCAGAGCAGGGCTGGGTCCTGCCTACCCCGGTTATGACAATATTAAAGCAGAGACTGGAGCCCTGCTGTTCCGGGTGCTGCCCAGGCCCTGACCAAGATCAGGGCACCAGCCGTGCCAAGTGCTGCACGGACGGAGAGCGAGGGACAGCCCCGGCCCCAGAGAGTCAAGTGTCAGGATTAGAACCCAGCTCTCCCGCTTCCCAGCCCAGCACCAGACTGGCTCATCACACACATGGGTTCACTGGGGAAGCTCAGCATGGGAGATGCCAGGGGAACGTCCTGATTCCCTCTGGCTCTGCATGGGGCAGCCGTTCCCGCCAGCGCAGAGCAGGCACAAAACAATCCCATTTCGCCCCTGCTCTGCACGGGCGCCAGGGTCTAAGCGTTAGCATTCGAAAGGGCTCAGCAGAGCGGCAAATCAGCCACGTGGACGCCTGGGTGCACTGGGACAGCTCCCAGCATCTGCCGCCTGCATCCAGACAAGAGGTTGGCAGCAGGGAGTGAGCAGAGCAGTGAGTCCTACCCGCAAACTGCCTCTGTCTCGAGACCCAGGCCTCAGGGCGGCATCCCAAGGCCAGCCCAGCCCAACCGAAGCCCCTGCCACCCTTGGCTACTGTTGTATTTGGATTTCTAGCTTGGAGCAGCAAAGCCCGTGGGCTGGGCTCCTGGACAGTGAGACACAGGTGAAAAGCAGCCGTTCCCAGCCCGCATCGGAGGGCAAGCAGAGACCCAAGCCGAGAGGGGAAAGCCAGGCAGCCCGGCAGAGCCGTCTGCTCATCAGAGCTCCGTGCGAGGGCTGCCCCGGCTTCACGGGGAACATGGCGCCCCCGGTTACAGAAGAGAAATGGAGATTACAGGCCCCTCCTTGAGCAATTCTCCTCCCCGCCCCAACCTCTCCTCCTGGCTCTCATCTCAGGCTGGTCTTGCTCAGGGAAAGTGCTCGGGGGGCAGGGAATGCACCCGGGTCTCTTGTCTGCTGGGTGACCTGGGGCCGATCACTTCCCCTCACTGTGCCTGCCCCCTGCCACGCCCATTGAATGCCCAGACGGGAAGGGATGGTCTCGTGCTGTGCCTAGCACGGTGGGCCGCAGTGATGCAAATAACACTGTAGGAATAAACGCTGGGCTGCTCTCAGCATGGGCCGACCCTGAACAATAGAGTCATCTTCCAGGCCAAGGCTCAGCTAGATCTTCGGTTCTCCCTATCGCATAGCAAAGGGACAGTCAGCGAAACAGGAAGGTGGCAAGTTCAAAGGCAGTGAGGAGGAAACACAGTTTCTGTTGGCCAGTGGAACTCTCTCCCACAAGGTGTTGCTGACACCGAGTTCAGCAGGGTTCACAAAAGGGTTGGACATTCAGACGATACAGAGACTATCCACTAAACCAGCAGGTGCTCTGGAAAACTTCCTGCTTCAGGGTATAACTACTGGGGGTCAGGAAGGGTTTCCCTGAGGGCAGATTATCCCATCGCTGCCTCCTGCAGGGCTCCATACGACTTCTGACACTGCTGGAGACGGGCCCGGGCTGGATGGGCCCCAGTCTGCCCCGGGCTGGTGCTTCCAGCTGCTCGCTCTGCACGTGCCCTCTGCGGAGTCTAACCCAGCTGTCTGGCATCAGTCCCCTAGCGCTGCCCTCTCTCCAGCCTGGCGGGATGTCTGCCCCCTGGACCCTGGCTGGGGCTCAGCCCAGAAGCACGTGGGAGCGAATCAGCTGTCAGCTCAGCCACAATAAAGATGGCATGAGGGTGACACCGTCCCAGGCGCTTTGCAATGGGAGCTGGCACTCCCGGCGCTCTTCGCTGGGGGGGCCAGGGGAATTCCCGTCACCCTCCTCGTCTGGCCCTGGCGTCCAAACGTGAGAGAGGAGCCTGGGCGTCCCCAGACACGGGTCACTGGGGCCGGGCTCCTGGAACCAGACTCAGAAACCTGCATCACCTTCCTCTGGCGGCACCTCCCCTGCTCTAACCCATCAGACCCTGCTTCCCTCCCAGAGGTGGGCAGAGAACCCAGGAGTCCGGGCTCCCAGCCCCCCCGCTCTAACCCATCAGACCCTGCTTCCCTCCCACAGCTGGGGATGGAACCC
>NW_020665184.1:3557381-3586482 GCF_002925995.2 Terrapene triunguis | reverse complement strand
CACACACACACACACACACTCCCCCTACCTACCGCCCGCCCGGCTGCCTCTGCTTCCCGGCCAGCGCCAGCGGTTTCCAACATCCCTTACTAGCCTTCAAGTTTTAGCCCCCAGACACGACTTAAAGTACGTGTAGGTCACTAGTGCCTGGTCACCCCACATCCCAGCTCCACTGTGACGGGCGCTGCCCAGACACACACCGACCGAGATCGGGGCCCCGTCGGGACGGGCGCTGCCCAGACACAGCAACTGAGATCAGGGCCCCGTCGGGCTGGGCACTGCACAGACACACAATGACGGAGATCGGGGCCCCATCACATTGGGCGCTGCAGACAATCCCTGCCCTGAAAAATTCCTAGTCTAAGAGCTTGTCTACATGAGAAAATTGCACCAGTTTCACATTCAGTGTGATTCTGAACTGTTTTGGTTAAACTGACACAAAAGGCCGTGTGGACGCACGCCCTTTGTTTCACACCAGGCTGATGCTGGCTTGGGGTAAGTCAATCAGGAATCGGTTCCAGGGAAGGGGAAGTACGATGCTGATGAAATAAGACTCTTCTGGCCAGATGAAGAGCACGGCCCCACATACGCTGACCTCCTTTGCAGCGCTGGCCAGATGGGCTTCAGCCTTAACCTTTCCCAGGGGTGAAATTCACCCCGAGCGGATGGGATCAGGACAAGGCCTGGATGCCCCCTGATAGGCCCCGGCACATCTTAAGTCTCCTCAGGGCTGAAGTGGGGTTTAAGTGGTGCCCAGACGTCCCATGCGGCCTCTGCCCAGTGCCAACGTCAGGCTCAGCACAGAGGAGGGCTCCACGGCCTCAAGTCCCCCCAACCCCTCCCCGCTCTGGCCAACTCCCTCTGTGAACTCCCAGCCTCCCCGGTGGCTACCTTGCACTCCTGGCTCCCCGGAAGGCAACGCCTGCAACACAGAAACCCTGCAGCTCTCCTGCTCGCTGCAGTCCCTCTCTCACCTCCCCCTAATGAAGATCAAGAGGCCTGTGCGTGGTTTACCTCAGGCATGGTAATGATGACAGAGCTCTGGCACCATCGTTAAGGGCTCATTAATATGCCAGAGGCAGGTTCCGGCCCCTGGGTTAGAAATTAATAATAATTACAATACTTAGCACTTTGCATCTTCCAAGCAGTAGGTGAATAGGAGCTAATTAATCTTCTGCAATCTGTGTTGCTGTCTCTGTGTTACAGGGGAGAAGGGGCTCACCCAAGGTCACAAAGGGAGTCAGTGTCGGAACCCACTCGGCCTGGATGGCTCGTTTGGAAAAATCCGCGCTAGCTCAACCACAAGATAATGGCTGGGTACATAAACCACACAGGGAAATTCTATGTCCTGTGTCCCGCAGGAGCTCTGACTAGGTGATCCAAACGATTCTTTCTGGCCCTAAAAATCGATGAAACTCAGCACCTCCCAGAGCACATGGCTGGTGAAGAGCAAACCACCAGCAGCGTCGGCCAAGGTCTGGAAGACAGCTTACAACAAGAGACGGTGAAGAGGTGACTTGGCCCCAGAGGTCCCCATGGGGAGAAGATCCTCGGAGCACAGGGCAATGGAACCCAGCCAACACAGACAGACCAGAACCCTGGGGCTGGAAGCAGAGGCCTGACAGGACACGGAGGGGAGGAATTAACCCCGGCAGAGTTTTACTAACAGATGCGGTGAATCCATGGACGCTTTTCTCGGCTCACTAGCACCTGTATTTCGACTGACCTCGGGGGAGGTGCTCCATTGACACCGCTGTCCGCCCGGCAGCTGGAGGGGAGCAGTGGCCGGCTTGGAGAGACCCACGGACGCTAGTTTTGATCAAGCTAGAGCGCTAAACACAGCAGTGCAGCCACGGCAGTGCGGGCGCCAGGCTGCCTGCCCAAGCACGACCTCATCCGCAACCCTCGCTACGTTCACAGTGGGGAGCCCAGGCTGCCGCCCACACCGCTGTCTCTGCACGACGGCCTTTCGCGCGCTCCACGCTGAGCGGGTGCGGGAAACGCCGCGCCTCCGGCTGCAGAGCCGGCTCCCTTTCCCGTCCGACTGCGGGGGCCGAGCTGTTCGCTGCCCTTCCCCGTTTACACAGTGCCAAGCAGATCAGAGCAGCGATGATCTGCACTCACTCTGCGCTGGTATAAACGGCGGCACAAGGTGCTGGGCACCGGAGAATCTGGCCTTTGGTGGCTGGCTACAAGATCTGTGCTAGCCCGTGGGAGGGGAGCTCTGGTCTGCACTACGCAGCCAGCCAAGGTGCTCCCATGGGCCCGTCTGCACTCGGGGGCCGGTCCTCCTCCTCCCAGCGACCCCAGGAGAACAGTGGTGTTACCAGGGGGGAGAGGGAGGGGAATCGGGCCCCAGGGCCATGGGAGTGCTAGTTCCCACTGCTTCTCTGAGTCCAGACGCTGCTGCGCGTGGTGCTTTGTGCCCCCCCCAGCACATTTCCATGATTTCAGCCGTCCCACGCCGGTGGCGAGACACTGCGCAGGTCCTGCCTGCTGCTGGCCTCGGTCATTTCCTCTGCCCTCCCCAGGCCCTGCATCTTACAGGCCTGCGCGGCGTCCTGGGCAAGGCTGGCTGCACAGAGCGACACCACACCGAGCCCTGGAAAGCCGGCCCAGTAATTGCTGCTGCATTTTTTATGACCGCTGCTGGAGTGGAGAGTGTGAAAGAGAAGGCCCTGGAATGAGCGGAGCTGCCAGGATCCAGCCTCAGGGACACGTGGGGGGAGGGCAAAGCCAGCGGGGGGGGAGGTGTGTGTGTGTGCGCGCGCGCAGTGAGGAGGGGGCAATGCAATAGCACTGGGTGTGTGCATGTGGCTGTGATCTGGATGCACAACAACGCCTGACTTGAAATCACGGAAAAATACCCTTCAACTAGGGGAGATAAAGCCAGTGACCAACATCACCGTCCAGGATGACGGGACTGAATCCGCCATGGAGCTAAATGCAGACGGCTGCAGCTGAGCGGGAATGAGTCAGGCTCCCAGCTCCCAGCTGAACGTCCCTCTGCGAGTGGAAAAACCCAGGCTGGGCTCTGCAGGCAGCCAGCAGCCCTGAGAATTAATTGCCACCCCGTGGGAGTCAACATTCACAGCAAGAGCTGGGGCGGGGGGAGGGAGCGAGTGAGGGACTCCATCCTGCGGATTAACTCCTTGGCACTCCACCCCCCGCGGCCAAGCCCTGAGACCCTGCATCCGAGCACAGAGACAACCCCCACTGAAACCAACAGGAACCGTGTGTCCAGAACACGCTGAGCTCTCAAGGGGACAGTCAGAGCCCTGGTCTCTGTGGTGCTACACGGACACCTCAACCGAGATCAGGGCCCCAGCGTGCCAGGGGCTGCGCCGATGGAGAAAGAGAGACAGTCCCTGTGCCAAAGAGCTCTCTGGGCATGGAGGGAGGCAGTGACTTGGCCAAGGTCACCAGCAGAGCCAGGACTAGAACCCAGGAGTCCTGGGTCCCTTTGCAGGGCCCCACCCAAGGGAACGCGCTGCCTCCTGCGATGCCAGGAGCCCGTGGACGGCAGCAGAGATGGTTTAACTGCTGCAGAGCTGGGGAGCTGCTGGGAACTCCAGGGCTGGAGAAAGGCTTCGGGGCACGTGCTGGTGCTTCAGGAAGCAGCCGAGCAAAGCTCCCGCCAGGCACGAGGCTGGGGGTGGGCAGGGGGGAAGGGGGGGCCTGTCACTGAGCTCCCCACTGACAGTCCAGAAGCTGCAATTCCAGGCCATTGCCCAAGGTTCGTGTCACTCACCCTGGGCTGCTCCACAGAGGCCCCATTGTGCCCAAGTGCTGTGGACAGAAGTACAGACACCCCCGTCCCTCCATACCAGCCTCAGGTGCCACCTCTGGGCTTGCCAGGGCACGGGCTTGGCATGGACAGGCGACTGCTGCTGCATCAGCTGCCTCCCCCTCCGCCTACCATGCCTGCCTCTGCCCAGGGAGTGGCCGCGGCCGGACGCACATCTAATCGGAGATGCCGCGGGCTCCCCAGGAACAACGCCCCACCCACACCATGCACCGGAGGCGCTGCGTGTTACTTGCCTTCGGCCTCGGGGCCGCGGGCAGGCTGGAGACTTGCGCCCTTGGAGCGCTGCTCTTTGAAACCGGGCGATAAATCTGCCAGGCAAGAGCACAACGAAGATGCAGGGGTGAGGGGGAAACGGACAAGTGACTCACCGGCGGGAACCAGCTGCTCTGCTCGGGGCAGTTCTCCAGCCGGGGCACAGCACCTGTGTCCTGGTGTTTGAGCTTTTAGGGTACGTCTACACTGCAATTCCAAACCCGCGGCTGGCCGGTGCCAGCTGACTCGGGCTCCAGGGGCTGTCTAATTGCGGCGTGGATGTCTGGGCTCTGGGACTCTCCTCGCACTCCTGGACCCTGCCAGGTCAAGTATTCCCTGTCAACATCCCGACTCAAACGCACAAACAGATTCGCTTGGCGCAGCCTCCTCCTGTGAGGGGAGGGGGCTCGGCCAGAGTCTCTGCCTGCGAAGCAGGGTCACCTTGGGGGAACGGTGGAGAATCATTGAGCAAGAGGAAATGTTCTCGTTCGTCAGTTTCAGGATCTTGGTGGAGCCCTGGGAGGTAGGAAGGCCGTACTGGCGAAGAGCCGGCGATTTCACTGCCAAGAAGGAGCCCCTGTGATTACAGAGCCTGCCCTGAACCACCTAGGCCAGAGAACTCACCCCATGAGGCCGGCCCCCAGCCCCAACCATCCCTAGTAAAAGCAGCTGTTACTTACTCCTTCTCGTAACACAAGAACTAGGGGTCACCCAATGGAACTAATGGGCCGCAGGTTTAAAACAAACAAAGGAAGTATTTCTTCACACAACGCACAGTCAACCCATGGAACTCCTTGCCAGAGGATGTTGTGAAGACCAAGACTAGAACAGGGTTCAAAAAGAAACTAGAGAAGTTCATGGAGGACAGGTCCATCAATGGCCATTAGCCAGGATGGGCAGGGATGGTGTCCCGAGCCTCTGTTTGCCAGAAGCTGGGAATGGGCGACAGGGGCTGGATCACTGGATGATTACCTGTTCTGTTCATTTCCTCTGGGGCACCTGGCATCGGCCACTGTCAGAGGCAGGACACTGGGCTGGATGGACCCTTGCTCTGACCCAGTCTGGCCGTTCTGACGTTTTGAGCTACAGCCTCGGAGCACAGGCTTCCTCTTCCCCACCAGCCACCAGCCGCTCTGGTTAACAGCAAACTCTGCCCACTTGTGCTAGGGCGCTGGATTTGCTGAGGGCGGGTCTGCACTTCCAACGCTGCATCGGCCCTGCGGCAGCACTTTGGAGAAGACGCTCCTACGCCACCACGCGAGCTCCTGTAGTTACTGGTGTCGGGAGACGTCCTGCTGCCGCCATCGCGCTGTGCACACCAGGGGCAGGTCGGTATAACGATGCGCTCGTTTCTCATCCCTCCGAGCGACCCAGTTGTACCAACGTACGTCCGTAGCGCGGCCCCGGCCTGAGAGTCACCTCCCTGGGCTGAGGCAGGAGGGGTTGAGCCGAGCAGATCTCGGCATTGGCTCCCCCTGGGCCATGCTGACCTGGGCCTGGCTGGAAATCGCTCTCCACGTCGCCTCCACTCAAGGACTCCATAAATCCACCTGCCTTTCAGCAAGCGTCTCCTCGCCCTCAGCAGCCCCACGAGGCCGGGAGACAGCGATTCCCCTTCTCTTTCCTGCATGTTACTGCATCTCTGCGGTGCTTAACAGTGAGCGAGCCAGGGCCCACAGCTCTCACCTCACGCAGCTGCAAAGCAAGCCGGAGGGACCTCGCCTGGCAGCAGTCGGGTCCCAGACCTGCCAGGGCTTCTTCCCTTGATTTATGCTTTGACAGCTGGCCCTGGACCTGAGCCATCAGCCCCGGAGGGCGGCGAGGTTTAGCCAGCACCATGCCAGGCTCCCTCCGGAGCTGGGCAGGAGGAAGTGCTCAGAGGAATGGCCTGGTATCCCGTCTCCACCAGGGGCCAGGACCAGCTGCCCCAGAGACAGGGGCATGAAGCCCCACGGAGGCAGCACTGGGATAATCTGCCCCCTGGGGAAGTCCCCCCATGACCTCTGGATGTTAGAGGTTGGAAGCAGGAGAGTTCAAGGCCATTCCCGAGTGCCTGTTTCCATCAATTCACTGGCAAAGGATCTGTACAACCCCATTCTCCTACGCCAGGCTCCCTTCTGCAGGCAGCTGGTGCTGGGCCCTGGGGGCTGTGTCCTGCCAGCTGGCCGGGGGTCTGTCCTGACCCCTGCCCTCCCTGCAGCCTGGCAGACCCGCCCCAGTGAAGCAGGAAGGGATCCCACAGAGCGGGGAGACCTTCCCTAACCTGGCTGCAGCACTGGGGACAGCCCGTCTCAGCAGCCAGGGACAGGGGCTTGCAGGCTTTGCTGGGAGAATGGCTCCAGCTCCGGCTCCTCTCTCCCCCCCTAACGCAGGCGGCTCTGACCCAGAGCCAGCGCGAATCCCAGCCCCACTTTGCTCCCCGCTGCTGCTGGCAACGCCAGTGCCAATAACCGCGAGGACCCTGAGCCCCGGCGACAGCTGGGAAGGGTTTCAGCCATTCCATGTAGCCTGGCAACACACAGCCTTCCCCGGGGCCCCACCCGCCAGGACTGGGAGCAGTGGGCCCCGCGGGTAATTAACGGCGCTTCACGCGCCCCGGGAGGTGGGCCAGAGTCCCTAGCCCCACCCTACAGGGGGAAACTGAGGCACCGAGCAGTGATGTTACTTAACCACAGTCACATGGGAAAAGAGCAGAAAAGAACCCAGGAGTCCTGCCTCCAAGCGCCTTGCTCTTATCCACTACAACACGGCCCCCGCCCGGAGCCGAATTACAGCCCAGCGGCTCCCCATTGCCAGTCCCTGCTCTCGTCACTAGACGCACCCTTCACGGGCCAGCTGGGCGGCTACTAAGGCTGGCACGGCATGACGCAGATCTGGGAGGCCCAGACGACAGACAGACAGGTGTGTAAGGGCTGGACAGACAGACACTGGCCTGGGGAATGGGACTGCCCAGAGCACCCTTGGGGGGGGGGCTATTTAGAGTTTCTGTCTCTGACCCTGCTCAGCCCCAAGCTCATCCCTGGGGCTTGGGGCACCCCCCAGCGCCCGTCTCAGCACAGGGTGCACCTCACGTGGGGTCAATTAGGCACAAATGCCTGGGTCACTGAGACCCCCATGCTCCCGTCCCAGCTGCAGTGGGGAGATTGCAGCTCCTGGCCGCGCCGCTGCCTGGTGGCGCTGGCTGGGTTACAGTTCCTCTCCCATCTGCTGCAGAAATCAACAGCCATTACTCCCCAGCAAATGGTTTCTAATCACAGCAGCACCTGAAAAACGACTGGGGGAAGGTGATTGACTGGAGAAGAGGCTGGGGAGGCCGCCGGGCTGCAGTCATTTATCAGCACAGATTCCTCCCCAGGGGCTGCAGGGAAAAGCATTTGTTTGTTTACTTATTTTTAATTGCAAACGCGGGGCCCTTCTCCCGGTGTCAGCCTGGCGCTCGCCCAGGGCCCTGTCTCCTCTGCTGACTCCTGAGCGGAGCTGGTGGAGGCAGGACCAAAGGGCTCCTGGCAAGAGCTGAGCGGCAGGGGCTTGCCTGTAAAGGTGCCGCGTTAACTCCAGCCCCAGACGTACCAGTCTAGTGTGACCTCCGGCGGGCCAGAGAGCACCCCCAGGAGCCCGGCATCCCGCCCAGTGGCCTGCGGTCTAACGAGAATCCCCTGCACCTCTAGGTCAGCTGTTCCAACGATCAGTCCCCTCACTGGTATAAACGTGTGTCTTCGTTCTACGCTGAATTCGTCTGGTGCCGGCTTCCAGCCGTTGGCTCTTGCTCTGCCCTTGCCTGCGATCGGAAATCTCCTCCCCACGTAGGCACTTCTAGGCCGTGATCAAGCCGCGCTGTAACCTTCTCTTCAGTAAGTCAAGCAGATTATCCTTTCGCTGTCAGGCAGGTTTCTCAGACCTCGAGTCCCTCTCCTGTGAACGCTCTCCAACTTCGCAGCCCCCTTTGCTAACGCTAGGACGCCAGCAATGGATGCTGATTTTTGCAGTTGGGATTTGCAAAGCTGGGGAAGGCTCGTGGCCATGCAGAAGACGCTAGAGAAAAAGAAAATAGCATGGCGGAGGCCGCAGATCATGGGAGAATAAGCAACAGGGAACACGCCCGTATTGGCCAGCAGAAATGGGACAAGGTAGCCCGGCAGGGTCTTTCCAGCTGTAATGGCCATGGGTCTCGGAGCTCCTCTACACACGGTCACTGCAGACAGCCCAAGAGAGGGGACCTCACCTTGCCGCCTCCCCTGTGAAATCTGTTTCATGCTCTGCCCGGGGCTGGCAAGCCGTCACCTTTCACCGGACCCCGCCATGCCATGCCAGGCTCCATGGCACCATCTCCAGAAGGATCAGTAATCCACACGAACACAGCAGGGGCTTTGTCCGTCTCCAGCGCACATGGGAGGTGAACAGCATACTACAGATACTAGCCGGAGGAGCTGCTCCCTTAGCTCATGTGGCAGCTCAACCACTGACATTTTCACAGGCAACTGGGTGGCCCAGTTGATCTCCAGGGACACGCACTTACCACAGCGTCCCTTTGAGGCAGCTCACCACTCGGGGTCCCAAACGGCGGCTTTCACAATCAGGCATTGCTTTGAAAACATCGCGTGCTGAAGGCCGTGGGTCCAGACTCTGCTAATGACGCCAGCTGAAGTTTGCCAGGTCGGGGGGCTGAGGTGGGGAGAGGGGGGAGTTCTGAATGTACATATTGGCTGTCGGAGCATCTCTAGCCGAGCTGGAATGAAAATGCAGCTGAACCCCAAGGCACCCCCTGCACACATGGCTGCCGCGTCCCCTTTCAGCACTTTCGATGCTCACGGAATAGACGCCCGCCTCTGCTGCAGAGAGGAATGACGGGCTCCTGAAGGGTCTGTCTGTACCTGTCGCGCTTTGATTCCACCGAGCAGGACTGTTCAAAGCACCGTCGGGGGAGAAAACAGGATGAAATATTCATGTGTGCGGCTCGCTAACAGGCAGGTGGCAGCTCTGGGTAAGGATGCCACAAGCTCCCTCATTAGGGAGGAAGAGATGTGAAAACAACTTTCCAGCCAGCATCTCACTCTCGGCAGCTCCCGTCCCTTCTGTGGGAGACAGCTCCTCCACCTCGCAAGCCCGATAGCACTACGCGTTCCTGGCAGAGGTACCAAGGACACAGGGATGGCCAGACCGGAGCAGCTCCAGGCTCCATCTACCCTAGTATCCCGTCATCTAGAGTGACCAGCACTAGCTGCTTCACAGCTAGGTGTGTCCCCCACCTGCAGTCGGCAGAGTCGGGGGGCAGCAGGCAGGGGTGTGCCTAGGGCAGGCCAGCCATGGGAGGGTGCAGGGAGCCTGTCTTTGGGGAGTGGGCGATGGGAACAGGCCCAGGGCCAGGGCAGCCACATTACAGATTGACTGAGATCCGTGGGCCTCCCTAGTCACGGACACATGAAGATGCTTCGCGCTGCAGCATTCACCTTCTGTTGCCGCTGCTCGTGTGGGGTGAAATTCGCCCCCATGCAGTGGGCCAGTCAAAGGCCTTAAACCCAGCAGGATCCAGAACCCGACAGGGACAAACTCCTCCAAAAACAGGCCTGTCCGGTTTAAACCTGGATGACTGGCCTGCCTATGGGGACACCGGACCACCATCGCTGTACCAGCGAGGACTCCAGATGGACATGTCTGATCCTGCTTCGTCTTCCCCTCCCTCGTGTGACCATACCCCACCCCGTCTTCCCCCTGTCCTCTCCGTCGTCTGTTCGCTGATCCTGGAATCAGGTGCCCTGCCCGGCACCGCATGGCGAGATGAGACGGCCCGGCCAGCTCCTCCCAGCCAGACAAGGACCAGTGGAGGGACCTGACAACATCCCTGACCAGGGAGGTGAGCCGGGGTCCAGAGGAACAGCTGTGGTGGGTGACCCGCCAGCCCAACACATCCCTCCGTGACGGAGCAGCCGCCCTGCATTCAGAGAACAAAAGCCGTATTTCCCCATCTTTACTGGCCTAGTGCTGCTCCCCCTCCTGGGTCTGGTTGGTCAAAAGCAGCCAGGTGCCCACCGCTCCCAGCCCAGAACTGACCACTGCTTCCTTCCCCACCTCGGAGGGCTGGACAGCATGAGACGCTCACCGATATCCAGTCTCCGAAGAGAGACGGTGCTAGGCTGGGGTTACGTTTGCTTTCAATCTTCACTCAGTTCAATTTCAAGCTGCCTTTTGCTTGGGTTTCATTCCTTCCCCCAGCACAATTCTCATCCCAGTGCGTTTGCCATGGCACTGAGCAGGCTGCGGTCTCCGGGCCAGCCCCGAACCCTGGACAGCAACAGGGTCATGTTAACACCTTTCACTCTTGGGGCCTTTATTCCACTCAGATTAATACAACAGGCTCAGACCCAGAGCTGGCCCATCCCCTGGGGTGAAGGGTGGGAGGCCAGGCCTGGTGCTGGGCCCTGCCTGGGGTGAAGGGCTGGGGGGAGACGGGGGCCAGGCCTGGGGCTGGCCCATCCCCTGGAGTGAAGGGCTGGGGGGGGGGGGGGGGGGGGCCGGGGGCGGGCCTGGGGGTGGCCCCCCCCCGGGAGTGAATTTCACTCACCAGGTGCAAGGCCCCACCCTACCTCATCCTCCTTTGAGGCATTTTTGGTGCCTGCAGCCGCCCCTCAGGAGCTCGCCTGCTAGCCGGGATCTCCTGGAAGCCGCTGACCTAGACCAATCCTCAGCCTCCAGCTCCCATCAACTGATGTTTTTCTCTCCATTTCTCGCCAGGGCCCTGATTCCCAGCCGGCGTCCTTGGGCCACAACTCCTGCCTCTTGACAGGATCGTATTCCACTCCCAGGGGCCTGGCACCTGCCGCTGTGATTAAACCCACCAAGACATTTGCTACAGCTCAGATGTTTAATCACTGTCTCGTCTCTGCGACTGTCAGCTCCGGGTCCCCGCTCTGCCTACGCTTCCTTTGGCCGGGTTTCAGCATTCGGCACTGGCTGCTCCGGAGACACAAACACACTTTGTCTGTCAGGCTCATGCTGACGGCTTCAGAAAGAACCCCATTCCCTGGCTGGGGGCTTGCAGGGGGAGAGGGAAGGTCCCGGGCATAGGGATCAGCCTGGTGCTCACTCGGGGTTTGGTCACAGAGTGCTCCCATGATGGCACATGGCAGCTGGTTGTCACTTGCGGGGTAGCAATAGCACATTTGCTTGGACAGAGCCCTGTGTCATTGACTCATGCATTTATTTAAGGACACCTAAATGTGGCTAAGGCTCTGGACTGGGAATAGAGACCTGGGCAGGGTGATTCCACTCCCCGCCCCTTCTTGGCGAGGTGTGATTTTCCCACCGACATCTCTCTGCTGGTAAGAATCTCCAGTGTAGAAGCAATTCTACCACCAGGCATAGGTGCCGACTCCGTGGGTGCTCCAGGACTGGAGCACCCAGGGAAAAAAATTGGTGGGTGCTCAGTACCCACCGGCAGCTCCCCGTGGCCCCGCCCCCCTGCTCCAGCTCACCTCCACCTCCTCCGTGAGTGCACCACCGCGGCCTGCTTCTTCCCCCTCTCTCCCAGCGCTTGCGCCACGAAACAGCTGATTCGCGGGGCAGGGAGGGAGGGGCGAGGAGGGGGAACACGGTGCGCTGGGGGAAGAGGCGGGGCTGGGGCGGGGATTTGGGGAAGGGATCCAATAGGGGCAGGGAGGGGGCGGAGTCAGGGCGGGGCCTTTGGGGATGGGGTTGGAATGGGGGTGGTGGCCAGGGGCGGGGATGGGGTGGAGTCGGGGCGGGGACAGGGGGGCGCAGGCACCCACCGGCGCCGGAGAAAGTTGGTGCCTAGGCCACCAAGAAAGCACATAAGGCAGCAGAGAGCAGAATAAGCGACACTACCATAAGTGCTTTTAACACGGACATGCCACAGCCACGCCGCTGCAGCGTTTGAAGACGCTATGTTCGGCCAACAGCAGGGGTCTCCCACCGGCGCAGGCACTCCCCTCCCTGAGAGGCGGTAGCGAGGCTGACAGGAGAATTCTGTCTACACCAGGGGCTAGGTCGGTTTAACCACGTTGCTCGGGGGCGCGGATTTTTCACGCCCCTGAGCGACGCAGTTATACGGCCCCAAATTCCTAGCGCCGACTGGGCCTAGGGCAGTTTGTGGCTGGCATGTTAGAGCAGCAGGACATGAGCACAGACAAGGCCTTAGTCTGCCTTGTCCATTGGACTGTCTCGCACTGTGTCTGTGCAGCACCTGGCGCCATGGGGTGCTGGTCGCAGTTGGTGCCTCTGGGCACTCCTAGCAGATGCAGAATGGGATTTTCAAAGCCACCTCGATGCTCAAATCCCACCAAGGCCTGGGCATCACTTATGCCTCCCTGCCTCTTGCCCCATATCCTCAGCTGTATCCACATAACAGCGGCACCCAGCCCTGTGCTCCAGGCACTCCTGGCGTAGCTGATAGTGCCCAAGGGCAGCAGTACCAGACAGCTAGACCACTGGCAAACAGGAATCTGCAAAGGGTTTACCTGGAAACTTTTAGTGTTCAGGCTTTTCTGGCTTTCGGTGGCCACCTTCAGCCTGGAATCCAGCCCCTTCATGAGGGACTCTGTGTTGCGCACGTACTGCAGGTCGCGGTAGGTTCTCAGGTCCAGCACCTCCATGGACTGGGAGATGTTCTGCACCTGGAAAAGCCAAATGGAGCGGTGAGAGCAGGGGCTCTCCTGAGTCGTGCAGCCCCTCCTTCCCAGAGCAGCGCTGGGGACCGGTACAGGCGAGCACACGCGGTGCATTTGTGGGACACGCGCTCTCTCTCTCGAGCTCCATTCCCAGGGGTTTCTCTCCAACACAAACTGAAGTTCTGCAGAAATTCAGCACGATTTCTACTTCCTGAAGCCCGGAGCTCAGGACCTGCAGGATTGTCCAGCTCCTTCCCCAACGTGCAAAACAACCCAGCTCCATGCAATATAGATCCCAAATCGTAGCTCAGTGCTGACGAGAGCGGGGGAAGAGTTGGCCACCGGAATTGTTCTGAGTGTTATTAATAAGGGCCCGGGAACAGAACAAAGCTCTGATTTAATACCAGCGCTTCAGGGAGATGCCTCATTAGCGCCGCACTCCTCTGCCTTCCCTGGGAAGGCTGCAGGTGACTTTTCCATTTGGATTCTGCACAGAGTTGGCCAGAATTGATTTGATACGCCCTGCTCCCTTCCCTGATCTCAGTTTAATTAACGAGGCCCTCTCCCAGCTCTGCACCTCCTGCCCATAATGAAAAGATGATTGTGCTAAATGAATTACAGGCATGCAAGGAGAAAGCATCTTCGTTCCGCACCAGAGAGATGGGGAAGTGAGCAGGCAGCTGGCCTGGCAGCATCGGCAGCCATTAGTCACTCATTGGAGCATATTCACTGCATCCAGCTCCCCTCCTCCTTTTGATCACACTAAGTGTGGGAGCAGATACTCACTTACAACCAGGCCTGTTTGTGCTGCCAGCACCGTGCAAAGGGGTTACCGGGTGAGTGACAATGAGGCCTGTTATACGCGAGCCACAGGGCAGCAGGAGTGTGTGCGCGCAGGGGGTTGTTTCAATCCATTCATCTCAACGAGTGGATGGCAATTGGGTTACAGCCAGAAGCTTTGTGATTGTTTTTTTTAAACAAACGTTTAGATTCTGGGCACTGCATTGGAACCTGCCGGCGAGCCTTGTGCCCAGGCGGGAGTGTGAATTAGCAGGTAGGGCGCTGGATGGAGACTCAGCAGATCTGCCTTCTATTCCCAGCCTCTCTGGGCCCCTTTTTCTTTTGTCCGTCTTATCTAGTCACCCTGTGTGTTTGTTAGGGGCAAGGAACCGCCTCCCTCTACTAGGACTGGGCTTATCGCCGACTGGAACAGCCATGAACGGACCAAAGAAAAAAACGTTTCACTTTGGGTCAAATGGAAGCGGAATTTGGGGTGACTTTGGGTCTGTTCCAGAGCGAGGATTTCAACCTGCGTCTCCCACCTCCCAGGTGAGCACCCTAATCCCCGAGAAATCATGAGCCCAGGGGGTTAGGGAGCAACACTCCCCCCTTCCCCCCATCTCCTCCTCCCGCAGCCCTTTTACGAGTGGCCAAAACTATTCATGTCAGAGTCACAAATCAGTTCAAGTCGACCACAAGTGCATTTTTTGCTGAATAAAATATTCTTCGGAGAAATTTCACCCAGGTCTACTGTGTGTGCGTGAGCAGCCCCCATCACACGGGGCCGGCGTAGCTGCTGGCGAACGGACTGCAGAGGGGCACTCCGTCCTGGGACAGCCGGCCCCACACCGTGCTGCTGACCCCGAACATACGTGTCACACAGCACAGGCGGGTCCATGCTACAGAGGGAGCGGGCGAGCTGCGGAGAGGGAGCGGGCGAGCTGGGGAGAGGAAACGAAGCACACAGGATACGTCACTGGTTCCCAGTTCATCCCCGCGCGCCGGCTCAGGTTCGATGCTGGCTCTGTTTATGCAGCCACACTTTGAAAGGGGCGAGTTCATGGGCTGTTTAATTCCTGGTGTGGCAGTGATGTCTCTGGGCTGCTTCTGCCCCAGTGCCCTGGTCCCACCCTGCACCCTATGGGAGGAGGACGGGACAGCGGGAATTCACGCCGCTACCGCCCTGGGCTGGGGAACGAGCAATTCCCACTGCCCAGCATTACGGGCGTGTAAACCCTGTGACAAGTGGCTCCAAACCCCGGGCAGGGCCAGGCTTCCTCAGCACCTGGCTAGACACCGACGTACCCATAGAAATGGTGACACAAACTGCAGGGCCCAGTGCCAGGCCAGACACACATCCCTGCTCCCCCTCGGGCCAGCCCCCCCCCACCCCGTGTACCCCTCCCATGTACCCCGTGCCCCTGCCTTTCCCTCCCCTTCACCTCCCCTCGTACCCCTGTCCTCTGCCACCCTCCCTACATCCTCCCCTCCACCTCCCCTCAAGTCAACCCCCCTGTCCCCCTCCTTCCACATCCTCCCCTTCACCTCCCCTCAAACCCCCTGTCCCCTGCCACCCTCCCTCTACATCCCTCCCGTCCTCTGCCAGCCTTCCTCTACAGCCATGGGGGGCAGCGCGGCCGGAGGAGCAAGGGGGCGGGGCGCAGCATGGCCGCAGTGTGGCCGGAGGAGCCAGCCAAGGGGGGAGCAAGGCGTGGCCGGAGGAGCCAGGGGGCGTGGCCAGAGGAGGAGCCAGGGGGGGCGCCTTTTTTATGTTTGCTCCCCCTCTCTTAGAACCTGGCTACGCCACTGCTGCCTGTGCCGTGCACACCAGGTACTCGTAATGCAGCAGCGTCCCGGCAGAGGAAAGTTTGCCGTAATCGCACAGCAGCGGAGCACAGGCGCCGGCCGCAGATCTCCAGCTCTGTGTCCCGTGAGGAAGGGTCACGCTGCAGCCTGATTTCCCTATCCTCTGCCTGCCCCGGGAGCTCTCTTTTCCTGCTTTCCTCTGCCAGGCTGCGGTGAGCATCCGCTCCCCCGCCACACGCTGCAGCAGTGTCCGTAGCCCGGGGTGAGCAATTGTTACAAGACGCGTGTGAAGATCTTTGCAAATGCAATTTGCTTGCTCACTTGGCTGCGCGTGGTGTCTCGGCCTGGCTGGCGCATTGCCCCCGTGCACCGGTTCTGGATAGACAAACCGCCGGCTGAGCGAGAGGTGGCTCTGAGCGGACTGCTACCGCAGAGAGCAGCACCCAGGTCGCTAGCAACGCCCATCCATCAGCGGGTATTTAACAAACACCAGCTTTCCTCCCAATACAGCACTGAGTTGTGACATACTCCGGTCGCACCTACAGGCTCCCAGGGAGACCAGGGGCATGTTGTGCTGGGCGCTCTGCAGACACGGAGATGGACAGAAATTCCACCCCAGCCCGAGGGACTGAATTCTGTCTAAGGCACCACCCAGAGCCAGGCAGAGACGCTCTCTGGCCCAGGCAAAGCAGGAGGTGATCCTGGTCTAGTGCCTGGCCCCCGGGAAGATCCCTCCCTGCCGATTAGCTGAGAACACTCCTCTTCCATGTATAAAATCCCGTCTTTCGTTCAGGGGCTGCAGCTGTTCTTTGGTTCTTAAACCACCCGAGTGCACATTTCTTGTGGGCTTTGATTCTTTCATTTTATCAGCCGCAGCCGCTAAAATTAGTTTATTTCAGCGCCTTAACGAGACGAGAACGCAGCCACGTTCCGTCAATGGTTATTTATTTATTAACGGGGCCCTGTTGGTGTTTACGGCTGCGGCTGCAGCCTCTGAAGGCTTCAGAGCCGTTTTGCAGCAAGTTATAATAAAAGTTTAATCGTTTTTTTGTGTGTGAATGTATAAAGAGCGGAGAGGAAATAAAAGGAAAGCCGCCTGCTCGTGGACTCTGCCCACCGCAGATGGGGGAATTGAGACCAGTTAGAAAACTTAATAGCTTTTAATAACATTTACCGCAGTAAAGCGACCCAGGGGGCGATTCCTACGTGGGGAGAGAGGGCAGGTCTCTCTCTGCAGCACCTCGCAGAGAAGCAACGCAACCTCCAGAGACTGCATCCGCCTGCGGAGCATTGCCAGGCCCGCCAGGCCCCCCGGGAGTCCAACCTTGCGGCAAGCCCCCCCCAGACGTCCCACGCTAAGCAGGATGGGAGACCTCCAAAGGCGGCGAAAGTCTCGGCGGCACAGCAAACGTGCAGAGCTTAGCACCATGGGCACGTCTGCACTGCAATCAGAGGTGTGAATGCAGCACAGGTAGCCATAGCGCACAGTTAGCTCGGAGCCAGCCAGCTCCGGGAACAGGAGCCGGGCGGTGTGACTGCTCCAGCGCGGGCTCAGGGTCCCAGGCGGGGCTGTGCGCTCGTGCTGCGCGCTCGTGCTGCTATTGTTTTCCACGCTAGCTAGGTCCAGGGCAGCTCAGGGTTCTGCATGTGCTGCAGTCACAGCTCGCACGGCCGTGGAGACAATCCCCGGTCTCTGCTGGAAGTCCAGGGGGAAGCAGGTCACTGGAGCCAGGTCCTGGGGGGCACCCTAACCCCTCCACTGCCCTTCCCCTAGAAACGTCAGCTCCGTGTGCACCCTGGTGTCCCCCTTCCTGGCTCACCTCTGCCAGAATGCTACAGAGAGTTGCCGTCAGCGAGCGCTGGGCTGTGGTCACAGCTCCAGCCTGGGAATCCTGCACATCCTGCAAGCTTTATGACCTCGTCCCTCCCACCCCAGCCAGGTCTCATCTTTGGGACTGTTGTGCAGTATGTGCTTGTACAGCTCCTAGCGCAGCGGGGCACCATCGTGGCGAGCCTTTGGCACGACTGCAATGTGGATATTAAACAACCACCACCAACACCCTAGCGCTGGTGTGATCGCTGCCACGCCAGGGCCTGAACTGGGAGCCTCCGGAGCTACGCACATGAGCTGCTACAGCTGTAACAGGCACACGGGGGACCCCTAACACTCGCTCGCCAGCGGCTTACACTCACACCATTGCTTCGGCTGCAGCCTTCCTCATGCAACCAAAACCCACTCGCGCGGATGCAGCCCCAGGCAGGGCAGAGAGCAGTGTTCATAATTCATCGGGGGCCCCCCGCCCCCAACTTGGGTCTGGCCCGCTGCTAGGGAGCGCTGCGGCACTGCAGGGGCCTGTCAGGCCCACTGTCAAACTGAGCCCCCGCCGTCCACTTTCCACAAGCGCTCACAGGGTTAACCCTAGTGTCCGTCTCTTCTTAATCCTTAGCCAACCCGGGGCAAGAATTACACCTTGCCGGGAACAGGTTAGTGCCCTGGGTGCCTCTCGGGGGGTCAGATCCTACTTCCCCCGTCGCACATTCCGAATGCCGGAGTCCCCTCTGCGCCCTGCCGTTAAACTGACCCTGCCGCTCACCCGAGAAGTAGCTGCATGTTAGCGGTGGGTGAAGTGCCCCTTGTGTGTATCTGGGAGGCTCCACTGGGCCGGGCGCTGCGCATGTTGCCCCAGAGTTTACAAGCTAGGTAGACAAAGGCGAGATTACGGGTGGCCCCATGTTTACACCGGGGGGAGCTGAGACCCGCAGATTTGCCCACCGTCATATACACAGTCAGCAGCAAAGCTGGGAAGCGAGACCAGATCTCCTGCATCCCCGCCCAGTGCTTCAATCCGCCAGGCCAGCCGGCCCCTCCGCTCCCTGGTAACAGCTCACGTGGTGAGCGGCGCTGTCAACGTATATGAGTCTCTCACAACGAAGGCTGCACTGGCAGCAGGATCTCTCGTCCGTCTCCCCTCCCCACACATCGAACACGGGTCCTTCATTTCGCAGCTCTCCCATCTCCTGCCATCCCAGCTGCTGCTGAGAGGAACAGACTGCTGGCAAAATGGGCAG
Source organism: Terrapene triunguis (assembly GCF_002925995.2). Lineage (NCBI taxonomy): Eukaryota > Metazoa > Chordata > Testudines > Emydidae > Terrapene > Terrapene triunguis. The sequence continues at coordinate 3,568,146 of NW_020665184.1, read as the reverse complement.
CGTGGCTGCGAAGAGACGTCCCCTTCCAACACGCTGGGAGGAGATGCTGTTCCCCAGGCCCCTCCGTCGGGCTGCAGGGAGCTCGCGTCGAACGTTGCATCACACCGCCAGGGCTTTGCACACAGGCAGACGGGTGGTTCGGGCGACAGGCTCCGCTCGATACCGGCACTTAGCTGGGATGTTACCGACGGAGCTGTGCAGAGCCCAGCCCTCTCTCTCGCTCGCTGCTTCCAAGCTATCTTAATTCCTGCCAAGGTCAGGGGCTGACTGCCCTTCACCACCACCTGAGCCCTCCTGCCACTCAGGGAAGATTTATGGGTCTTTATTATTTAGTTTGTGCCTCTCCAGGTCAGTGGTGCGCCGTGCCGAATGCACAGCACACCGCAGACTCCCTGGGAAATGCCTCCATCGCTTTCCCTAGCTCTCATCACAGGGGCTGCAGCCTGGGAGCATTTATCTGGGTCTGTGCAGACGTGGGAGCTCATCTCCCTGCCAGATCTCCTGCCGTCAGCGTCTGCAGCCCCTCACGTGAGCAACAGGCACCCAAGGAGCAGAGCTGACTAGGGAAAACCACGTCCATACGTTCCACTCTGGACTTGCCGTCCAAAGCCTGGAACGTGAGGCCCGGGCTCCCAGTGGGCGAGGGCAGAACGGATCCAGGCACCTCGGTCACTCGATCTTCTCTCCAGGCCGTGTGGAGCTGGGCTGGATGGCTCGGCAGGGGATCGCCAGTCGTGGCTGCCCGGGGCTGTCCTGAGCTGGGTGAAATGAGGGAGTTGGGGGGTAAGGAACAGTTTGCTGCACACAGTGGCGAGATCTACCGGCCCGGGACTCCAGACCCCCGGATTCTTTCCCAGCTCTGTGACCTTAGGCCAATGCTCTGCTCTTTGGGGCAGGGCCCGTCTTCCTGGCGTCTGGGCAGCTGTGGGCACAACGGGGCTGTGACGAAGATCCCAGCTGAGGCCGCTGGGTGTGTTGTAATGCAGATGTGCTAAGATCTCCGAGAACATGGCGATGCGGGACGAGGCTTTCACACGTGGCTGCGTGACGATGAACACGTGAAAGTAAGCGTGTCCCAGTTTCCAGGGAAGCGGTGCGCTCACACCTCCAGCGAGGGCAGTGGCAGCTCGGAGAACCAGGACACACATCCAGCCAGGCACCTGCGTTTGGAAAGGGTTGTCCCTGTCCCTCAGGCAGAGTCGGCTTTCCATGGAGCAAATATAGCTTAACACACGAAATCCAGTCGAGATTACAGCCAGCATTGCAATAAGCAACAAACGCCCAATGCTCAGCCCTGCACCAGAGCCAAAAAGGATTTAAACCTGCTTAAAAATACTCAGGCCCAGGCCCTGGCAGTCACCCATCGCGGGAGAAGCAGGCATGACCCTGCCCAGGGCCCAACTGTGGAGTCACCCCGTCCCATCTGTCCCGCAGGGGAAAGAAAACTGCCCTGTTCTCCTCACTCCAAACCCAACCCACTGACTGCCCAGACAGGGCTTGTTTCCCTGCGCAGCTCCTGGGACGCACCCCACGGGGAAGGCTGCAGGCAGCACCTCCGAGCTTGGGCAAGGTCATCTGGAGAAACATCGCTGCACTGGTCCGGAGGAGTCCGAGGCAGCGAGACCAAGGGGGCCTGCATCTCTGAGAGCAGCACTCCCTCCCCCCTGCCCACTGCGCACAAAATGATAGCAGCGTCTCCACGGAGGGGAGCAGCTGTTCCTGAAATCACGAAGGAGGCAGTGGGGCTCAGAGCCACCCGCTCCCGAGACATTCAGCACGTGACACTCCAGGCGAGGGCTCTTCAGCTCCCCGGTGCTCACGCCGAGGGATCAGGTTAACGGGACGTTCTCCCCAGCCGCACACGGCAAGATGCAATCGCCAGGGGCAGCGCACAAGCAAGACACCTCTGCAGCAGACCCATCCACATTGCTATACGCCTTACGTGAGCGTCCGAGAGTCCCCAGGTGAGCGCCGAGCCCTAGCCAGAGGGAGAGCCAGCCCTGCCCTGAAGAGGTGACAGGGACGGAGAGGTGCAAAGAGGAGAAGTGACTTCCCCCGGCTCACCCAGCAGGTCAATGAAGAGCTCCCAGCTCTGCTGTGCCCCCCGGACTGCCCCGCCTGCAAGCTTCGCAACCGAGAGAATGACAGGGTGCATGGTGGGGATGTCACACCTCTCTCTGGGCAAACAGTGGGGTCACGGGCAAGAGCAGCACCCCAGGGTAGCTGGCACATGGTGCTGGCAGTCCCTATGCCCCTAGATAGGACTCGCTCTGCGGCGGTGCCTCTCCGAGGTCTGCGTAGCCCGGGGGGGACGGACTGTGGAGACGCGGCAGAGTCTTGTGGGTCAAACACTGCCCATGCGTGGAGGCGGCGCGGGAGCAATGCCAGCTCTGTGGCGGACTCCCTGGCGGACGTTAGCTGAGCTCCCGCATCTCTCCGGGCTCCGTCCCCCACTGTAACAGAGGGGCAGCAGCGTGTCCGCGTCTCTTCAGCCTGATGCTCTTCGGGGCAGCGGCTCTCTTGCCGTATAGCTGCGCAGCGCTGGGTGCCGGGGCCCCAGACATCTTGTGCCCCCCCCCCGTCTGTCCGCACCCATCATGCCGACCAACTTGGCCCGTGCGCGGCCGCCTCTTCACCGGTAGCTTTAGCTGGGCTCCGTGGGTTAAAGCCGGCAGGGATGCGCCAAGCCCAGCTGCACCCCGCCTCTAACGGCAGGGGAGACACCCCAGAGCACCTGTGAACCTGGGGCTCCCGAACCTCTGCACCGTCCTTTGACACCGCGTTGTGCGCTTGTCTGCCCGGCCCCACCCTGCAAAGTCATTCCTAGTCTCACTGCCAGTTAGCAGCCGGGAAAGGTGAGGAGCAGAGAGGAGCCAGTCCCTATTCTCGCCCCACTTCTCCTGTTGTTATTAGGCGTTATTCGCCCAGCCCGAGATCTGCCGTGCCAGGTGCTGCACGGACACAAAGAGACAGACAGTCCCTGCCCCACAGCGCTCAGAGCCTAAACAGACAGGAGGGGATGGGAAACAGAGGCAGAGATTTCCAGAGCTGCTGAGCACCCACAAATCTTAAGGGATGGGAGCTGCACGTGCTCAGAAATCGGCTGCTATTACCTGAGGCTCCAGCAGGGCTCCTCGAATCGCTTTTGGAGACCGAGCCCCAGGCTGGGAAAACGTGACCCAGGCTCCCGCGCTGGACCCTTTGCCCCCGAGTAGCCACAGAGGCACGGTGCCTTCATTCAGGCACCCTGCGCTGGGAGGTGGTAGGGTGCAGCGGATAGGGGTGTGAACCTGGATTCTACACCCAGCTCTGACGCCCACCCACTGGGCGAGCTTGGGTGGGACACGTCCCCTCCGTGTGCCCGCCTCCCTTCCCACCCTGTGTCTCCCTCATGAGTGTCTCGCCCCAGGGTATGGCCAGAACCTCACACAACCAGGCCTCTGGAAATCGCCTGCTGTTGTGCTGAAATAACTTTTTCCTGGAACGAGCTGAACCATTGCAAATAATCAATAGCGATTTGCCTCTAATCTCCCTCTTAGCTGGAGATTTCTCTCTGTGTCTGGCCTGAGAGTCCTAGTCTCGAAGGCAGATGATAAAATCCGCTGCTGCCTTGTTCAAAAAACAAACCATTTTCCTGGGAGGGGACTCTGCCTGGCCTCCAGCGCATTTGCCTTATGGGGCTGCCGGCTGAAAAACGTTTCGGATTAACTTCTCGTCAGGTTTAACCTTTATCACAACAGGCAGGCTCATTTCGCGCAGGGCCCACGATCAGTGTTTGATTGCTTTGCCCACCAACCTCCTCACTCCCATGTTCCCAGACACACAATGACCCGAGCTGGTGGTAATAACAATTCACTGCGGTCATGTTACGTCTGATAGCAGCCCTTCATCATTCGAATGGCCATGGAGAACCAGGACATCCCCATCTCCGCGTCTCACACGGAATGTAAAGGCATTAAAGATGCTAATGCCGGCAAATAGCCACTTTCCCCACAGATATGGGGGGGGCAGAGATAGAGAGAGCGCTGCCCTCATTTTCAGCTATGGTGATGAATAGCAGCTAGCCAGAGGGTCTGAGGCTAGGTGGGCAGAGCAGAGAGAGGGCTAGGTAGCGAGGGAATTGGAGAACTGGTCTGAATTCAACAAGATGAAATTCAGTAAAGAGAAGTGCAAAGTCCTGCACCTAGGAAGGAAAATTCAGATGCACGATTCCAGCGTGGGGTACGCGCCCAGTACTGCTGCACAGAGCTGGGGATTCTAGTGGGTCCCAAATCGAAGGAGTCAACAACGTGATGCAGTTGCAAAAAAGGCAAATATCAGTCTGGGCCGTATGAACAGACGTGTCGCCTGCTGCACATGGGAGGTCACTGTCCTGCCCTCAGCTGCAGCCCTGCTCCCATTTCTGGGCAGCTGTAGGAAAGCTGCGAACACGCTGGGGAGCAGCTTAGCAGCAAAGATGATCCAAGATTTAGAAAACCTGAGGCATGAGACGAGGTACAAAACACCCGGGCACATTTAGTCCTGAGGAAAGAAGGTTCAGCAGGGATCTGATAACAGTCTTCAGATCTGTTACCGGCTTTTGCAGAGAGGACAGTGATCAATGTTTCTCCCTGGGCACCGGAGGTAGGACAAGACGCGGTGGGTTTAATCTGCAGCCAGGCTGGTGTCACGGAGTGTGGGGGGACACAAGGCCCTGCACCCCTGGCTTCCTGCGATTCACCATGACTCTCAGCCAGCCAGTAAAGCAGAAGGTTTATTTAGATGACAGGAACACAGTCCAAGACAGGTCTTGCAGGCACAGATGACAGGACCCCCCTCAGTTAGGTCCATCTTGGGGTCCCAGGGCACCACAGCCCCCTTGGGGGGTCAGAGCCCCATCTGCCTCCCAGCCCTTCCACCAGCCAGCTCTGAAAACTCTCTCCCCAGCCTTTGTTCAGTTTCCCGGGCCAAGGTGTCACCTGGCCTCTAACCCCTTCCTGGGTTCTCACGTTACATGCTCAGGTATCTTCCCTCAAGGCCAGTCTCCCATCTCCCAATGCAGACCGTTCTAGCCAACCTCCCCTGCCTTCCCAGCCAACACTCCCCACTCAGCATTCAAAGACCACATTAAGAACAGTCCCAGTTCATCACAGCTGGATATTAGGAAACCTGCCTAACTCCCTAGGGAGTGAAGCTCTGTGAGAGGTTCCCAAGGCGGTTGCGGAAGCCCCGTCACTGGAGGTGGACAAACCCGCGTCAGGGCGGCTCTGGGTTTACTCACTCCTGCCTCAATGCCGGGCACCGGATGTGACTTCTCGAGGTCTCTCCCAGCCCCACCTTTCCAGGATTCGGTGGGAGCTCGCTCACCCTGTCTCTCGCTCCGGGTCTGCCCAGCGCCACCAGCTGCTACTACAAGAGCAGTCACCAGGGTGAACATCTGGCCCCTAGCGCTCAGGTGGGGTGTGGGCCTTTACCTGCTTCTCACCCCTCCAGGCCTGGCTCTAGGGGGAGGAGGCCGTTCCCCACTGTTTCACCACGTCACGCTGACAGAGGGACTCACGCCCGCCCCAAGCGCCACCCACCCCTCTGCTCCCCGCCAGCCGCTCCCGCGTGCTGGTGCTGCATTAACAGCGCCGGGCACGGCCACAAATCCGGGGACCCGCCCCTCCCTGATCTGACTAATAAATACATTATTTGCAGGTTCAGAGTCAATAGCAAGTTGGCTTCCCTGGCAGGAAGCGCCGGGATTAATTGCATTCAAATCGACTAGGATGGATTTGCTGCTCACCCTCCATTAGGAGCGACACAGACCCCATTTGCATGTCATCAGCGGAGGGAAGGGAACTCCTGCCTGGCTCTCCCCCCTCCTCCCCCATCCTCCGAGCATGTCCATGGCTGCACTGGGCTTCCGGCTCAAAGCAGCCGGCTTCCAACATTTGCACGGGGTCGGAGAAAAACCACTGCAATTAGCGTGTTGGGTAAGTGGGTGTTAAGGACTTCCGGGGACGTGGGTATTTCCCAGGGCAGGGAAAGGCCAAGTCACCGCTCCACACCCATTCCTATCGGTACAGAGGCGAGGACGCGCGCCGCGGCACACGGCTGCAAGGGGCAGCTGGGACAGGCTCCACACCACCCTGATGGCCGGGGGACTCGGCCAGCCGGTCCGTGCAGAGGCCGCGTAACCCCAGGTCTGCGTGCAGGAGCGAAGCCGAGTCTCTTACCTTTTCCATCAGCTGCCGGAGCTGCCGGCTGCGCAGGTCTCGGGAGCAGGTGCCCTGCACCGGGATGACCGCTGTGCAGAGGCATTTGCCATCGGGGGCTTGAGCGGAGGTGTAAACTTGCCAGCCGTCATCGGGGCTTTGGAAGAGAGTCTGCAACAGAGAGGGAGGAGACTTATCGGCCTGACTTACCCCACGGCTGCTGCGTGGCTTCAGAGCCTGTCAAAGGCTCTCTCGAAGTCCAAGGACACTCTGTGCACTGGATCCCCCTTTGGCGACCCCCTCAGAGAATTCGAATAGATTGGCGAGGCGCGATTTCCCTTTACAAAAGCCGGGATCTCTTCCCCACCACACTGTGGCTACCTACGCCGCTGACCATTCTGTCAATCGATTGGCCTGGGACTGAAGTCAGGCTCACCAGCCTGCGATTGCCAGGATCCCCTCTGGAGCCTTTGTAAAAATCTCCAGTCATCGGGAACAGAGGCTGATTTAAGCGAGAGGTTACACCCCACTGTTAGTAGTTCTGCAGTCTCAGATCTGAGTTCCCTCAGAACTTGTGCTTAAATACCATCTGTTCCTCAGGACTCCCTACTTCAGGTTGTTCTAAAATCTCAACTGACACCTCAGTCTGGGACAGTTCCTCCGATCCGTCACCTAAACCGAATGGCTCAGATGTGAGAGTCTCCCTCCCGTCAATCTTCTGCAGTGAAGACTGATGCAAAGAATTCATGTCGCTTCTCTGCAATGGCCTGGTCTTCCTTGAGGGCTCCTTTAGCACCTCGATTGTCCAGGGGCCTCACTGATTGTTTGGCAGCTTCCTGCTGCCGATGCACTTAACAAAAATGTTGCTGTTTGTTTTTATCTTTTGCTAGTTGCCCTTCAAATTCTTTTTTGGCCTGTCTAAATATACTTTTACACTTGACTTGCCTGAGTTCATGCTCCTTTCTATTTTCCTCGGTAGGATTTGACTTCCAATTTTTAAAGGATGCCTTTTTGCCTCTAACTGCCTCTCCTACTGTGTTGTTTAGCCATGGTGGCATTTTTTGGTCTTTTCTTTTTAATTTGGAATATGCATTTAGTTTGAGCCTCTTTATGGTGTTTTTAAGACGTGTCCATGCAGCTTGCAGGCATTTCACTCTTGTGACTGTTTCTGTTAATTTCCCTTTAACTGGCTCCTTCAATTTTGTGTAGTTCCCCTTTTTGAAGTCAAATGCTACTGCGCTGGGTTTTTTGGTATTTCCCCCCCGCAAGGATGTTACATTTAATTACATCATGTCGCTATTACTGAGCAGTTCAGCTACGTGCACCTCTTGGACTAGATCCTGTGCACCACTTAGGACTAAATCCAGAATTGCCTCTCCCCCCTGCGGGTTCCAGGACGGGTGGCTCCAAGAAGCAGTCATTAACGGGGTGTAGAAATTTTATCTCTGCATCCCATCCTGAGGTGACGTTCCCAGTCCATATGGGGATAGTTGAAATCCCTCATTATTATCCAGTTTTCTATTTCTGTAGCCCTCTACTCTCCCTGGCATTTCACAATCACCGTCACCATGCGGGTCAGGTGGTCGGCTGTACATCCCTACTGCTAGACCCTTATTATTCAAGCAGGGAATTTCTATCCAGAGAGGTTCTATGGTACCGTTAGAGGCATTTAAGATTTTTGCTACATTTCACTCACACACCACCACCCCCACCAGCACGACCTCGTCTGTCATTCCTGTACAGTTGGTACCCTGGCATTCCCAGGTCCCATTGAGGGTCATTGTTCCATCCAGTGTCTATGATGCCTGTTACATCCGTATCCTCATTTAGTACCAGGCACTCCGGTTCAACCAGCTTAGTATTTAGACTTCTTGTACTTGTACACAAGCACTAATAAAATGTGTCCATATTTTGGCGTCTGCCTGCACGGGATGTAACTGAATGGGACTGGTTTTCGTTTGACTGTTTCTCTTCAGTTCCTACCAGTCCTCTATCAACGTCTATCCTCTCCTTGTTACTAGGAAATAGAGAATCCCCTTCAATAAATACTCCCCTAAGGGATGGCTCTGTCCGAACTGTGTGCTCCTCTGCGTCTGTCGGCTTCCCCCAGCCCTTCGGTCAAAAACTCCTCCATGACCTTTTTAATTTTCCAGGCCACCAATCTGGTTCCGGTTGGGTTTAGGTGGAACCCATCCTGCCTCTGGAGGCTCCTCCTTTGCCAAGTTTCCCCAGTTCCTAATAAACCTAAACCCCTCCGCCGAACACCATCTCACCTGCGCATCGAGACCCTGTGGCTCTGCCTGTCTGCCCGGCCCCGCGCATGGAGCTGGAAACATCACCAGATACCTGCTACCTGCCAGTTCTTAATCCTAGGGGTGACGTTCCGGGCAAAGCCCTACTGGTGCCTGTCCCACGACTGCAGGCTCCTGGCTAGAGCCGGCAGCGATCGCCTGGGATCCCGGCACTCCATGGACACCTTGTGGCCTTTGACGTCACGCTCAGACCCATTTCTGACCCAAAGGGTTGACGCAGGGGCTGGCAGTAGGGAGGAGGAAGAAGGGAAGGGTGGAGTTACGCTAGGAGAAGTCAGAGATGTGGCTGGCAACCTAACGCATCATAAATCCCCTGGCTGCAATGCAGACTTCCTAGTCACTCCTTCTCTGTGCCTCCTTTCCCCGGGACAACGCGGATACCAGCCCTGCCCTGCCCCAGGGATGTCAGGGTAAATACAGTAGAGAGGGTGAGGCTCAGGCACCAGAGAAGGGGGGGCAGAGAGTCAGGGGCTCAGCTTCCGACAGAATTCCCAGGTGAGCTGGATGCTTCATTAGGAACCTTTTAGACACCCCCACCCCCAGATTAATGGTTTTTCTCTGTGTGTCAGACACACGCGCCTCCATCCTCCCTTTCCGGGCAAGGAGTAAGGTGAAAATTAACACCGGTTGCTCCTGTAGGGCCAAGCGCACAGAGAGCCCGGCCCAGACGCAGGAATGGGGCAGGCTGGTGAAACTGGCGCCATCTGCCGTGACGGGCACATCCCCCAGCCTGGCAGATGCCCGCGTGACAGCTGGGAGCACATGGCGTCTGTGTAAATATTTATCAGTGCAGGTGCAAAGAGACCTGTGAGGTGTGTACCCACCCACTCTCGGTGCTGGACGATAAACAGGAACGTGACGGGGGAGCTAACCGTGGGATAACACCCATGGAGAGGGCTGCAAACATCGTACAGGCCCCGTGCAAGACCAGGGCCCCCACGATGATGGGCTCCCACAGAGCGAGAGGTGCCCCCTGCCCAGAGAACTCATTGCCTGGGGAAGGATCAGTTCCCCATTTTACAGAAGGGGCTCGGAGAGTCCCAGCCACAAATCAAACCCAGGTCGCCTGCGTCCTGATCCAGCCCCTTCTCCTCGCACCGGCCTTGCTGACACAGCGAGCTGCAAAGCCCATGAAGCCAGTGGGACTTTGCCCTGACTCCGGCGAGATTGGGCCCAGGGCCGAAGGGCAGGAACAGGGAGCGACGGCCCCACGGCACTGACCCTGCGGGGTTTATCGGAGTTCCACCTCCTGGCTTTTTCCCACCAGGCCCTCTGGCTCTCCAAACACCGGTGCTGCACTATGCTCTGTTACTGAACCTTTGCGGGGGTCAGCCTTGGGCTGGGCGAAGGATGGGCATTATCTGCCACCCAAAATTCTAAACAAAGAACAATTCATTTGCTTTGAGGTTTGTCATGTAACATTTCAATTTTTCAAAGAAATGAAAATGAGTCAAGTACTGAACATTCGTTTTGTTTCATTTTTTTGCATCCTCCCCCCTCCCCTTTCTCTGGGGAAAAAAGGGAAAGAAAGAAGGGGGAGAAAAACAAAACAACAATATGAAAAACGAAACTTTTCCATTTTTCAAAAACTAAATATTTGATTTGAAACAAGAGAAAATGAAAGTTTTCATTTTCCTTTTAGCTTGTATTGAAAAAATGCAAAGAACATGATTTTTTGGTCAAAATTTACACTTTGTCCTAAAAGCCTTTTTCTGCCACAAAAAACACCCCAAACGTCACTTGCCTTTCTCTAAAAACAACAAGGAGTTTGGTGGCACCTTAAAGACTAACAGATTTATTTGGGCATAAGCTTTCGTGGGTAAAAACCCACGTTGCATCTGAAGAAGTGAGGTTTTTACCCACGAAAGCTTATGCCCAAATAAATCTGTTAGTCTTTAAGGTGCCACCAGACGCCTTGTTGTTTTTGTAGATACAGACTAACAAGGCTACCCCCTGATACTTGCCTTTCTCTGGCTCTCAGCCCCTGCCTGGGAGAGGGGGAAATAGCGCTGCCCTAGCGGACAGTGAAGAGAAACACATTACGAGATTGTGAGGTGCTCAGATACTGCGGCCATGGGGCCTGATAAGTACCCACAACACCGAGGCTGCAAACACCATGGTTCAGCTCGTTGGCAGGACCAGACCCACGCAATGTCCCCTCTGTGTTTTAAACATTCTCGCCTCTATTCCCGTCCCCGGGCCCGGTTCCCACTCGGACGGGACCCCAGGGCGGATTATCACTTTCCCGTCCCCGGGACCGGTTCCCACTCGGCC
>NW_020665184.1:3538769-3557371 GCF_002925995.2 Terrapene triunguis | reverse complement strand
GGGGCCGACAGAGCAGCTCCCCAAGCAGTAGGGCCTGTATCGCTCTGGGCCAGAGGCAGGCTCGTTACCTAGGCAGCAGGAAGGTCGGATACCTGTGGGGCAGGCCCTGGTCTGGGGCTTGTGATGCAGGCCCACACTCCAGAGGGCTGGAGTCTCTCTCATGCCTCACGCTGCCATTGACACTGGTGCAAACTGCTACCAAAGGCATCACAGGAGTATCGGGGCCCCTCGGAGCCCCAGGCACAGAGCATCCTCCCCCGGCGCTAGGCACGGTACAAACTCTGACCGAGAAGACACGGCCCCCTGTACGCTCCCTCCGTGCTGGGGAAGTGACGGCACAAGGCAGCAAAGGAGACCCAGGCCCGCAGGCGACAAGAAGATTAATCCTCATTTTGTTGCAAGCCCAGAATTCCCTGCTTGGGGCAGGGCTGCCAACGCCAGGAGATGTTATAAACACTGCTGGGATTCTGCACACTCGCCGCCTCCTCTCGAGCCCCCACGGCCGTGCTTGGGCCACGGGTCCGGGCGTTCCGCCACAGATTGCCCCACTCCGTTTCTTTTGCCAGTTCAGTTTAATCGATGAACAGGGGCTGGGAGGGGAATATAACGAATGGTTTTTAATATGAAACGTGGATCTGTCCTGCATCCGGACGACTCCGCATTAACGGCTGGCCAAAGCCCCCCGCTAGCTGAACGACGCCTTTCCATATGATGCTGCCGGCAGGCTCCGGGAAGGCAGCCAAAAGTTGTCCTGTACCCAGGAAGTCTTGGAGAACTCACGGCTTGGAATTCCTCGTGGAAGAGCAGTTAGATGAGGCTGTTTTACCCCACCTGCCTTTGCATAAAGTCACTGGGGCAGACAGAAAACAGCCTTATTCCTGGAATGTCTCCGGCCTGGCCGTGAGCTCCCTTTCTTCTTGCCAGGGCTGGGCAGACAGCTCTAGTTGTGAAGTAAAGGAACGCAGCCCTTTGCCAGTACGTGGCGCAAACACAGCGACGGAGTCGCACACCGCGGCAGGTTCCGGGAGCAGGTTGCCCCAGCTCAGCAGCGCAGTACAAGGGGTGAAGATCACCCTCCCCCGCAGGCTGCCGGACGAGAGCTACACTCACAGGAGAAGCCTGGGAACTCTGCGCTGCGTGGCTTGCTGAGTGTTTGGGTCGCACCTTCCAGAGCAGAGGGTGTGTCCGATTTTCTTCCCTTTGCTCAATTCTGGGGACCCCCCCCCCACGACCTGGGGCGAGTCGCTGCAGCTCTCGGTTCTCCACCTGTACCACACGGATGATCATTCTGCCTTGTCCACGTAGGTCGCAAACTCGCTGGGGGCCAAGGCTCTTTCTGAGTCCATGCAGCACCTGGCACCGGGGACCCGGATCTCCACGGGGACCACAGGGCTGCTGCTAACAACAACCGGCACTACCGCAGGGTGGAAAGGGAGCACCTGAACCCCACCGGCTCTGGCTAAGAGCGGACAGGCGGAAGCAGCACCTCAGGGATGCGTTTCTGGGCCAGTCTCCTGACTGGCGTACCTGCACTGACTCAAAGGGAATCTGGCCCTGTGTTTCCCCAGTGGCGACCGTCTGCGCCTGGTAGAGGAACGAGACAATTTCCCCACAGCCCTGAACCGTCCGTGTCTCGTGCTGACACCTGAACGACGCGCGGCGCCTTAGGGGGAAAGGAGGAGAGCGAAAACTGCAAAACTCAGCCCCTTTTATCTAACAGTAATGGGATTGATGTTCCAGTAATTCCCTGTGCAGAGGTGACTCTCCCCGCAGGGGAGAAAAGCTACACGAACAAATTGGTAATTTATTCCCTCTAATTTCAGGTCCCTTTGCACACGCTTGAGGAGCCCGCCACGCCTGAAGTGACAAAGCCCTGTTCATCATAGACCGGCGGAGACGCCACCCCGGAGCCTGGGCAAACACTTCCCTGCCTGCACGGAGGCCATAAGCAGTGAGAACAGTGTCACAGAGTCCCCGGGCGATGCTCTGGAACTGCTCCCTATGAAGCCAGTCAGGACTCTGGTGAAGTCTCCTCTCTCGGAGCAGACTGTCTTCAGGGCAAGAAGCTCACACGGCTTCACCTTCCTGGGTCTCTCCTGGGAGCATTCAGCATCCTCTGCCCCTCCATGCGTTTCCCACAGCGAGTCCGCCCTGGCGGGGTCCTGAGGAAGCCAGAGGGTCCTGCACCCCCACTTCGCAGTCAGACGTGATGTGACGAAGTGGGGGATTTTCTTGTTTGTTTTCTTGTTTTCGGTGGGGTTTCAATGGTTTGCATGCGGAGGGGGTGGGACTCAGTTTCCCTGGGTGTTACTGGTTTAACGAGGTGAGGGGAGAGGGAGTTTGTTGTTACAGAGGACCGGAGAGGGAACGTGGGACCCCAGCCGATGCTCTGGAGGATGGATACCCCAGCGACCGGTGACCTAACCAGCTGGTTCCAGCCAGAGGACAGAAGCGAGGAGAGGAGGCCCCGGTTTACAACCCTGTTTACCTGGAGAGAAGACAATGGACAGAGGCAGGGCCTGGGGCCGGGGATCTCAGATGCCCAGCTGGGAGCAGGGGGGCTCTGGGCTGGAGAGGGGGAGCAGGTAGAGCCCACCTGGATGCAGAGAGACTGGGATGTGCTGGGCTGAGGGGGGCCAGGCCTGAGGCCCTGAGAGTTTCCTGTGCTGTGTTCAACTCTCAATAAACCCTCCTGTTTCATGCTGGCTGAGAGTCGCTCCGGGCTAGAGAACAGGGTTGCATCAACCCCTTCGGGGGTGGAGGCCCCACGGGTGCAGAGCGAGGGGACTCCCCGAGGGGGCCCACGGCAGAGACAGACGTGCTGAGGCTCAGAGAGGTGCAGCTCCAGGAGATGGAGGGGCCTGACCCCGGGAGAGAGTGAACCCCTGAGAAGGGCTGTCTCACTGAAAGGGGCACCCCCCACGGACCGCACGGGGCCAAGAGTGGGCACGATCTGAGTCCGTGACTCTTAGCCAGCCAGTAAAACAGAGGTTTATTAGACGACAGGAACACGGTCTAAAACAGAGCTTGTAGGTACAGAGAACAGGACCCCTCAGCCGGGTCCATTTTGGGGGGCAGTGAGCCAGACACTCACGTCTGCACTTCACTCCTCGTCCCCAGTTAGCTCCAAACTGACTTCCCCTCCAGCCCCTCCTCCTCTGGGCTTTGTCCCTTTCCGGGTCAGGAGGTCACCTGATTCCTTTGTTCTCCTACACCTTTAGCTATCACCTTGCAGGGGAGGGACCCCGGCCATTAGTTGCCAGGAGACAGAGTGTCGGCCATTTATGCACACTGGCCTTTATCCCACCACCTAGAGACTTAAGAAATGCATAGGGGAAACTGAGGCACCCCTACAGTATTCAGAGGAAACTGTAAGAACAGTCCCACTTCGTCACAAACGGACTGACGAAGGAACGGCAATGAGGACGGAGCCTTTTAGGAGGAGGAAGGGGACTAATCAGCTGTTTCAGTCCCTGCTCCTCGAGGGTGAATTCAGGGCCCGGCCCCCCGAGATCCCTCAGCCTGGGGCAGGGCCCTGCACAAGGGGCAGCAGGGCTGAAGTGGGGCCTAGCCCCTGCCCACGGGTGAAGGGCTGAGGCCTCGTGCTGGGCCGAGGCCTCGTGCTGGGCCCTGCCCCGGGAGTGAATTTCTGCCCTATAGGGACCCATCCTATTCCATTATATCGGCTGGGGGTGCTGCCCACAGGCCGCTGTGGTGTGACCAGGCCCCTGCTGCCATGTGCTCGCTGCAAGACGCCCACAACAGGGAGCCAGGCAGTGTGAACAGGATCATGAAAACGCAGCGCCACACACACACACCCACACACCCCGATTTCTCTCATTCACCCCACACCTCCGCACTCCCTGTCCCCTCTCTGATTTCTAGGCACGGACACGCCGGTCTCTCCCGCGGCAGCAACCAGCCGGGTCCCCCATCACGTCGGTCAGGGCCATGCTCCTGCACCACCCAGTGCCGCTACAGGCCTTGTGCCCGGGCCCGTCTCCACGACCGGCGCCCCCACGGTCTCGGCCCCCGCTCGTCACGCTCTCGCCCATCAAGGTGGAGTCCTGCCAGCACAGCAGCTTTGCTGGCACCCCCTCCACGGGTCACACGTGCAGCCTGGCCCAGCTGCCCTGCCCAGCCACGGCTCGTCCCAGCAGTCCGCCCTGGGGGCCAGGCAAGCGGTTCGGTTCCTGGCTCTGCTGCTGACTCCCTGTGTGACCGTGGGCAGATCACTTAATAGCGCGGTGCCTCCGTCCCCTCGTCAGTACAAAGGGGTAAGAATCTTTCCCCTGCAGTG
Source organism: Terrapene triunguis (assembly GCF_002925995.2). Lineage (NCBI taxonomy): Eukaryota > Metazoa > Chordata > Testudines > Emydidae > Terrapene > Terrapene triunguis. The sequence continues at coordinate 3,553,071 of NW_020665184.1, read as the reverse complement.
AAATCAAGGCCAAAGCAGCTGGCACAGGGGCCAGCGGGCAGCTCTGGGCGAGCTGCAGCCTCAGACCGGCCCCGTGTCCCCTGCTCATGAGGAACGACATCGGAGGCTCTCACTGGGCAGAATTTTCCAAAGCACCTTCAGAGCCTAAGCCCCATACAATCAGGCTCCTTAATCCCGTAGGCACATGCAAACATGTTCCCCGTTCCCCATGGAGAGACCAGAACCTCCCCATCCTGGGCGGAGCACCGAGCAGCCTGCAGGAAGGGCCTCCGACGCCAGTCGCGGCTCAGCGGGCACCAGCAGAGACGAGGAGTTTCGTTGGAAGGAGAATATCCAGAGTTAAAACAACAGGACACGCCCGAGTCCTGGCTGGGCTGCTGCTCCGGGGCGCAGGCTGACCACCAGGCGCAGGCTACCCCATGCACTTTCCTCGGCAGCCGGAGAGCACAGACTAGGCTGGATGGCCCCTGCCTTGAGCCAGTCTGGCAAACCTCTGCTCCCCGCTCGTCTCTAGTCTCCTATGGGGCTGCCTCGCCCCGATCCCCCAGCTCCCCGTTCAGGGCGCCAGGCCGATCCCAGCACGTTTTCTTAGCCGATGGCTGCAACTGAGCCGCATACCAGGCCCCGCTGGGCCAGCAGTGGCGATTCCCCGTGCAGCTTGGGGAAAGAGAGGCGTGTACGCCAAGAGGAGATGCCCCTTCCTTCCCCGCCTGCCTGATTTATTCATGCCATGAGCCGGCATTTCTGCGCTGGGTCGTTTTACATTTCCTGGGCAATTCATAATTATTAATTATGAAAATCAACAGCAAACTCGTCTCTCTCAGCTGCCACTGCACTGGGCCGGGCAGAGACAAACAACCCGGTGCCTGTAACGAGCTGGGGACGATACTTTACTCGGCACGCAGTGGTTTTAACATCATGTTTCACATGGGAAGGGATTGATTGGACACGGCGCAGGATAAAACTGCTCTCAAATCTCCAGCCCAATGGATAGAAATGAATGGGCAGTGGGGTAACACGCTCCCTTCATATACTGCATCCCTGAGTCATCGCAGGGGAGCTCACTGGAGAATTCCCGCAGCAGCGGGACTGCCCACGCTCCTCCAGCCCAGGCCCTGCCTCTGTCGGCAGCACACGAGTAATTCGCCCCGCTTTCCCCAAGCGACGTCCAGGCACCCGGGGACAAGGAAAGCCGTGTCAGGCACCAATGGAGTTTAGCCCTGGGCTAAGCAAGTCGCTGCTTTCCTGGCCCTTGGCAGCGTCCCTGCTTGCTGGAGTCAGGGCAAACCTCCCATGAGAGCTGCCAGGAGGCCGGATGGTTAAAGCACTAGGCTGGGGCGCAGGAGATCTGGGTTCAAGTGGGGCAGAGCCCTCTGCTTTGTCTGTGAGCTGTGGGGACAGGGGCTGTCTGTCCCCCAGTCCGTGCAGCGCCCCGATCTCAGCCGGGGCTCCGAGGTGCGACCGTCAGCGAACAACGGGCCCGGCCGTAGTGGTGCTTTGAGCTCTAACCCTGCCTGTCCCCTTCTCCAGCCGCAAGCGAAGGAGACTGATTCTTCTTTCCGGGCATCTCTTCACTTCGAGCTGCCGGCTGAACTGTCACAAGGGTGGGGCCGCGGTTTCAGCGCACGAACAAGGGCAGGGTGGATTTCACAATGAACCTTTGGGGAAAAAGTGATATTTCAAACCCAGGGCCTCTCTGTTCTCCACCCCACCAAACCTTCCCCTATTTATAGCCTCTTCCCTTGGGGCGTCACCTCACATCTGGCTGCACCAGATGGGTCCGGAGTTAGGCACCGCGTCGTGCAATTCTGCCTGGGATCAGCGTTTTCTCCCGGAGGAGGGGATCACAGCTGTGTGGGCAAGGCCCAGTCCGCACAAACCCAGCGGTGAACCCCCTGGGCGGACACACCTACTTCAATTCAAAGCAGGCTTCTTGTCCTGTGATTGTCTAGCGCCGGCACTGCTGGGCCGACGCCTCCAGCTGCTGCCACGGTAGAGAAATAATTAGAAGCTACGCCTGCAATTTAAGGACCGTTACGCAGGGCTGAGCAGGAACAGAAACCAAGGGCAAGCGGCTTCCTGCAGCAGCCTCCCACCAAGTTACTCCTTCCTGTCCTCTCTCCACACAGTTGTGATGAGCTGTGTAGGGCAGGGAGGGGGAGGGACTGGAGTGCTGGGGTGTGTTTGTGCACACGCATTGTGTGTGCATACGGCAATCCCTGCAGAAATAAGTCCGCCCAAGTCCTCCCGGCAATCTCTTCTCAGCACTGTCGAGCCGGGGAGCCAGATCTCTGGGTAATGGCCGTTTAGGAAGGAGGCAGATCTGAATAGCGATGTTCACTTACTGCTATGACAGGTGAATTAATATGATGCATAATTATCAGATGTACTTGTCAGGAAAGACTTAATGCCGACAGCGCTCTGCCTGTCATCGCCCGGGCGCTGGAGAACAGGGCCGTGCCCTTTCTCGTCGGAGCTGACGCACGACACGATCCTCCGACTGGATAAGCCGCCGTGTCTTACGGAAGGTATTAACCAACACGGCAAACAGGGAAATATCGCCCTCGCCCACCAAGCCTCACTGCCCAGTGTGCGGGCCAAGGCTCAGGGGAAGCACTGGCAGGTTGGTGACGCACGTGGAGAGGAAAGTGGCACCAATTTTTCCCGAGCCGTGTGTGTGTGTGCGCGCGCACCCGCACGCGCCCTACGGACACAAGACGGGTCCCGAACGGGCTGAAGGGCGTTCATCACACAGCAAACTGGGTACCACACGCCATCTACCCCAGATCTGCCCCGTTTTACTGCCTGGGCACTGAGTGCAAGGGGCAGGTGCCGAGCCCCCGGAAGCCCGGCCTGTGGGCTCTGGGGATGCTGCGAGGGGACGCTCCTCTGGGGGCACTGGGGCGACCTGAGCCAGTGCCGCACAGACATAGACCGAGCTTTGCAATACAACCACCCAGCCAGAGCCAGGCTCTGTCTGACCCCAGGGCACTTTGGGCTCAGCCCGCTGGTTCTGCCCACTTCCGCAGGAGAATGGAGCGCACGGGACGCAGTATTTATCCCCTTAAACCCCCTCCCCTTCTGCCCGCACTCGGCAGGAAGCGCCTGCTGCCGCAGCATGAGCACCCTGCACCAGCAGCTCGTCACATTACCGGGACAGGGGGTATTGATTAGCAGCAGCCAATGGATGGGAAATCAATGCGGGATGGAGCTGCACGCAGGCCCTTTCTCATCCAGGCTGTTGGCAGCCAGGTCAGAGAGATGAACCCGCTGCTGCATTCATCAGCGTGGGAAAGCCAGGAACGTTCACCCCTGCGCATGGTGGCAGGGCTGGAAGAGGAGCCAGGCAGCTGCTGTGCGATTGCTCATGCGGATTTTCCCTGCAGGCGAGCTGCAGCCAGGGCCCCTCTATTGGCTAATTGCCTCTTGACCGGCATCAAAGCACAGGCACAAGAAACCCCGTGCCTGGAGTCACGTTATCAGGGCACGGTTGCAGCTTTCCTCCTAAAACATCAGTCCCTAGCGCTTGAGATCGTGAGACTGAGCGTCACTAATGCAGTGACACTGCCTGGGTCTGCAGAGAGCCTGAGCCCACTGCTCTGAGAGGGGGAGCTCCCCCCCGTGTGACTACCGTAGCAATTATTCTAGCCTGGGTCTGATTCAGTCCAGCGGGTCCCACCCCCCATGACTGTATTACATGCTCCCAACACAACCCTGGTTAGCCGCACTTTGCATACAGCAAAATAAATAAATAAATAAATAAACAAAATAACCCACATCCCAGCTGACATGTCCCAGGGTGCCACATCCCGGCAGGCCATTTCCTGTCACATCCCTTCACGCCAAGTGCCAGGCCGGGGTGTGACAGGAGCCTGTAACGTGATGCGACACCGTGGCAAAGAGATGTGCAGAGACAAGGGGTTGCTGAGAAATCCAGCTGCTAGGAGAGAGATGTCTTGGAGAGTCTGCTGCCTGCCAAGCGACTCCGTGACAACTCACCGTGGGGCTGGGGGGGCAGCTGCAGAGAACGAAGGACTCTCGCTGCTCCACAATCCGGTGCCTCAGCTGGGACGGGGCGAAAAAGGAAATTTTCAGGGAGGGGTGGGGGGGAATGGTTTTTCCCCTCAAAATTTCCAGCATTTTTTCGTCTTTTTGGATGAAAACCCCCAAACTGAAAACTTAGATTTTGAAACCAGAAAAATTCAATGGGGGGTGGGGGTGGGGGAGGAGAGGGGGTTTGTTTTGTTTTCTCCTCCATCCTCCTCCCCCATTTCTAATGTTTGAAACAAAAGGATTCCATTCAAACAGAGTAGAACTTTTCCAATCATTTTCTTTCCTTTCAGCCATGAACCAAAATATTCAGGAAGACACAAACCTTGCCACAGAAATGCTCCTTTCTTCCAGAAAGCCATTTCACGCTCTGACCCCCCCTAAATCCTGGGCGGCCTCAGACGAGCAGCAGCTCCGGCACCAAGGAGATATTTGCTTTGGGGCACTCCTCGGCACGCGGGAACCGTTCTGCTGTTGCGGGGGGGGGGACTCGTTGGAAGGGACCCATGCACAGATCGTTTACAAAGGGGTAAGAAATGCTGAAAGCATGTTGCAGGCGGGGGGAGCCTGTGTCCGGAGACGGTTCCATAGGAACACGGGACTGGAAGGGGCCTCTAGGGTCACTGAGCCCTGCACCCACAGGCAGCCCTGCTGCAGCAGCCCGGTGGGGACCTCAGCAAGCTCCATCCTCCTGGAGTCACGAATTGACATGGGCAGAACGGAGCATGAGACCCTCCAGTCCGACCTCCTGTGTAGCGCAGGCCAGAGAATCTCACTCGGCACCCCTGCCCCGAGCCCAATACCAGGGAAATAGCCTCAGTCGTATTAATTAGCTGTATGGTGGAAGCACCCAGGAGACCCAGCCATGGCCCAGGCCCCACTGTGCCAGGTGCTGTACGTTATACATTAGCCAGCTCCCGCACTCCGGGCAGGAAGGGATACCCCAGCCTCCTGGGGGCGCAGCTCCCCCCTGCCATGGGCCCCACGCAGCCATTTGCACAAGCACAGACTACCGGGGGCATAACGGAAACCGACCTCACCAGGACCCCACGGCTCGGCTGTGGCAGGTATCATTACCACCACAAGAACCTCAGAGCTGCCACCTGGGGCAGCCCATGGTCCGTTCGCCCAGCGCCCTGTGTCCGACAGTGGCCAGGATCAGAACTTCAGAGGGATGCACAGACCTGGGCCACTGTGAAGTGAGCCTTCCACTCCCGGCTCCTGGCAATCGGAGGTTTACGGTCATCCCCAGCATGCGGCTGCAGCCCTGACCTGGCTAGCAGCTACTGATGGACCCATCCATCATGAACTTATCTCCTCCTTTTTCAAACCCAGTTATACTTCTGGCCTTCACAGCATCCCCGGCAAGGAGTTCCACAGGTTAACCGTGCATTGTGTGAAGAAATACTTCCTTTTGTTTGTATTAAAACTTGCTGCCTGTCCAGTTGCTTGGGTGACCCCTGGCTCTTGTATTTTTGTTTGCAGTGCCATGATACCCTTCTGAGATGGGGGGGGGTCAGAACTGGGCACAGTACGCAGGCGAACCAGGGATGTATATAGTGGCAGGATGACATTTTTTCTCCTAAGAGTTCCTATCATATCGTGAGCCTTTCTGACTGCATCTGGACCCTGCACGGCCACTCCCCCAGAACAATCCCCGGTGAGTCCAAGACCTTTTGCGTGGGTGCTCCCAGCTCATTTAGAAATTCAGCTCTCTCCTCTCCAGAGTCACCCTATCGAGAAGGGTCAGCTCTGACCTGCCGCCTCCTCGAGACTGGACAGGCCCAGTTCTCAGGCTTTCCTCACAGGTCGTGTTTTCTAAATCACTGCTCCCTGGCGCCTTCCAGAGGGCAGTGGACACCGAACGCCCCTTACTCCAGTGGGTCAGAGAATCAGCCTCTGCCAGGGGCCAAGCCCCCCATTCACATCACCAGTCCTAGAGAGGCACCACCTGAGATCGGGGCCCCGTCGTGCCGGGCGCTGCACGGACACTGCAGGGTCTCAATGCGTGGACGAGACGACGGTGTAGGGAGGAGGGGGTCCAATTTATTAAGAACTGGGGGAACTTTTGGGAAAGGGGGAGCTTATACAGGAAGGATGGGCTCCACCTAAACCAGATTGTAACCAATTGCTGGCACTTAAAATTAAAAAGCGCGTTGAGCAGTTTTTAAACTAAAGGCTGGGGGAAGCCGAGCGGTGCGGAACAGCACGTGGTTTGGATAGAGACATCCCTTAGGGGGAGGATCTACTAATGGAGATCCTCTATGTCCTAGTAAGGAGGAGAGGACGGATGATAAAATACAGGTAGGGTCTGATGAGAAACAGTCAAATGAAAAAAAGTCTCATTCAATTACAGCATGTAATGGGAGACAGCTACAAAGTGACAGATTTTTAAAGTGCTTATATACCAATGCTAGAAGTCTAAATAATAAGATGGGTGAACTAGAGTTCCTCGTATTAAACGAGGATATTGATATAACGGGCATCACAGAAACTTGATTATCCTCATTCCACCAATGGGACACAGTAATACTAGGGTACAAAATATATCAGGACGACAGAACAGGTCATGGGGGGGGGAGGGGAAGTGGCATTATATATGAAAGAAAGCAAAGAATCAAATGAAGTTAAAATCTTGAATGAACCAAACTGTACCATAGAATCGCTCTGGATAGTAATTCCATGCTCTAATAATAAGAATATAGCAGTAGGGATATATTACCGACCAGGATGGTGACAGTGACTGTGAAATGCTCAGGGAGATTAGAGAGTCTAGAACAATAAAAAGTCAATAATAATGGGGGATTTCAACTATCCCCACATTGACTGGGTACATGTCACCTCAGGACGGGATGCAGAGATAAAGTTTCTTGACACCTTAAATGACTGCTTCTTGGAGCAGCCAGTCCTGGAACCCACAAGGGAAGAGGCAATTCTTGATTTAGTCCTAAGTGGAGCACGGGATCTGGTCCAAGAGGTGAATATAGCTGGACCACTTGGTAATAGTGACCATAATATAATAAAATGTAACATCCCGGTGGTGGGGAAAACACCACAGCAGCCCAACACAACAGCATTTAATTTCAGAAAGGGGAACTGCACAAAATGAGGAGGTTAGTTAAACAGAATTTAAAAGGTACAGCGCCGAAAGTGAAATCCCTGCAAGCTGCATGGAAACTTTTTAAAGACACCATAATAGAGGCTCAACTTAAATGTAAACCCCACATTAAAAAACACAGTAAGAGAACCAAAAAAGTGCCACTGTGGCTAAACAACAAAGTAAGAGCAGTAGTGAGAGACAAAAAGGCATTCTTTAAAAAGTGGAAGTTAAATCCTAGTGAGGAAAATAGGAAGGAGCATAAACTCTGGCAAATGAAGTGTAAAATATAATTAGGAAGGCCAAACAAGAATTTGAAGAACAGCTAGCCAAAGACTCAGAAAGTAATAGCAAAAATAATTGTAAGTACATCAGAAGCAGGAAGCGGCTAAACAGCCAGTGGGGCCACTGGATGATCGAGATGCTAAAGGAGCACTCAAGGGCGATAAGGCCATTGTGGAGAAACTAAATGAATTCTCTGCATTGGTCTTCACGGCTGAGGATGTGAGGGAGATTCCCACACCTGAGCCATTCTTTTTAGGTGACAAATCTGAGGAACTGTCCCAGACTGAGGTGTCATTAGAGAAGGTTTTGGAACAAACTGATAAACTAAACAGTAATAAGTCACCAGGACCAGATGGTATTCACCCAAGAGATCTGAAGGAACTCAAATGTCAAATTGCAGAACTACTAACTGTGGTTTGTAACGTATCATTTAAATCAGCTTCTGTACCAAATGACTGGAAGATAGCTAATGTGACGCCAATTTTTAAAAAGGGCTCCAGAGGTGATCCTGGCAATTACAGGCTGGTAAGCCTGACTTCAGTCCCAGGCAAACTGGTTGAAACTATAATAAAGAACAAAATTGTCAGACACAGAGATGAACATAATTTGTTGGGGAAGAGTCAACATGGTTTTTATGAAGGGAAATCATGCCTCACCAATCTACCAGAATTCTTTGAGGGAGTCAACAAGCATGTGGACAAGGGGGATCCAGTGGATATCGTGTACTTAGATTTTCAGAAAGCCTTTGACAAGGTCCCTCACCAAAGGCTCTTAAGCAAAGTAAGCTGTCATGGAATAAGAGGGAAGGTTCTCTCATGGATCAGTAACTGGTTAAAAGACAGGAAACAAAGGGTAGGAATAAATGGTCAGTTTTCAGAATGGAGAGAGGTGAATAGTGGTGTCCCCCAGGGGTCTGTACTGGGCCCAGTTCTATTCAATATAATCATAAATGATCTGGAAAAAGGAGCAAACAGTGAGGTGGCAAAATTTGCAGATGATACAAAATTGCTCAAGATAGTTAAGTCCCAGGCAGACTGCGAAGAGCTAAAAAAGGATCTTTTAAAACTGGGTGACTGGGCAAGAAAAAGGGAGATGAAATCAATGTTGATAAATGCAAAGTAATGCACGTTGGAAAACAATCCCAGCTTTACATATAAAATGAGGGGGTCTAAATTAGCTGTTACCACTCAAGAAAGAGATCTTGGAGTCATTGTGGATAGTTCTCTGAAAACATCCACTCAAGGTACAGTGGCAGTCAAAAAAGTGAACAGAATGTTGGGAATCACTAAGAAAGGGACACATAATAAGACAGAAAATATCATATTGGCTCTGTATAAAGCCATGGGACGCCCACATCTTGAATAGTGTGTGCAGATGTGGTAGCCCCATCTCAAAAAAGAGATATTGGAATTGGAAAAGGTTCAGAAATGGGCAACAAAAATGATTAGGGGTATAGAACAGCTTCTGTATGAGGAGAGATTAATAAGACTGAGACTTTTCAGTTTGGAAAAGAGACGACTAAGGGGGGATATGATAGAGGTTTATAAAATCATGACTGGTGTGGAGAAAGTAAATAAGGAAGTGTTACTTACTCCTTCTCCTGACACATGAACTAGGGGTCAACAAATGAAATTAATAGGCAGCAAGTTTAAAACAAATAAAAGGAAGTATTTTTTCACACAACGTACAGTCAACCTGTGGAACTCCTTGCCAGAGGATATTGTAAAGGCCAAGACTATAACAGGGTTCAAAAAAGAACTAGAAAAGTTCATGGAGGGTAGGTCCATCAATGGCTATTAGCCAGGCTGGGCAGGGATGGTGTCCCTAGTCTCTGTTTGCCAGGAGCTGGGAATGGGCGACAGGGGATGGGTCACTTGATGATTCCCTGTTCTGTTCATTCCCTCTGGGGCACCTGGCACTGGCCACTGTCGGCAGACAGGACACTGGGCTAGATGGGACTTTGGTCTGACCCAGTCTGGCCGTTCTGACACAGGGAGAGCCAGACCCTGCCCCAAAGGGTCGAGAGAGGTCGCCTAGGGGCACCCAGCAGCAGACCGAGCTCCCAACTCCCAGCCCAGTGCCCTCCCCCCAGACCACGTTGCCTCGTGTGAAACAGCTGCTCTATCCTAGTCCAGCAGGGGCTGCATGTCAGTCGTGGCCACAAAGGTGGGGCCAGACCCCCCACTGCCCTCCCCCCTTGTTTGCGCTAGTGCAGAGGGGGCGTGCTCCTTGCACTAGTGTGAAGGACTGCACAAGGCAGCTGAGCATCTGTCCCCAGAGCTAAGGCCTGAGCGCCGTTCAGGAGCACACGGGTGACACGGCCTCTTCCAGCCACACCAGCCGCGTTCCTTCATCCTGAGTAATGATTTTACAAGGAACACCACCGAGTGCCTAGCGATTAGCCAATTACTGTAAAGCAACGACAGCTTCGCCGGGGTGACGCTAATTACCCTGCCACACAAGCACCGACTGTGTAATCCCGGGGCGGTTCCGCTTGACACGAGCCAGCCCAGGGCCGGAGCCACAGGCAAAGCTGCCCGGGCCGAGCCGGCTGCATTCGGGCCCGAAACGCGACTCTGGGCACTTGGGAGCTGGGGTCTGACCATTCGCAGGGGCGCACATGGGACACGTTTGCTGCATGAGTGACCGGGGCGAGCAGCAGGTGCTCGGTGCTCCTGGAGAGCAGGTTGTGGACTAAACTGGTGCCACATCAAGGGACCCCGCTGAGGGGCGACATGGGACTGGGCACTGCTCCGCGGGCAAGTCACTCCCCCAGCCAGTGCCCTGCTGCCCCTCCTGCCCCATTCAGCCGGTGAGCTCTTCAAGGCCAGGGCCAAAACTGCGCCCTGGCCAGGGCCGTGAAATGTCAGCGCCGGACGGGTCCCACCTGGGTCTGGCGCACGGCCCCTAGGCATCCAGTGCTGTCCCCTCAGAGACCAGCTAAGGCAATTCCTGTGCTGGGCGACGCACAGGGACACAATCCGTGCGAAGGTCACGCACGAGGCCTTTGAAGCAAGGAGGGGAACCAAAGGAAGGAAACAGACTGAGCTGACCGGTGGAGGAAGGGGGCTCTGCTCCGGGCACCGTGCTAGAGCGCCAGGCCAAGAGCGGGGCCCACGGGAGAGGAAGCATTCCCCACACGGCCCCAGCCTGCCAGCCCAGCTTACTGCGGGATCATTCGAGGCAGCCGTGGCTAACTAGGCTCAAGTGGAGAGACGGGACGTGCCCTGGACGGGGGCAGGAGACCCCGGGGAGAGCCAGTGAGGCTCCCAGAGACACTCCAGCCCAGCAATCGCTGGTGGCGGGGGGGATCCCCAACGGGGCATCGGCGCCAGTGCTGCAGAGGGGCAGGCGTGCCGGGCACAGGGACAGACAGAGCCGTCCGTCAGGCTGGAGCGTGGCGTTGGTCCAGGCTTGTCACTGCAGGGTCCCACTAGCTCCAGGCCCTCCCTAGAGGCAGCCATGGACAGCGAGGGCAGAGAGGCAGGAGCCTGCTCCCCCCAGGCGCTGCATAGAGAGCGACAGTGCCAAGGAACATCCATCTCGCAATAGATCAAGGGGAAACTGAGGCACGGAGACAGCACTCAAGAGGAGGGAGCAGCACACACGTCTCCTCACATGACGCTGGCAAAGGGAGAGGCTCAGAGCTCTGAATTAGCACCAGCGCCAGGCCCAGACTGAGCCCCAGCATGACAGGCCCCACCCCCACCGCAGCCGGGCGCTCCTGCCCCGAGGGGCTGGACAGCGCAAGTGCCCCCTCAGGTGTCACCGGCCGGCATCAGACCCGGTTCCCACGGACCCCGGGGACAGCGTCAGAGAGGCCTGGGGCCGCGCCTGGAGGGAACACGCCTAATTCACTGCTTCTAACACAGGGTTTGAGCGCGGTGAAGGGCCAGGGGCCGTCTCTGGGGGCCCCATGGCAGCAGCTGCAAACTGGCGCCGTTAGAACTCAGAGCTAATCACAAAACAGGCGACGAGGCTGCAAGTGCTCGTGACATGCAACCCCCCCATCTGTGACACGGGGAACCATGGGAACCCTGCGGACCCACTGCGGGAGGGCAGGGGAGGGCGTGTGGGGCTCGCACCCCACACTTGGGGGGACGCCCCGTCCCAACAGAGCCCAGGGCTGCCGGGCAGTTCGCTGCTCTGGTGCAGACGCTGCCCGCGGCCCAGAGACAACGTGGCTCCCACCCCAGCTCCGAGGAGATCCCCCATCAGGCCTTTCCAGCCCAACAGAAAAAGGGTCATTTGCCACATTAGACCAACAGCTCTTCGGATCAGGGACTGAGCCCAGATCACCGGGTCTCCACAGTACCTGGGCCCACAATCGTTCCGGTGTTTGTCGCCCCCCGTGACAGGGCTGTTACCCCCATTGTACAGATAGGAACTGAGGTGCAGAGAGGCCGAGGGATGTGCCCAAGGTCACCCAGGGAGTCAGCGGCAGAGCCGGGAATCAAATAGGGAAGGTTTGGGGCCAGCGCTCTGCAGGGTCATATCAGATGGTGCCTGCCGGCCATCGATCCTAAGAACCACTGTCCCATCCGTCCTCTCTGCAAGGGCAGAGTCCTCAGCTGCCTTGTGTCCACCGGAAACCCCCTTGGCTGATGGCAGCCTCCGTGCAGAGACCCAGGTGGCGAGTCCTCCCACTTCCTGGTACAGTATAAAACTCTGGTACAGTATAAACTCTGGTACAGTATAAAAAGCTGCTAAGCAGCTGCTGGGTTCCACCCCAGAGGTGGCTGCGTCTCAGGGTGGCTGGAGCCATCCCCGTAGATGGCTGCTATGAGGGGGAGGGGTAACGTGCTGCGCACCGGGGAGCCAGCACGTCACGTGAACACACACGCAGTCATCACTGTCATTATAACAACGGCCAGACTGGGTCAGAGCAAAGGTCCATCTAGCCCAGTGTCCTGTCTCTGACAGTGGCCAGTGCCAGGTGCCCCAGGGGGAACGGACAGAACAGGGAATCATCAAGTGATCCATCCCCTGTCACCAATTCTCAGCTTCTGGCAAACTGAAGCTAGGGACACCATCCCTGCCCAGCCTGGCTAATAGCCATTGATGGACCTATCCTCCAGGAACTTTTCTAGTTCTTTTTTGAACCCTGTTATAGTCTTGGCCTTCACAATATCCTCTGGCAAAGAGTTCCACAGGTTGACTGTACGTTGTGTGAAGAAATACTTCCTTTTGTTTGTTTATTAATTTCATTGGGTGACCCCTAGTTCTTGTGTTATGAGAAGGAGTAAATAACACTTCCCTATTTACTTTCTCCACACCAGCCACGATTTTATAGACCTCATTACAGCAACGAAACACACCGAGCAAGATCGGACCGAACACGAAGCCAAAGACACCTCAACCATGAATGAGAAAATGGGAGAGGCAGGATGGTCCGCTGGCCTGGGACTCAGGCCTCCTGGGTTCTACTCTTGGCTCTGGCAGTGCCCTGCTCTGTGCCTCAGTTTCCCCTCCCACCCTGTCTCTTCGGACTCTGAGCTCTTTGGGGCGGGGTCCGTCTCTTGCTGTCTCTGCAGCACCTGGCACAGCAGGCGCCCCACCCCCATCTCAGTCAGGGTCTCTAGGTATCACTGGAATAGCTACAATCTCATCTCCCGTGTCAGACACTGCCGACTCCAAAGAGGGGCTCATGCACAGGATCTCAGAGTACGTACAAGGTTAAGATGCACTGCCCAGCTTCCCACCCGGTACCCAGCCAGCCAAGGGGTCCCACTTGGAGGGCAGGCAGCAGCTCCGCCCCGCACTCTCCCCCAAGCTGATGGCTTGCCCAGTACTTTCCCGTTTGGGGCAGCAGGCAGCATTTCCCCGCGATTCCCCCGCGATCCGGAGGTATTTCCACGCAGAAGGACAGCAGCCGGCAGGCTTTTAATAGCATTAGCATGCAGCTGCTCTCCGGGAACGGCAGGAGCTGGCATGGGGTCGCCTGCGTCAGCTCTTAACGTGGAAGGAAAATCTGCTGCCAGGAGCAGTTATTGGCTGGCTGGAGCCAGATGCGCTGGGAGGATGTTTGGCAGGAGCAGCAGCCTGGGGCGCAGAGGCAGGGCAGAGAGCCGGAGCCCCCAAAGCCAGGAGAACGGAGAGGCTACCAGGGGTACGACTGCGCTGGCCCCGTGTGCCCAGCCAGAGGGAGAGCCGGCGGGCGGTGCTCCCCCTGACGTCTGTCGGGAGGGCCAAGCGCGAGAGGAGGAATCCAAAGACAAACCCAGATGGAGCCGCTGCGGGAGCCGCGTTGGCTCCTGGAAGTTGGAATTAAACAACGCTGATGCCTTTGAAAACAAGTCTGATCATCTGGAGAAGAATCACCCAACTAGCCAAACGCATGTCCACGGAGGTGACCTTCCCCAGCTTAGCTCTCTACCTGGGACAGCACAAGCAGGGGACACGGAGATCAGGACTCCTGGGTTCTTCCATGCTCTGCCAACGACTCCATCTGTGCTCATGGGCGAGTCACTTAACCTCTCCATGGGGACAACGGTCTGATCCAGCTTTGAGGGCTCTGGATGAAGGCTGCCAAAGCTACCAGGGGCAGCAGGAGCTGGGCACCCAAAACTCCTCCTCCAGCCCCCGTCTGTGTGGGGGTCTCAGGCCATTTCTGCCGTACTGGGACAGCCAACAACATGGAGCTCAGCAGAGCCGCTAGCCAGGGATCCAGCCCGGCCTGCATTACCTCAGTGGACCCACAAATAACAGTGGGCTTGTGGCTACATGGTCCACTCTAGACAAGGACTGAGACCCAGGACACCTGTGTCAATTCCTGGGTCTGCCACAGACTTATTTACATTACAGCAGCATCTAGACAACCGAGATCGGGGCCCAGTCGGGCCGGGCGCTGCCCAGACACACGGCGACCGA
>NW_020665184.1:3529441-3538759 GCF_002925995.2 Terrapene triunguis | reverse complement strand
CGGCAACCGAGATCGGGGGCCCCGTCGGGCCGGGCGCTGCCCAGACACACGACGACCACGATGTCTGTCTCTCTCTCTGTTTTGCCACAGTGGGGCGCTGATGCCCCGTTACAGCTGCTGCAGGAATGCAGATAGCGGAAGCACCAGTGGGTGTTTGCGTGAGAGCTGAGTTTACATGGCCTGTCCTCTGGCAAGCTGGTGTCTGGCCCAGAGACGCACCTCGCAGCTCCAGGCTGTCCTGCACCGGGCTCCCGCAGGCCCCAGGAGCCCAGGCCCTGAGCAGGGAGAGAAGAGGAGCTGTCCAGAGCACAGCGGTCCTGAAACGCTGAGTTAGCACCACCCGCCGGAGCCGCCCACGCGTGCCCAAGCCAGGGCAGGGCGGCACCAGGCTCCGGGCCGAGCCCAAGCTGATGAGGGGTGTTTGATGGGCCAGAGAGGGTCTGGGGAGGTGGGGGACTCTAGCCCTGCCCCCGCAGGGCACCCCATTGGGAAACACGCCAACTCCACTGGCATCACCCCACCAAACCGCTTCGAGCCGCCGGCCAAGCCGAGCCACAAGTGCCCTGGCTACGGGGGGAGGGAGGGGGCTCCCGAATGTCGGCGGACACAGGGGCCCCCCAACAGGGTGCTGCAAGCAGCCCCAGGGAGGTTCAGACCCAGGGCCCAGCAAGGCGCTTCTGGCTCAGCTCGCTGCAGGCCAGTGGGCATGGGGCCCGTGCAGCCGTGCGCTGCCCCCGCCCCCTCCACAGGAACAACCCGGGAACATACCCAAGGGCCCGTGTGCGGGTCTGTGTGCACCGTGTGTGCACACACATGCGTGTCCACGAGCCACTCCTGCTGCCCCGTCTCCCCCGCACACCACGGCAATCACCAGAGAAAGCTCACACGGGCAGCAGGGGGTGGGACTGAGCTTCCCTCCCCAGAGGGCAGCACGCTCAGCAAGGGGGGCTGCCCCCCACTCGACAGCTGCGGGGAGGGGGGGCGGCGCAGCGAGCGCCCCACAGGGAGGGACTGTGAGCAAAACGGGCTTCCCACGACAGCGAGAGATTTCAGGACGGACGAACGGACGGACGGGGCGGACAGAGAGCAATCAGAGCCCCGCTTGCTCCTCCAGCTGGCGTCCGAGCGAGGAGCAGGACACTGCCTCCCGGGGCCCCACGCTCCAGCCCCGGCCGTCGGGTGCATTGACACAGACTCACGGCAGGCAGCCGCCAGCACCGGGGAGGGAACCCAGGCGTCCTGCGGGGAACCCAGGCGTCCTGCAGGCAGGCATGTGGACCGTTATTCCCTACGCAGCCGCCTCACCGGCTTGATCAGCGCTAAGGCAGCCCATGCTGCAGGGTGCTGCCAACCGCCACCGAACCGCGCCCGCCGAGCCGGGGCGTCAAACCAGCCTGGGCTAAACATTGCGACCTCCAACCGTCCCCACCCGAGCGCTTCCCCTCCATGCCGATCCCCCCCGCCCAGCAAGCTGCAGCCCCAGGGAGCCGCCTGCAACGTGTGACCCCCCCATGCTGGGGCCAGGCCCCCCAGCAGAGCCAAGGGAGTGGTGCCCACTCGCATCGGCGCAGCCCCCGGCGGACCAGGCAGCTCGCACAAGGGACAAAGCAGCAATTTAGGGCTTGGGTGAGGGCCGGGGGGCCCCTGGCTGCTTGGGGGGGCAAGGAAGCTGTTACAATCTCCCCCCCGCCGGCCGGCCCCAGGGCGATTTGCTCTCCAGGCTGCGCTCTGGGGCAGGGAAGATTCCCTCCACGATCGCTGTCCCACCCCTTCCACGGGGCCGGCCCCCACACAGTCCAACTCCTTGGGGGGACGGGTTTCCTTGGGGGGGCAGCACCCTCCTCCCCACCCTCCACACTCGTTAGCACTGTGCCTGGGGTTAACGAGGATCTGAGCAAGCCGGGCCGGCTTCACACCAGCCAGTTCCCCTGCGCTGCTCCCGATCCACACAGAATCGGGGCCCTTTTCTCATCTCCAGCAGCGGCGGCGGCAGGTCCCCCTACAGCCCGCCAGCCCCCTCACCTCCAGCTCGCCATCCCTGGCTCCCCCAGCCCCCTGCAGTGTCGTCGTCCCCCCCAGCTCCTCCAGCCGGGATCCCCCAGCCCCTTGCAGTCCCGTGCCCCCAGCCATGTCCCCCCCCAGCTCCTCCAGCCTGGGATCCCCCAGCCCCCTGCCCCCCCCCCCCCCCAGCTCCTCCAGCCTGGGATCCCCCAGCCCCTGCAGTCCCCCCCAGCGTGCTGAGGGGGTTTGAAGCAGGCACGTTCGGTATCGGAGCGGTCGTGGGGGGGACCTGACACCTGGCTCGGGAAGGACACACAAGCCAAGCCAGCTCCAGTCCACGAGCGAACAATTCACCCCAACGAGCCCCCAAGACGCACAGGAGGGAGGCGGAGGGCGCGTCCCATCGCAGACCCAGCAGCACGTCCCCAGCCCGCGGCTGCCCCGAGCGGCCCAGCCACTGGCAGAGCTGGGACCCCCCCGGGCCGGGGCCACAATTCAAGCCAGAGAAAGCGCAAAGCCTCTGGCGCATCCAGCGGGTGCAGAATCGACTCGGCCGGGCACGAAGCTGCCAGAGCGGGGGGGGGGGGGGGGGGGGGGCGGGCCCCCTCGGGGGGGGGGGGGGGGGGGGGGGGCTGGATTATTGTTCGCTCAGTGCCTGCAGCACCTGCCTCCCAGAGGGGCCAGCCAGCGGGGTCACTGGCACGGCCCCATCGGCTCCCCTGCAGCAGCTGGGGGGCCACCAGCCCCTCGCCTGGTCTCCCGCAGGGGCCGGGGGGGAACCACAGCAGGGACACTTCCCTCTCCAATTTGCCATGGGTGCAGGAGGGTCTGAAAATCCCGCCTCACCCCACAAAGGGAACCGGAGCCAAAGGAGTCTGGAAACGCAGGAGCGTGACCGCGGGGCCCAGCCCCACTCAGCCCCATGCTCGGACAGACGGCCAGGAGAGAACGCTGCAGCCAGTAAATCTGTAACAACCAGCCCCCCAGCGATGGGGACCCACAGCACAGAGCAGCCGCTGGTCTGTTCTCCCCCCGGGGGTCCCGCCCTGCTCAGTCCCAGCGGCACAGCTCTCCGGGGGGCTCTCCATGCGAAGTGGGGGAGGCAGGGAGATGGACGGCGGGGGGGCAGGGAGCAGAGAGGCTGGGGCATCCCCCGCCAAGCTGGAGCAAAACACAGACAGCCCCGAGAGGGTCCCTGCACAGGCTGCCGGACATGGACGGACCCTGACCCCCGAGTCAGCTGCCCAGCAGCGTGCGGGGCACCCAGACGGACAGATACCCCCCCACCCACCCAGCCGCTCACGCAGACGGACGGACGCAGGCACGCAGATGGACAGACAGACACCCCCCCAACTCACACACAGCCACTCATGAAGACACCCGGCCACCGGGCACCCAGCCAGACACCCACACACACACAGCCACTCGTGCAGACACCCGGCCACGGGGCACCCAGATGGACGGACACCCCCCCCAGACACAGCCGCTCCCGCAGACACCCGGCCACGGGGCACCCAGATGGACAGACACTCACACCTCGACACGCACAGCCGCTCCTGCAGACACCCGGCCACGGGGCACCCGGATAGACAGACACCCCCCCAGACACAGCCGCTCCTGTAGACCCCCCGCCACGGGGACTCACGATTTTCTCCGAGGTGCCGGCCCGGGAGATCGTGGTGCCGTTCAGCCCCACCAGGGACGGCAGCGTCTGCGACATCCAGTTGGTGACCATGGCCATGGTGCTGAGCACGGCTCCGATCTTCAGCAGCGGCACGGTCATGTCGGCCCCTGCCTCATCCCCCCTCGGTGGGGCGGCAGCCTGCTTCCCGACCCTCGGCTCCCGGCCCAGGGAGCCCCCTCGCGCCCCCGCTCGCCAGCCGGCCCCCCGGCCTCCTCCGGGGCTGAGAGCGAGCCGAAGAGAGCCGCGCGGCTCCGCTCCCGTCCTTATAAAGCGCCCGGCTGGAGCGAACCCCCGCTCCGCTCCCCATCACTTCCAGCCGAGTGACGTCAGCTGGCGCTGGCCACGGGCCGGCCGGGCGGGGGGCGGGCCGAGCAGACATGGCACTGGGAAGCCCTGGCCATCTGGCCCGGTCTCCGCGGAGCCCTGGGCTCCCGGGGGGAGACGGGGGCTCGTCTCTGAGCCTCTAGCACCAGCCAGGAGCTTAGGGGGTTGTCGAGGAAACGGGCAGGAATCTGGGGAGGGGGGTTACGAGAGCTGAGGGGAAGGACACATCAAAGCGGTGAGATGGGGGGGCTGGTCACTGGGAGAGCATCGCACAGGGGGCCCTGTCAGTCACTTAGGACCTCGCCAATCGTCAGCCGGCTGCAGGGAGAGGCCCTGGCCCCACGTGGGGGCTCCGGGGAGGAGGAGGGGGGACCCCTGCACCGAGGGGGGGCTCCGGGGAGGAGGGGTAGCTAGCAGGATGGGAAGGGCCTGGCCCCCCCCCCCCGGGTTGCCCCAGAGCAGAAGGGAGAGCGAATGGCTGATAAGGCCGGGACCTCAGGACCCTGCAGCCCCCACAGCCCAGCTGCTCCCTCCCTGGAAGGGACCCGACCCTGCTATTGCTGCTGACCCCCCCAAGCAGGGGAGAAAGTGCCCAGACATGCTGGTGGTGGCACTGTACCGAGCCCAGACACAGGGGAACAGACCAGGCCACTTGGCCAGAGGCTGCTGCCAGAGACGTGCGGAGCCCTCCAGAAGGGGGGGGGGGGGTTGCATCATGTAAACTCCCCCCCGCCCAGCTCTGCCGGTGCCCCTCACTCCTGACCCGCAGCCCCTGCTAGGCCAGCCCTGGGCTCCCCCCAACCCAGTTCTGTCAGTCCCCCTCAATCGTAACTCTCTGCCCCTTCCCCCCCAGCTACCCCAGCCTGCCCCGCCCCAGCCCGGTACAAACCCTGCGCCGAGTCTCCCCCACCTGCCACCTGGGGCTGCTCCCCACAGGGGCTACACGGAGCCAGACGCCGAGCGCATGGGGCAGGACATGGGTACTACCCCCGTCGTGCGGGGGGCGCCTGGGGCACCCTCGCTCAGCGGGGATGGGTCACAGGGCCAGGTGCCCGGCAGGCTGCGCTCCAGCCCTGCCCCTCCCCACTCCAGACAGCGGCCCCGGGGCCCGCACGCGCCCCCTCTCTGTCACTAGCGGGACTGGCCCCTTTGCCCCCCGGCTGCGGCGCTGTGACTGCAAGAACCGGCTCAGAGGCTACGTGATCGTCCCCCCCCCAGCACCCCCACCCTGCACCTGCCTCAGCCCAGCCCCCTCCCCCCGCCGATTAGTTTCCAAGCCCGGCGTCGCCACCTGCTGGCCACACGGACGTCTCACTACCTCGGATCGGGCCACAGAGCAGCTCCCTCTTCATGCTGGGACAGAACCCAGGAGTCCTGGCTCCAACCACTCGACCCCACTCCCCTCCCAGACCTACAGATAGAACCCAGGAGTCCGGGACCCTGCATCCACACAACTCAGTACACAGGAAGGAGTGTTTGTTTTGTTCACATTAACATAATTTCTATGATGGGAGCCCCGTCGGGCCGGGCGCTGCCCAGACGCACAGGGACCGAGACTGGGCCCCGTCGGGCCGGGTGCTGCCCAGACACACGGCGTCTGAGATCGGGGCCCCGTCGGGCCGGGTGCTGCCCAGACACACAGGGACCGAGATCGGGGGCCCCGTCGCGCCAGGCGCTGCCCAGACACACAGCAACTGAGACTGGGCCCCGTCGCGCCAGGCGCTGCCCAGACACACAGCGTCCGAGATCGGGGGCCCCGTGGGGCCGGGTGCTGCCCAGACGCACGGCGACCGAGATCGGGGGCCCCGTGGGGCCGGGCGCTGCCCAGACACACAGGGACCGAGATCAGGGCCCCGTCGGGCCGGGCGCTGCCCAGACACAGCAACAGACAGTCCCTGCCTTGGAGAGGTGTCCGTTGTGTGACTTCGGGCCCTGGTTCAGCACGATGTAACGCTCGGCACTTGGCTGAATCGGGGCCCCCGTCCTGAGTCCAGAATCCGGATTCCCAGTGCCCGGAGGGCGGCTGTGGCCGTTCCTCGGGCGGGGGGCTGGGCTGGGCTCCATCGCCGTCCCCATCCCCAGGGGCTGCTCTCCGAGGACGGGCTCCTTGGGGCTGAGCGCGCTTTGGACGTGCTCTCCGCCCCGCCTAGCGCTGGGAACCCAGACCAAGCCGGACTGAATGGTGCTGCAGTGCCACCTTGTGGGGACGAGCAGTCACTGCGCGTGCACACACACAGCGAGACAGGGCCCATCTAGCCTGGTATCCCGGCTCTGACAGCAGCAGCACCACACGCACACACGCACGCACACACGAGTCCCTAGGCCAGCCCAGGGCCCATCTAGCCCGGTATCCCGGCTCTGACAGCAGCAGCAGCACACACACACGCGCGCGCGCACACACACACACACGCATACGAGTTCCTAGCCCAGCCCAGAGCCCATCTAGCCCAGTATCCCGGCTCTGACAGCAGCAGCACCACGCTGTGGAGGAAGGCGCCCGGAGCCCTGCAAGTGGCAGCGGTGGGATTCTCTGCCCCAGGGAAGCCCCCTGCTGACCCCTGGGAGTTTGAGGTCAGGACGCAGGGGGTCTCTGGCCCAGCCAGGCCTCTTGGGCCCGTTCTGCCCCTCGCTGCTCTAACTAGGGACGTTCTTGTTAGCCACAGAAACGACTGGTCCCTTTTCTCAGCCCTGCCCAGCTCTCGGCTGCACGGAGACTGTCAGTTCTTTGAGGCAGGGCCCGTCTCCATTCAGTGTCTGCGCCACGCCCTCAACCCTGGGGCCCTGCCATAACACCAGTAAACAGCACTCCTCAGCCTGGGTGAACCCTGTGGCAGAGAGTTCCACCGGCCCACGCCTCTTCCTCTCTCCCGTTTGGAACCTGCTGCCTTCCAGCCTCACTGAGCCTCACCCAGGCCACGGGGGCGGGAGCGAGACAGTCACCTTCTCTCCCCCATTTATCCATCACGCAAACCCCTGCACCAGGTGCCAGCACCGGCTACTTGGGCTCCGGCTCCCCCCATCGGTGGGGCGAGTGGAGGCGGCCCCAGGCCAGGCTGGCTGCAGGGGGCTCTTCCGAGTGCCTGGGGGGGGGGCGCAGTGGGGAGACAAGGATGAAGCCGAGGGGGCAGACTCCGGTGGGCAGAAAAACAGAGCCCGGGGGAGCAGGAGGGGCAAGGTGGGTGCAGCCCCCTCCCCCCAGGGCTCCGGGTGAGGTGCCTCAATCAGGCACACACACTCCCCCCCCCCAGCCTCAGCTAGGCAGAGCTTGCAATGGGGTGAGACGCAGGGCAAGGGGGGAATCAGCGTCACTGCCCTGTGCAGTCACTTCCAGGCAGGGGGCAGGCAGGCGGTGCCCAGATGCTGCGGGAGGCTCCCCCCGAACCCCCTGGAACTGGCACCATGAGGGTCGAGGCCCAGAGACCCCAGGTCTGTCCCATCTTCCCTGCCCCCGTGCCAGGCTGCATGCCAAGGACACTGCCCTGTGCGTGGTTGGTAGCAGCGCCGGACGCTGCAGCGCTGCCCTGCCCTGACTGAGACGGGGCATCCTGGTGCCTGGTGCCGGCAGGGACCCAGCGAGCGTCAGGTGGCAGCAGCAGCCCGCGCGTCACACCAGCCGAGTCCCCGCAGGCGACGGGCTGCGGCTCAGCGGTCACGGAGTGCGGGCAGCACAGCTGTGCGCTGGTGTGATAGGGGAGACCCTGCCCCGGCCCCGCCCCTGCACCCCTGCCGGCTCCCTCCCAGCCCCGGACCCGCCCCCGCCCCCCTGCCGGCTCCCTCCCAGCCCCTGCCCCGGACCCGGCCCCGCCCCCCTGCCGGCTCCCTCCCAGCCCCTGCCCCGGACCCACCCCCGCCCCCCTGCCGGCTCCCTCCCAGCCCCTGCCCCTTCACGCTGCCGCTTTGCTGTGCCCCGAGTGCCCAGCCCCAGCCCTCTCTCTGCAGGACTCTGGCCAGCTGGGGAAGAGAGACCCCCATGAGGGAAGCCCCTTGCCCCGCCTGGGGCACCCAGCTCCCGACGGGCGTCCCAGCAGCACCCACAATGCCCAGCCTGGCTGAAATACACACACCCGGCCCCGCTCTCTGGGTCGCCAGCGGGGAGATGGCACTGCCCGTGGGGCCAAGGGAACGGGAGCTGGAGGCGCTGAGGTACCCGCCCCACGGAGGGGGCACAGACACCTACACGGGAAGTGTGTATAGTTACACTACAAGCCAGAGATCAGTGACCCCCTGTCACGGAGTCCCCGGGCGATGCTCTGGAACTGCTCCCCGCAAAGCCAGTCAGGACTCTGGGGAGCCTCCTCTCCCACGGAGCAGACCGTCTTCAGGGCAAGAAGCTCACATGGCTTCACCTCCTGGGTCTCTCCTGGGAGCATTCAGCAAATGCCCCTCCGTGCATTTCCCACAGCGAGTCCGCCCTGGCGGGGTCCTGGGGCAGCCAGAGGGTCCTGCACCCCCACTTCGCAGTCAGACGTGACTCTCAGCCAGCCAGTAAAACAGAGGTTTATTCGATGACAGGAACATGGTCTAAAACAGAGCTTGTAGGTCCAGAGAACAGGACCCCTCAGCCGGGTCCATCCTGGGGCCCAGCGAGCCAGACAACCCTGTCTGCCTTCCCTTCCCGTCCCCAGCCAGCTCCAAACTGAGACCCCCTCCAGCCCCTCCTCCTCTGGGCTGTGTCTCTTTCCGGGGCCAGGAGGTCACCTGATCTCTTTGTTCACCTTTAGCTATTTCCTTGCAGGGGGGAAGGGCCCCGGCCATTTGTTGCCAGGATACAGAGTGTCGGCCATTTATGCACACTGGAGACTTAGGAAATGCACCGGGGAAACTGAGGCACCCACCCAGTATTCAGAGGAAACATTAAGAACAGTCCCACTTCGTCACATCCCCCTCGGTGCCCAGCACCCAGCTCCAGCACCCACCCACCCACCTCAGCCCTCACTGATTCTCTTCTAATTTGCCCAACCATAGTGTAATCACTGGGAATCTGCATGTAAATTGCTCGTTAATTCAGGCTCGTTATGTGGCATTTAGTGCCGTGCTGGGGAATGAAACACGGTCATAAGGAGAGAATGAGCAGGGAGGCAGCGCAGCTCCCGGGGGAGAGGAGAGTCAGACACATGCACCCCCCCAAACTTGTCCATGGGCACCAGAGCCAGAGTGGGGCAAAGGCGCCCTCAGGAGACAGAGGCAGACCCGAAGGGGTTACCGAAACAAACCGTCCGAGAGAAACCCACGTCACTGGAGAAACCGAGCAGCCAATGGCCACGGACACTCGGCGACCCGGGGGCCCCCCCGGACACTCGGCGACCCGG
>NW_020665184.1:3529183-3529431 GCF_002925995.2 Terrapene triunguis | reverse complement strand
GACACTCGGCGACCCGGGGGCCCCCCCGGACACTCGGCGACCCGGGGTCAGGCTGAGCAAAGGATGGGGGGGCTCCCCCCCCAGGAACTGACCAGCGAGGTCAGATGGAGACAGACGATGGAGTTTGAACACAGGGTGGCTGCAGCTCGGCTGGCTCTGGGCTGAGCAGCATGGACGGGGCTGCCCTACGGACCCCCCGCGCTGCGTCCGGGTGACTGACTGGGCGAGCATCCCTGCACATGCCGCAC
>NW_020665184.1:3527849-3529173 GCF_002925995.2 Terrapene triunguis | reverse complement strand
CACTCCCAACCACCGCACGCTCGCTTTGCACGCCAGGCCCACCCGGCAGCGAGTAACACGCTCACTTTGCACAGGGGTGCGAGCGACAGCAGAACTAGGTGGAACCAGAGCACAGCACTAACGGGCTCAGATCGGAGGACACCCCCCGCCCCCACGACGCCTGTGCCTGAGGTGGGAGATCTCCCTGCCCCCACCCCCGGGCATAGAGGGGGGAAGGGGGGGCTGAGCAGCGTCTGTCTAGCCAACCAAAGCCCCGGGCACGTCATGCATATTCAGCAGACAGAGCCGATGCTGGCCAATGGCGGGCGAGCCTGCCCGGGTGAATCTTCAGCAGGCCCAGCTGTCTAACCAGGAGCCCGGGAGCAGCTGCAGCCTCCAGGCCCTGGGACAGGGCTCGCAGGTGCCAGCTCTGCCAGGCTGACTCAGCCACCGCTCGGCTGCGCGGGGTGGGGGCCAGGGCTGAGGCTAGGGGAGCCAGAGTCTGCAAAGAGCAGCTCAGGGACCCCCCCAGGGAGTCCAGCCCTGCAGGCAGCTGCAGATCCCGCCGGCCGCTCCGCGACAGAGCCCTGCCAGCTCCAGGATAGGGGCGTCCCCTCCTCCCCCCACGGGGCTCTGGGCCTGGGCAGCACCTGGATTCTAGCCACTGGAGCCCACGGGGTTTACAGCCCGGCTTCCTGTGTGGCTTGGGGGGGGGGGGGGGATTCCGGCCCAGGGCCGGTGCAGTTCCGCTGGCGGGGACCCATGGGAGGCATCGCTCGTGTTTAGAGCCAGGATCCCCCTTTCCTGGCAGCTCCTCTGGCCCAGGGACCCCCAGGCAGTGGGGCTGGGAGGGAGGCAGACCAGAGCAGTGGGGGGGCGCAGAGGCTCAGGGAGGGAAGAGCAGGGGAGGTTGGCTGTCAGCAGAGCCGGGCCTCTGGGGTCACAGCTCCCCCTGGGTGGACTCCGCCCTGCCCGACCTCCCGCATCTAGCCCCGTATCCTGTCTGCCAACAGTGGCCAATGCCAGGTGTCACGGAGTATGGGGGGACTCAGGGCCCTGCACCCCCGGCGTCCTGCGATTCACCATGACTCTCAGCCAGCCAGTAAAGCAGAAGGTTTATTTAGACGACAGGAATACAGTCCAAGACAGGCCTTGCAGGCACAGACAACAGGACCCCCTCAGTTAGGTCCATCTTGGGGTCCTTGGGCACCCCAGCCCACCTCCTGGGGGTCAGAGCCCTCCCTGCCTTCCAGCCACCTCACCAGCCCGCTTCCCAGCCTCTGCCTTCAGCGACCCCACCCACAGCCTTTGTTCAGTCTCTGGGCAAAGGTGTCACCTGGTCCCA
>NW_020665184.1:3421947-3427849 GCF_002925995.2 Terrapene triunguis | reverse complement strand
GGGGGGGGGGACAGGGTGTGGGGGGAGGGGAGGTGGGGGTCCCAGGGCAGTGTGATGGTGGGGGGAACATGGGGGGTGCTGGACGTGGGGGGCCCTGCTGACTGCCTGCCCCCTCCCCCGCAGACCAAGAACCAGAAGCGGGCGCGGGCGGCCGCCCAGCAGCGGGCCCAGGAGCAGTTCGCTTCCGTTCCTCACTCCTTCGTCTTCCACCGCGGGCGCGTGGGCCGGAGCCTGCAGCAGCTCATCCTGGACGTGCGGCGGGTGATGGAGCCGTTCACAGCCAGCACCCTGCAGGTGAGTCCCCGCAGCCGGCCGTCCCATGCCCAGCGGTCCCGGCCCCTGCGGCCGGCCGTCCCATGCCCAGCGGTCCCGGACCCTGCAGCTGGGTGCTGCGAAACCTGCGGATCCATGGAGGCCGGGCTTTGAATTTAGCATCGCGCGGGCAGGACTCCTGGGTTCTGTCCCGGCACCAGGGGTCTAGTGAGTTAGAGAGGGGGTGGGGTGGGAGCAGGACGCCGGGGTTCTCTCCTGGCTCTGGGCGGGGAGCACAGTCTCTGGGAACACCCCTTTTCAGGCCACAGGCCCCGGGGTGAGCGTGGCGGGTAGCGTGACACTTGCTGTCTTCCAGGTGCGGAAGAAGAACTCGCTGAAGGATTTTGTGGCGGTGGCGGGGCCCCTGGGCGTGACGCACTTCCTGGTCTTCACCAAATCCCCCACCAACGTTAACTTCGTAAGTGGTACGGTGGGGGCTGGGGGGATTTGGGAGAGCCTGTGGGGCTGGGGGGGAAATACTCAGTCCCCCGGCTCTGTGCCTGGTCAGGCTAGAACAGCTCCCTGGGTTCAGGAAGGGGCAGGCCTCTCCCCATGGCTGGGAGGAGTCTTGCTGGGGCCTTGTTCCTGCAACCATCTTCCCCTACAGCCTGGTCCGGAGCACAGGGCCGGCGTGGTCCGGCATTGCCCTGAGCTGGGGTGCAGGGAGGCGTGTGCCTGGCTGGGTGCCCCCCTTTCTAGTCCCAGTGACGTTCCTTCCCCTGGGGTCTCCTAGGGGCTCCGCCCCGGATGCAGCTGATGAAGCAAATGTTACTGAGCTCGCTCTGTGATTTCAGTTCCAAAGTAAACGCACTGATGCATCCGCCCCGCTGGGCAGAGCGAGAGGCGCAGACCCGGGCAGCCTGCTCGGCACTGCGCCTGGCACTGCGCCTGGCACTGCCCTGGTGGGCGGGTGCTGTGGTGCTGACCTTACCCTGACTCCTGTGTGTGTCTGTCTCTCCCGCAGAAACTCGTCCGTCTCCCGGGAGGCCCAACACTGACCTTCAAAGTCACACAGGTGGGTGCTGGGCCCGTTGGGCTGGGCTGGGGGTACGGAGCTGCCCCCACCCCTGTTAGTTTGGGATTAGCACGGGCCAGTTATTCCTGCGTCCTTAACTCCCAGGCCAACTAAATGTGTGTGGGTTGTGGGTGTCCAGGTCTGTCCCTGGCCACGGAGGTCTGAGCTGGGCCTGTGTAACTCTGCAGGGTGGGTGCTACCCGCACAGCGATCACGCTGCTGCCCTGGCTCCACCGTGCGCTGCTGAGCACCAGCCGGGGCTGCCAAGGGTGATGCCCCCCTCCCCGGCCCAGCTACGCAGCACAGAGCCCCCCTTGCCTCTCGCCAGCGCCCCGACCCCCTGCTCTGCTCCGCCCTCCAGTACTCGCTCATCAAGGACGTGGTGTCCTCCCTGAAGCGCCACCGCATGCACGAGCAGCAGTTCACGCACCACCCGCTGCTGGTGCTCAACAACTTCGGCCTGCAGCAGATGCACGTCAAGCTGATGGCCACCATGTTCCAGAACATGTTCCCCTCCATCAACGTGCACAAGGTGGGTGCGCGGGGGGAGGAGGTGCTTGGGGGGGGGCCCCCCCAGCCTGTGCTGCAGGAAGCATGGGGTTCCCTGGGGGCTGGCAGGGATGGAGGGAAGCCCCGCTGAGGCTGGTGCTCGTCTCTGGTGCTCATGGCCGTGCGGCTCTGCCCCCAGGTCAACCTCAACGCCATCAAGCGGTGCCTGCTGATCAGCTACAACTCGGACTCCCAGCTTCTGGACTTCCGGCACTAGTAAGGGTCTGCGCTGGGGAAGGGCGGCGGTCGGGGCCGGGCACCGAGGGAGATGGACTGGGCTGTGTGAGAGGGGAAGGGGGGCTCCGTCTCGGCAGGCGACCCCTACGGCTCTGCCTGGCTGGATGCTGGTGATGAGGGTATAGTCTGCTGATGGCTCGGTGATTTCATCCTCCAGCAAGGCTCTGAGGCATCCAGGGGGAGGGAACCAGGGGGAATCATAGCCAGACAGACAGACACACGCACGCTAGCTGCTTGCTGGCTTTGAGCAGCTCCTTCTTCCCGACTGTTACCTGAATCCCTGGCGGCTCAGAGCACCAGGCGTAGAACCTGACCCCGACCGGCTCCCTTTGGCACATCGACACGGGGCTCGGCCCCTTCCCAGGACAAACCCCGTCCCAGCAGCGGGGGAGAGCAAGGTGTGCGGGGCTGGGCTGTGCTTCTTGCTCCGCTGGCTGCACGGCCTGACCGGGAAGTGCCAGCCCAGGAGCGCTGGGTTCGAATCACGTCGCAGTTCCCCTGGCGCGGTTTCCCACCGTCCGTTCCCTGCCATTGCCAGGCTCCCCCGGCTGGCAGACCTGCTAAGCTGGTCAGTCCCGTCTGCCCTTCCTGAGCCCCTTCTGGTGCCCGGAGCTGGGTCCCTCTCGGCCCCTCCTGCTCCCAGAGTCCCCCCTGCCTGCTGAGCTGGGTGACCTGGTGCATGACCCCTCCCGTCTCCTCTCCCCCAGCAGCCTGAAGGTGGTGCCTGTGGGGGCGAGCAAAGGCCTCAAGAAGCTGCTGCAGGAGAAATTCCCCAACATGAGCCGGCTGGAGGACATCAGTGAGCTGCTGGCCAAGTGAGCGCTGGGGCCGGGCTGGGGAGGTGGCAGTGCAGGGCCAGGAGCTGAGACACTGCAGCGCCTGGCGGCTCAGTCAGCCCTGCCCACCACTCCCACGGGCAGGTCGCCCTGCGTCGCCCGTTGTCTGTGCCCCTGAGCTTGGGAACCAGGAGCTCGGTGCCTGGCGCTTGGGGAGTTGCCCACGGGGCATGGAGCTGGGGAGGGGCCTCTGAGGCTGCACTTGTACAGTGGAGCAGAGAGTGGCTTAGAGCGGGGATGGGGGGCTGGGAGCCGGGACTCCTGGGTTCTGTCCCCAGCTCTGGGAGGGGAGTGGGGGCTGGTGGTTGGAGCGGGGGGTGGGGGGGTTGGGAGCCAGGACTCCTGGGGTCTTTCCCTGGCTCTGGGAGGGGGTGGGGGCTGGTGGGTCAGTGCAGGGCTCTGCCAGGTTGTGTCCTGTGACAGGCTGGGTTTTCCCCGTAGGGACATTAACCTGTCGGAGAGCGAGGCCGAGCAGGACGGGACCCACAATATCCTGGAGCTGCCCCAGGCATACGCGGGCCGGGGGAACATGAAGGCCCAGCAGAGCGCAGTGCGTCTCACTGAGGTGTGTGCTGCCCCCAGGGGCAGGGGGCGAGGCCAGGGGTGGGGGGGCGGGGCCAGTTGGCACGGTGTGATGACAACAGAGACCTTGATAGCACCATGATCTTCAAAGTAAACGTTCTGATCCGGCCACAGGGCTGCGTGGAGGGCTGGGGGGGCTCCACACCCCCTGCCTGCTCCGCCGGGGCTCCCAGCTGTGACCAGGCAGGGGCCTGGGGCCTGCCCTTGTCTGATGGATTCTGTCGCCTCCCTCGCAGATCGGGCCCCGAATGACCCTGCAGCTCATCAAGGTGGAGGAAGGGTTGAACCAGGGCAACGTGCTCTACCACAGCTTCAGTAAGTGCCCGGCCGGCGCCCATCGTCCCCCTCCGGGTCTACCAGGCCCCACGTCACTCCCGTTCTCCGCCAGTGAGTGGCGAGTTCGAATCCGTGGGCTCTGTCCCCACTGAGCCCCTCCACCTTCCCCCCCCACCCAGTTCTCAAGACGGAGGAGCAGCTCCGGGCGGCCCTGGCCAGGAAGGGGGAGCGGCTGCGGCTGAAGGCAGAGCGGCGCCGCAGGCAGGAGGCCGACGTGCAGCGCAAGAAGGAACAGCGGGAGGCCCACAGGTGAGCGGGAGGTCCCCCCCCCATCCCTGTCCTGTCTGGGGGCAGCAGCAGCTGGCCGGGTTGGTGGTGGGCTTGAGGGAGAGGAGCCTGGTGCATGCTGGGAGTTGCAGTCCCCTCGGGGCCTGATGCTGGTGCTTTGGGGTGCAGGAAGCAGAGCCTGGCCGGGATCAGGAGGAAGCAGCAGCAGGGGGAGGATGGTGACAGTGGTGCCGAGGATCCTGGGATGCCGGAGGACCAGGACCCGGCCAACCAATCAGACGACGACGCGGAATATTACCGGCAGGAAGTGGGCGAGGAGCCCGACGCAGGTGAGTCGTGACCCCAGACGAGCTGGGCTCGGACCTGGGCTGCTGGGCCTGCTCCCAGCCCAGGGGACGGGGGGGAGCCGGGGTCCCCGAGTCTCCACGCCGGGTGCAGCTGATGATGTGAATCTTCCTGAGCGTGTTCTGTGAGTTCAGTTCAAAGTAAACGCACTGATGCACCCGGCAGAGCTCCGTCCCCTGTCACACTGGGTCTAGCCCCCCACCCCCGGCTCCAGCGCAGCCCCTGGCAGAGCCCTGTCCCCTGTCACGCTGGGTCTAGCCCCCCACCGCCGGCTCCAGCGCAGCCCCCGGCAGAGCCCTGTCACGCTGGGTCTAGCCCCCCGCCCCCGGCTCCAGCGCAGCCCCCGGCAGAGCCCTGTCACGCGGACTGCGGGGGGGGAGGGGGACGGATCCCTTGGTGGGTGGTTCTGGTAACGCACCCTGGGGCCATCTCGCAGCCCCGGTGCCCAGTGGGTGGGTGATGGCCTGGTGCCCCATCTCCCCTGTCCTATGGGGCCCTATTCCCTACCCATGGGGACCTACCTGTCCTGGATCGTGACTCTCTTCTCCCTGGTTCTCCCCCATCTCTAGATCTGTTCCCCAAAAGCACCAAGAGGAAACACGGGCCCCCGCGCTCCCCCCAGCCCAGCAAGAGACTCAGAACCAGCCAGCCTGGGGAGCAGCCTGCCAGCCGCAAGGCGAAGCACAGGAGACCCCCTGGCCAGCTGCAGAGGGGCGGGCGCAGCCCCAGGCAGCAGAGGGAGATTGGGAACTCTCAGAGGTCTGGCCAGCAGAAGGACCCACGGAGCCTTAAGGGCCGCGGGCAGCAGCGAGGAGCACGGAGTCCAAAGCCGAAAGGACCCAGGCATCCGGGGCAGCAGGGAACCAAGCGAGGTCCTAGGCTCAAAGGGCCGGGGAAGCCGGGGCTGCGGAGGAAGCAGGCAGCCCGGGGGCAGGGGGGGCGCCAGAGGCCCCGGGCCCCCAAGAAGGGGCAGCACTAGCCCCCCCCCCCAGGACATCTGCCTTATTCATAGACTGGGGGAAGGGGGGTGGGGGCTGGCTGTTCAATACACCACTCTGCATTGCCCCCTGGTCTGTGTGTGTGTGTGGGGGGGGTCAGGTGCGGCCCCCGCTCAGGCATGGCCAGTGCTCCTGGCTGGGTGCTGCCAGCCTCTGAGCTGCGCTGGGGGCAGGATGGGATCTCTGGGCGGTTCCCGCCCTTCACCGATGTGGCGGGAGGCTGAGGCGCGGGCTGCCAGGGCAGTGTGCTAGGCCCTCCCACCACCCTCCGGCTGGGGGGGAAGGGGTGGAGCAGCGTCTTCAGGCTGCAGCCAGCTGCCAGCAGGAAGGAACACCCTGCTACTGCTTCCCTCTCCAGCCTGTGGTGGGTCCTGCTGCCCCCGGGGCGCAGCGCAGTGCCAGGTGAGGGGGGGGCATTTCTGGGCGTTCTCAGGCCAGGGGCTTTAAGCCAGGGGGCCATGCTG
>NW_020665184.1:3412996-3421847 GCF_002925995.2 Terrapene triunguis | reverse complement strand
GTGGGATGGTTCTGGCCCTAGAGCCCCCAAGGGCAGAGCGGGTCTGGGGGGGGGGAGAGCTGAGCCCCCTGTGCTGCAGGGGGGCAGGGTGAGTGACCAGCTGTGGGGATGGGGGGAGCAGAGCAGGATGCTGAGCTGGGGGCGGCCGGCAGGGGGAGGAGACACCTCACAGGTGCAGCATCTTGGGGGGGCGGCTGTCCCCCGAGCTGGCCGTGCAGCAGCCAGGGGTTGGGGGCACCGGCTCGCAGGGGTGGGGGGAGCAGTTGTGGCTCTGGGGCAGGCAGCAGGCCCAGGGGAGCACATGGTGGGGAGAAGGTTCTAAACCATAAGAGTGGCTCTGCCCTGGGGGGGTGGGGGGCAGCGGTGACTGAGCTGGGCCCAGCCCCTCACAGCCAGGCATGGGCAGACCCCCCGGCTTAAACCCCTGTTGGAAATGGGCAGTGAAGACCATGGGGCTGGGGGCAGTGCTGCTCCCAGTACAGTAACTCCTCACTTAAGCGTTGCTGATCAGTTAGGGAACATGCTCGTTTGGCAGCCGCCTGCTTTGTCCACTAAGAGCAGCCTGTTGGAGTGAGCTGGTGGGGGCTTGGAACCGGGGTGGGCCGACAGCCCCCCATCAGCTCCCTGCTCCCCTAAGTTCCCTGTGCAATAGCTGCCCAGCAGGCTACCAATTGCCGGCAGTTCCTCCCCCCACTGCCCTGTGCTGCTCCTGGGAGCCTCCTGCTTGCTCTACGGGGGGAGGGGGGAAGTGAGGGTGTCCCTCTGCCCCTTCTCCTGCACCCCGCTTACCCCATTTCCATAGAGTGGGGGGACAGAGGGAGCTTCCAGGCAGCAGCAGCCGTCTCAGCAAGCTGAGCTAATTAACAAGGCAGTGGGGTCAGCTCCTTAAAGGGGAAATGTGCATCTCGCGCTCTCAGGCCTGGCTACACTCAAAACTTCAACGTGCTGCCGCGGGAGCCCTTTGAAGTGCGAGTGTGGTCGCTCTCTTGCAGCGCTGCAGGTCCTCCACCTCCCCAAGGGGATTAGCTCCCAGCGTACGCTGGCGCTTTACAGCGCTGAAACTTGCTGCGCTCAGGGGTGTTTTTTCACACCCCCCGAGCGAGAACGCTGCAGCGCTGTAAAGCGCCAGTGTAGCCATAGCCTCAGACACACTGTGTGTGTGTGTCTGTCTGCGCTGCTGTCTCCCCTCCCTCCATGCCTGCTGCCCTATAGAGTGAGGCTACATGAACAATGTGTTCACCCTTGAGGGCTCAGCCGAGTGCTAGTTCATCATTTAGCAGCAAGGCATTCCCTGGGAAATATCCCACCCTCTGACTTCACCACCTCAACCAAGCTTCACCATCATCATCACTCTGTACCAGTATTAAATTGTTTAAAACTTATAGTGCATGTGTGTGTGTATATATGTATATATAAACAGTATATATATATAGTCTTGTCTGGTGAAAAAAATTTCCCTTGAACCCAACCCCCCATTTACATTAATTCTTATGTGGAAATTGGATTCGCTTAACATCATTTTGCTTAAAGTCGCATTTTTCAGGAACAGAACTATGTGAAGTGAGGCGTTACTGTACCCAGCTGCAGCCTGGGGAGTTCCTCAGGGATGTTCCAGCTGCTCTCACCTGCAGCGGCCGGGGGGGGGGGGGGAGCCATGATGTAAGGGTCTGGCTATGGCCGCTCACTGGGTGCACCATGTGGCCAGTCCCAGCCCCTCTTCAACCTGCACTGGCTGCCCAGAGGTCCTGGCTGGGCCCCTCCAGCAGCACCAAGCAGGGAACAGACCTGCCAGCGCAGCCTGTTCTCACCCCCCAGCGTGTGAAAGTCACACCTCTCCCTGCCTAGGCGGAGACCCTCCGGCCACCTCAGCATCCGGCCTGCAGGGGTGAGCTCAGCCCCAAGGTGCAGGCAGGGAACCTCTAACCCAGCCCCCCCTTCCTTTGCCCCAGGATGACTGCTACAGGTCCTGAGGGGCCGGGGGCCTGCAATGCTTCCTTCAGTAAGTTCCAGGAGCACATGTGGCCAGTGCTGACGGTGGAGTTCTTCCTGGCCTTTGCCGGCAACGCCTTCGCCATCTACCGCTTCGTGGTGCGTGAGCGCCCCTGGCACACGGGCATCGTGTACTCCTTCAACCTGGCAGTCAGCGACCTGCTCTACGCCCTCTCCCTGCCCTTCCTGGCCGCCTACTACTACCCGCCCAAGCACTGGCGCTACGGCCCGGCCCTCTGCAAGCTCGAGCGCTTCCTCTTCAGCTGCAACCTGTACGGCAGCATCTTCTTCCTCACCTGCATCAGCCTGAACCGCTACCTGGGCATTGTGCACCCGCTGCTGGTGCACGGCCGGCTGGAGCCGCGCCACGCCAAGCTGCTGAGCGGCGCCGCCTGGCTGCTGGTGGCCGGCCTCTCCGCCCCCACCCTGCACTTCTCGGAGCTGCAGCCCAGGGGGAACTGCACCGAGTGCATGGGCAGCGCCACGAACGAGCAGCTGCCCCACTACCTGCCCTACAGCCTCTTCCTGGCGGCCTTCGGCTGCGGGCTGCCCTTCCTGCTCACGCTCTTCTCCTACGCGGCCATCCTCCGCACCGTCTGCCGCAACCCCCACATCACGCGGCTGGAGAAGCGCAAGGTGGGGAGGCTGGTGAGCGTGGGGGTGGCCCTCTACGCTGTCTCCTACCTGCCCTACCACACCCTGCGCAACCTCAACCTGCACCTGCGTCAGCAGTGTCTGCTGGGCAAGGCGCCGAACTACCAGCATGCGCTGTTTGTCCACTCCGCCTACCAGCTCAGCAAGATCCTGGTCACCATCAACATCTGCGCCCACCCGCTGCTCTACGCCGCCCTGGCCGACAGCATGCGGGGCTGGTGCAGGGCCCCCCGCGGGCAGGACAGGGGCCAGTCCGCAGAGAACACGGAGCTCAAGGCCTGTGGCTGACACCGGGGATGGAACCAGCCTCCCCCCCCCTTTGTGCTGCCAGCACACAGGGCTGGCTCCCCCCACCCCGCAACCCAGGGCAGACCACGCAGGGGGTAACAGCAGCTGCCCCGGCTGCCTGCCCCAAACTCTGGGGAGGCAGCTCCTCCCTCCTCAGCTAGACGCCAACCCCCCCCAACCCCCCAGCGAGGGGGGCTTGTGACACCCCCGTTACCGCAGCAGGGGCTGGGCTCCTGCGAGATCGGCCATTAAAGCAGGGTCTGAGCCGGCTGCGGTGTCCTGTCGCTCTCTTACAGCGCCTGGGCCGGCTGCATCCGCAACCTCCTGCGCAGGCTGGAAGCGGGAGCAGAGCTCAGAGCCTGTCACCACGGCCCCCGCAGCACAGCAGGGCCGTGAGCCCCCCACGCGCTGCTGACTCTGCGCCCGTCACATGGCCACACGGCGCTGGGACGCTGGAGGCTGTCAGCCCCCACTCCCGCCAGCCGCATTGCATAACATGGAGCTCGCTGCCGCCAGCCCCCACAACCCCCAGCTTCCTGCCCGGCTGAGAAATGTGCAGGGGGGCTGGCCCGGCCCAGCGCAGGCGGGGGAGGAAGTGAGACCGCCACACGCCCGGCTGGGATGAACCTTTATTAACAACCAAGTCTCCCAACAGCATCAGCCGTTCCTGGCGCAGCAGCAGGCAGGGCGCCGGCCTCAGTTGGTGGAGGGTCTGTGTGGGGAAGAGGGGGGGTTAGAAGGGGAATAAAGCCAGGGGTCAGCTCTACCCTCCCCCTCCCCACGCTCCAACCCACCCCCTGCCCCACATGGGGCAGTAGCCAGAGAGCAGCCCAAGAGGGGGCAGCCACAAGGGGACCCTCCCGCATCTGCCCCAGGCCTGGCACTCACTTGGCCCATTCCACGTTGAGGATGAGGTGGTCATAGCCAAAGCCGGAGACACCGGCAATGGCGCGGGCAGCATCCTCGCGCCGGTGGAAGCTGATGAAGGCGAAGCCCTGGGGGAGGAAGCAGGTGGTGAGAGCAGGGTGGGGGCTCACTCCGGTCCCTGGGACCCCCAGAAAGAAGGGGGGGTTGTGGGACAGTGCCCGGCATGGCCTGGTTCTCCCCGCCCCCTCCCCCCCAAGGCCTCACCTTGGACTGCCCCGTGGTCTTGTCCTTGGCCAGGTAGATCCTGGAGATGGAGCCGAAGGGGCGGAACAGCTCCTGCAGGTCGGTCTCCCGCGTGTCCTCCGACAGGTTGGTGACCCGGATGGTGGCATTGTCATCGGCTGGGGAGAGGGGGGGCGGGTCAGGGCAGCCAGCAGCATGGCGCTGCCAGAGCCCTGGGGATCCCAAGCTGGGTGAGCGGGGAACAGTCCAGCGAGTCACACGCACCCTGCAGGAGGTGCCGTCAGCCCACTGCACGTGGGGAAACCGAGGCACGGAGCTGGGAAAGGACCGTGAGTCCAGGCTGCCCTCCAGGCTAGTGGCGATAAGTGGAAAGGCCCCTGGTCTGCAGCCCAGGACACAGCTCAGCCCTGCCCCGTGGTGGGTGCCAGGCCCCGGCACTTACCCCGGCGGTTGGGCTGCATGGACTCCCCGCGGCGGCTGGCTCCGTCACGCAGGCTGGGCGGGACGTACTTCCCCGTCTTGCTCTGCTGGGCCTGGACCGGCTCCGGTTCTGGGAGAGCAGGAACACAGGGCTTTGAGCAGGGCCCGGATCCCACCCATCCAACCACCTCCAGGGACCTGCCCTCCCCTCAGCCCCCACTGGGGAGCCCCCCCCCCACCCCCCCCCCTGCCCCTCCGCCCCCACCGGAGAGCCCCACTGCACCCCCTCCCCATAGCCATCACTGGGGAGCCCCGCTGCACCCCCCACACCAGGGACCTGCCCTCCCCTCAGCCCCCACTGGGGAGCCCCGCTGCACCCCTCCCTGGAGACCTGCCTTCCCCTCAGCCCCCACTGGGTGGCCCTGCTCTGCACACACACACCCCGTGACCCTAAGAGCCTTTAAGCCAGTTGGCAGAGGAGCAGCCAAACGGTATCTGTAAGCTCTACAATCACCGGCGACCCGCTGGCTGGTCGGGCTGCATGTGACCAATTGTGCGCACTGAAAAGACGTTCCTAAAATCTCCCATAGAGGCAGCGGATTGACCTGCCTGCCCGAGGCCAAGGGACGGGCACTGCCCTGTCTGCAGGGACCAGGCTAACAAGCGGAGGAGGAAGTGCCATAGCTCGCTGACAAGCAAAGGACAACAGAAGGACATTTGCATCTAAGGCAACCGAAGTGATCACGCCAGCGGAGAGGGCAAAGGGACCTGAGCTTGGCGCCTGCCCCCAAAGAACAAGCAGCCGGCAGAGGGGCTTTGCCTGGGTTCACTTTGCAGAGGTTTTCGGGATGATGGAAGGGGACAAGGGGGGCCGCTCAGTATTCACCCGAGGGGACAAGGGGTCAGCACCCTCTGGCTCTGCAGCCCCTGGGTGGCAGGGAATGTTTCCTCGCAGGCACTGGCAGAGCAGGGAGTTTGCTGGAGGCAGGCGGGCCAGGGCAGCCGGTAGCCATTACAGAGCCTACGCTCCAGCTGCAGCAGATGGGTAACACGGGGCTTCTGGGTCTGGGCTCCCCGAGGAGAGCGGCACGGCGCCGCAGCAGGATTTACGCACCAGGGGCTGGCTGGGGCTCACACTTCGAGCACTGGCAGACGAGATTTGTAAGTGACTCAGAGCGAGACGCCTGGGAAGAGGCAGAGCTGGCCTCAGCTTGGGGGTTTTGTGTTGATTTTGGGTGAGGCAGTAGAACGAAAGAAAGGATAGAAACGAGCAGCAGCAAAACTGCCACGAAGTTGGAGCTGGCCAGAAGGGGGCTGCACAGAGGAGGCGGCTGCGGGACGTGGGGCACTGAAAGGAGAGCGGAGAGGGGGAGGCAGGAAACAGCGGCCCACCAGCGACTCATGGCCTGAAAGCAGCAGCAGCCCGGGAGAAGGAAAGGCAGCCAGGCTACATGAGGGGGCACAGCTCCCAGGTTTTCCCTAGCCCCACAGTGGGCCCTGCACACCCAGGCAGGGGGGGTTCGAAGAATCCATCACCCCTTCTGAGACTGTGAATCGAGCACAAGCGAGTCCCCACGCTGGGCGACCCGTTGGGCGCGGACAGGCTTTGACATACGCGCCTGAGCAGAACCCGCCAAAGTACCAGCTGAGTCAGCGCGTGTGTAGGGCGGGCGATTTAACCAAGAGACGGGCAAAGGGGCACAGTCACACCCCCGCTGCACCCCCCTCCCCCACTGCATCCCCCTCAGCCTCCATTGGGGAGCCCCTGCTGCTCCCCCCGCCCATCCCCCACTGTACTCCCGGGCTCCCACCTGCCCTGTTCACCCCCCGGGCAGTGACCCTGCCCTGCCCAGGGCCATGGGGCTGCCCGCACCTCCTGGAAGCTTCTCCTTCTCGCCCGTGGACAGGCCCAGCTGCTCAGCCAGCTCCTTCTGCATGGGGCCCAGCGTGTCCTTGTAGGGGCAGCGTGTCGTCCAGTGGTCGCCCTTGCAGATCCGGCACGACACGATCTTCTGCCCCTTCAGCTTGTTCATGGGGTCCTCCTCCTCCTGGCAGTTCAGGTCCTGCAGCAGATGGGGCAGCGCCGTCAGCCCCCGGGAGACCTCCCCACTGGGAGTGGGAGCCCCAACCCTCCACTGGGGCTCCCACATCCCCCCACCCATCCCCCACCCCACTACCCCAAAGCTGGCGAGCCAAGGCTCCCCTCCCCATCCCAGAGTAGCCCAGCTCCACCTGCTGGGCAGACGGACCCTGCCTGGTCCCCTCGAGATCCCATTAGCCACCCAGAGACCTGCTTCACCCACTCCAGCC
The DNA here is from genome assembly GCF_002925995.2 of Terrapene triunguis. Classification (NCBI taxonomy): domain Eukaryota; kingdom Metazoa; phylum Chordata; order Testudines; family Emydidae; genus Terrapene; species Terrapene triunguis. The sequence continues at coordinate 3,415,076 of NW_020665184.1, read as the reverse complement.
CCCCGGTCAGCCCAGCCCCCACTCACCTCCTTGCTGGTGATGAAGGTCATGAAGACGTCATCGCTCACCGTGGTCGTGGCCACATTGGGGCCCGGAGCATCAAACTCAGAGTTGCCGAATTTCTTCCAGTTCTGGGCGAGAGCCAATGATCACAGCGGGTGTTGGGGAGCTGAGGGGATAATGGGGACATGCTCCCACCCCCCCCCACGTCCCTGGGCCTTGCCCCCTCTAGCAGGACACGACACCAAGTGCCCCGCAGGCGTGGGAGCCCCAGCGTGGCCAGCCCCTAGTAGCCCCAGGAAAGCCCCACTGGCTCTGACCCCTTGCCCCGGCTCAGCAGCCCCCGTTGCCCAGCAGAGGGCTAACCCAGCGTGAGGGCAAGGGGCTCCCAGGAGAGCCGTGGGGATGGGAGGAGGGACTGGCAGTGAGATGAGGGAGGAAGCAGAGCCCTGGGGTGAGCTGGCAGGGCTAGGAAGCATTTCCCAGCTCCCTGCACAGACATCTGCTAAGCCACCCCCAAGGCAAACGACCCGTGCGGATTAACCCCTCGTGGCCCTGCCATCCCAGCGCTGAGCCCACTCACCTTCCGCCGTGCCACAGCCTTGGAGGCCTTCCTGGTCTCAATTCGGAAGGTGCGGATGATCTGCAGAGGAACGACAGTGCCAGTCGCTGAGCGCCATGGGGGCAGGCGGGGTCACGGCGTGCCAAGGGGAGCGGTGCTGACGCTGGGCCCGCAACCAGATGCTCCAGTTGGAGACAAGCTTGGCTGCTTCGCTCCGGCTTCCAGCTGCCATCTGCCCCGCCTGCATTCCAATGGGGCTGGGAACACCGCACATGGGGGATTCCTAGTGGGGCCGGTCCTTGCAATTAGGAGGAAGCGGAGGGAAGGGAAAAGCAAACAAAGCCACCCAGTCAGGGGAGGTCCACTGCTCAGGATGTACGGTCCTGCCCCGGGAAGGGGCTGTGGGGAGCGATCCAGCCCCAGGACGGGAACAGGCTGGCTCGGACCCAGTGGATTTCTCAGCGGGGGCTAGGGAGGATTCCAGCCTGGAGCCCGGTGCACCGTGGGGCCCGCTGGCGCCCGCTCCCCAGCCCCACCACTCACCTTCACCTTGCGCCCATCCTCCTCCTCCCGGTACTCGGTGATGGTTTTGATGTTCCCGTTGATGAGCTCTTTTGGGGATGGGAGGGGACCTGCAGAGGGAAGGGAGGAGGCTGGTGAGACAGCTGCGTGACCGGGTGTTCATGGCCTGGGGTCCGCGCCCCGGCTCTTACCTCCTTTCAGCAGCTCAACGTCTGCGCTCAGGTCCCCGCTCAGGGGGGTGTCCTTCAGCCCCCCGCTCGAGGGAGTGTCCTTCAGCCCCCCGCTCAGGGGAAGGTCTTTCAGGGGAAGGTCCTTCAGCAGCTCGCTGGTGATGCATTTGTCTGGAGAGGGGAAGCAGCTGTTATGCCCCTGCGAGGTCTCAGAGCTGAGCTAACGATGGGGGTGGAGGGCCGGGAATGAAGTCCCCCCTGGGCTGGGATCGGAGAGGCTGCACTGCCATCCTGCAGCAGAGCCCCTGGTGCCCCCGAGGGGCTGCACGGGCGGGAATCTCACGTCCCAACAGGCCGTGGGGGCCCCATGGGGAATGGCCGGGTCCCCCACGAGGGCGGCCCAAGGAGCAGAGCTGCCCTGGGGGGCAGGGGGACGCCCCCTGCGCAGGCTGTGACCCGGCACCTGTCCCCGCAGCATCTCCATGTCACCAGTTAGCGTCTAACCCCCCCACACACACACACGGGTTAAACCAATGATCCCTCTAACTTTTTTACATCCATGTGCTGAGTTAATTTTGTTACGTGCACCAGCCTGGCGGCGATGTGGGGCAGGGGTGGGGCTGCGGGGTTCGGAGTGTGGGGCGAGGGCTCTGGCTGGGGATGAGGGGTTTGGGGTGCAGGCTGCCCCGGGGGCTTTGGCAGGGAGACCGGACTCCCCCCAGCTCTCGCCGCAGCAGGGGGGGCTGGGCCCCGGGGGGGGATCCGCGCGGGGGGGGGGGGGGGGCTTCTCACCGTCATCTCCCTCCTCCTCCACCTGGTCGGCCCA
>NW_020665184.1:3412391-3412896 GCF_002925995.2 Terrapene triunguis | reverse complement strand
GCTCTCGCGGCAGCGGGGGGGGCTGGGCCCCGGGGGGGGGTCCGCGCCCGGGGCGCCGGGGGCCCCCCCCCCCCCCCCCCTCCCCCCCCCCCCCCCCCGAGCCCCGCCCCCCTCACTCGTAGTCCCCCGTCGGCATCGCGGCGACGGTGGCGCCTCACGCAGCAGGACTCGGCCTCGTTGGCTCGCGCAGACCGGAAGCGGAAGGGCGCGCGGGGCAGCGAGTCCCGGGCTAGAGCGTCCCCGGAAGCCGGGCCCAGCGAGCCGCCCGGGCGGCCGGAAGGGGAATCGCAGCGCGGCCGCGAGGCGTCACGAGAGTGGCGGGCCCAATGGCGCGCGGTGCATGCTGGGAGGGCTGTGGCCGCGATGCACGGCGGGAGCCGCGGCGCCTGCTGGGACATGGAGTCCCATGGCCCGCTAGCTCGGCACCAGGGCGCGCTGCATGCTGGGAGCCGCACCTGGCCGGGGTAGGGGGCGCACTGCATGCTGGGAGCACAGCTGGGGGGGG
>NW_020665184.1:3370012-3407391 GCF_002925995.2 Terrapene triunguis | reverse complement strand
GGCGGCGATGTGGGGCAGGGGTGGGGCTGCGGGGTTCGGAGTGTGGGGCGAGGGCTCTGGCTGGGGATGAGGGGTTTGGGGTGCGGGCTGCCCCGGGGGCTTTGGCAGGGAGACCGGACTCCCCCCAGCTCTCGCGGCAGCGGGGGGGGCTGGGCCCCGGGGGGGGGTCCGCGCCCGGGGCGCCGGGGGCCCCCCCCCCCCCCCCCCTCCCCCCCCCCCCCCCCCGAGCCCCGCCCCCCTCACTCGTAGTCCCCCGTCGGCATCGCGGCGACGGTGGCGCCTCACGCAGCAGGACTCGGCCTCGTTGGCTCGCGCAGACCGGAAGCGGAAGGGCGCGCGGGGCAGCGAGTCCCGGGCTAGAGCGTCCCCGGAAGCCGGGCCCAGCGAGCCGCCCGGGCGGCCGCGAGGCGTCACGAGAGTGGCGGGCCCAATGGCGCGCGGTGCATGCTGGGAGCGCTGTGGCCGCGATGCACGGCGGGAGCCGCGGCGCCTGCTGGGACATGGAGTCCCATGGCCCGCTAGCTCGGCACCAGGGCGCGCTGCATGCTGGGAGCCGCACCTGGCCGGGGTAGGGGGCGCACTGCATGCTGGGAGCACAGCTGGGGGGGGGAGCGCACTGCATGCTGGGAGTCGCACCTGTAGGGTTACCATAGTTCAACACTGAAAAAAGAGGACACTCCACGGGGCCCTGGCCCCGCCCCTTCCCTGGCCCCGCCCCCATTCCAACCCCTTCCCCAAAGTCCCTGCCCCAACTCTGCCCCCTCCTCTGAGCACCCCACATTCCCCCTCCTCCCTCCCGCTCTGATCTTGGCTGGGGGTTGCTAAGTGCTTCCCTGCTCCCCACTCGCCCCCCCGCCCCTGTGACCCCCGCCTGCCCTGCCCCTGCGCCCCCCCGTCCCTGCAGCCTCTATGCCCCTGCTCCCCGCTCGCCCCCCCCGCCCCTGCAGCCCCTGCGCCCCCCGTTTCCCGCTCGCCCTGCAGCCCTTGCACCCCCCCGCCCCTGCAGCCTCTGTGCCCCTGCGCCCCCTGCTCCCCCAGCAGCCTCTGCCTGGCGGGGGCTTCGGATGCTCAGCGGCGACCGGGGCAGCGCGGGTCCCTGCAGCCCCGGCACACGCTGCACTCCCCGCCTCGCGCCACAGCCTCCTTCCTGCCGCCGCCGAGCACGTTCCCCACTGGAAACAGCTCCCGCGGCACCGGGTTCCGAGCCGTGCGGGGCGACGGGGCCGCAGGAAGGGTCCCCCAGTGGCCGGGGAGTCCCCACCCGCGAGGGAAGCCCGAGCCGCTGGCCGGGCCCGGCCTCCCCGTGGTCCTGCGGGCTCGGCTGGGGCGCGTGGTCCGTCCGGCTGCGGGGGCAGCAGCGGCCCCTCCACCGCCTTCCCCCCGGCCCGCTACAATGTAGCCGGGGCGGCTGGGCTGCGCTGCGGACACGGCGGGTCGTGCTGGGGCCAGGCGGACCCTGGCTTATGTCTCCCTATTTCCCCGGACATGTCCGGCTTTTTGGCAATTCCCCCCGGACGGGGATTTGAGCACCAAAAAGCCGGACATGTCCGGGGAAATCCGGACGTATGGTAACCCTATGCACCTGGCTGGGGGGGAGGGGGAGCCACACTGCATGCTGGGAGCACAGCTGAGGCACCCCCTGCTGCTCTCAGCCCCCCGGGAAGGGGCTCCAGGCGGGATCCCGCTGGGGTTGCCAGCTGTGGCTGGACTATTCCTGGAGGTTCCATCCCCTGATACTCGTTAATTCCTGGAGAGTCCAGGACAATCCTGGAGGCTTGGCAGCCCTGGATCCAGCCTCGACCATGGGGCGCGTGGCTCTGGTGCCCCCTCGCCAGGGCCGTAGGGGCACAGGCTGGGGGTGCTGGAGCCGAGCCCAGGCCCGAGGCAGAGCCTGTGCGACGGGCATCATTGCACCAGGCCCCGTCGCCCACGAGTTCCCCCAGCGTGGGCAGAAACGTAACACGAGAACCGCTGGGAACCCGGGGGCAGGGAAATGAGTCAAAGTGAGCAGCTGAGAAACAACTTGGCTTAGAGCCCTGGGGAGCTGCCTCGCTGCAGCACGTCCACCCTCCCCAGGGTACTCGTCTGGTGCAGGGATAGCTCTGCCCAGGCTGAGAACCGGGCTTAGGGGAGCTTCGATCGCTGAGGCAGTGGATAACCCAGCCAACCCCACCCGAGCGGGAGCGCTACATTCTGTCAATTCACTGCAGGGAGCTGGATGAGTGTCTCCAACTGTCATTAAGCATTGAGAACACACACACACACACACACACCCCTGCGAATCAGGAAGCAAATGGAGGTGCGACCAGCCTCTCCTGGGCCAGGCTAACTTTTCTCTTTACAGCAGAACTGCAGCCAGGGCCTGGCATAAGTCGTCATGCTGCAGTCACCGGCCGGTGGGCACTGCTTTCTGGCACTAGCTAACGCGGCGTGGAAAAGGAAGGGCAGAACCTTTCATTCGGCACAGACAGGGAGTTTGAAAGGGAACTGAAGAGGGAGGCACCCACTTCCCACTGGATTTGAATCCTTCACGCCCCATAGAGCCCCTGAGAATCCCAGCCTGCGTGGCCTATAGAATTGCCCACACCACACCCATAAGCTACCCAACACCCCGCAGAGGCTGCCCCTCTCTCCCGACCCCATTTGGATCAAGACGTGCACAGAAGCACCATGCGAGTTCTGGATGAAGCGCTTGCAAGGCCAGAATGGCGTACTGTGATCATCGAGTGAGCCGGAGCCGCCCTGCGCAGGGCATTTCCTCCCGCAGAGCTTTTAGAAAACCAGCCGGTCTTGAGCGAAAAGTGGTCAGTGACAGAGAGTCCACCCCCACCCTTGGGAAATTGGTCCCGGGGTTAATTACTCACTGTGAAAAATGTACATCTTATTTCCAGTCTGGATTTGTCTAGATGGCAAACTGTGAAGCACTCTGGGACAGCCGAGGGCTGGTTTGCCGTGTCCCTTGGAAATAAAAGGAAGCTCCATTTCCCTCTGTAGCTAACCAGGCTCTGTAACCCTAGATCCCACTGGGCAGGTTTACTGAAGAGACTCAGACAGACGAGTCTTGTTTGAACGCTCGAGGGATGTTTCTAAATGAGGACGATCCAGGGAGCCCAGCTCCCATGTTCTGAAGCAGTTCAGTGTCCTGTTTCCTTACGGAGCTATTAAGAAATGCAACACAACCCTATGAATCCTTGTATCCTAGCTACATCACACGATCCAATCATCCCAGGACACGGTGGGGTCGGGGCCAGATTCTCAGCAGGTGTAAAGTGGATCGGGTGTAAAGGGAAGCTTTTCAGACTGTGCCGCTCTGACAGCCGCCTTCGTGGCCAACGCAGCAGGGGCGCTCGAGAGCAAAAAGCAGGTGCTGCGCAAGCGTCCGGCCGGAACAGACTCAGGCCAGCACGAGGGGGTCGTGCTCCACACGCTCCCGGTGTCTCTCAGCGCATCGTGCAGGTGAGACGTGGTTTAAGGATGCACAACGCCACGGCAACAGCCGGCTTCAGTTAGCCAAACCCTCCCTTTGCGGACGCCGCAGAGCCTCCGGGCAGCAAGTACCAGGTGACTCCTACGTGAGCATGGGACCAACCCCCAGGAGGAGCTAGTCAGACATCAGTCCTGAGAATCCGCCAGACCCGTGGCAAACAGTGCTGGACTTTGCACCTGTTAAACCACATATCCCCTTGACCCCGGGGCCCTTCTCTGTGTCCGTGTGGGAGGCCTAGCAAGCACCCAGCTAAGGGCCCACTGTCTCCCTCTCTCGCCCGCATAGACAGCCACACGAGCAAACAGTCCCGCTGGAGTCCAATGGAGCCTTAGAGACACGAACTGGAGACCTACAGCGCCTGGTCTCCCATCTCGCTGCCGAAAGGCTTCCCTCCCTAGTACTCTATGGGGCGTCCTACATCGTCAGTCCCCTTCTCCCAGGAGCAGCACATACTCGCGCGCCGCACAGGTGCAGCAGTGATCTCATCCCCAGGAACGCCACCCATCGGGAACCTCAGCGCTGCATGGGGCAGAGGCAGGGTCGCACACAGGCATGTCGGGAGGAGAGGTGGCAGGTTCCTCGGCCATGCACACTCCAGCCAAGCAGCGGCTTCCAGTCACTACCTAGGCTCTTCTTAACACCCACAGAGCCAAGGTTTCAGAGTAGCAGCCGTGTTAGTCTGTATCCGCAAAAAGAACAGGAGTACTTGTGGCACCGTAGAGACTAACTAATTTGTTAGCCTCTAAAGAGCCAAGGTCGCCTCTCTCTGCACAGCCTCCAATGCCAGGAAGGGGAAGCAGGGGAGACGCCCAGCGTATAATTTATAGGAGAGATTTATTTGAAGAAATATTACAACATATAAAAACTACATAAAGTATTAATTTCCACTTTATACAAGTGGTTGATTATTTTCAATACAATGCATAATAAAAACATCATCCTTAAAATCCAGAATGCACGGTGGGGGCACTGCACAGCCGATCACTAAAATGATTAGTAGTTGATAATTTGACCATCACATACAGCTTCCAAGGTCAGCCAAGGAGACGAACACTGGTCATGAGAACAGCTGAACGGAGACAGACCTCATCATGTCATCAAACAAAACAAACAAAAATCAGTGCATGTTTGGGAGTCCAGGGGCCAGAACGAGGAGATGGGAGATTTACACGCTAGTCCAGAACGTCCATCTTTTCTGGTTTGCTGTGATCTGTGAAGGAACAAGAGACACCATTGGCCTAGAAGGCAGGCTGCTCTCTGGCACTGCATGACAGCAGAGTTCCCGCAACAGACCTGGCTCCTTCGTACGATCAGCACAGGCGGGACCACGAAATGCCCCCCCCCCCCCCCCCACCCCCAGCTCAGCTCCACATGTGAAGCCAGGCTGAGATTTTCAAGAGTGACTAGCGATTCTGGGGGCCAAACCGGAGACCTCTGAAGGGGTCTGAGCATCAAGACGTGCTTTCCCTCTGGAAAGAAGGTGTCTTAACGCGAGCAGCCAAAAATCACCTGAGTTTTGAGAACACGGTTCGGAAGTCCTGTCGAGACAGGTTCGTTCCACGGGGTTTTAGCAGCACGGCAAGGCAGGCGAACCCTGGCTCGCTAGCAGCCCCTCCTCGTTACATGCAGCCAGTTGTTCATCCCCTGACCCTCCCCACCTAGAACTGCTCTGACGGACGCGAGGGGGGAACACGCCAGCACCAGCTGGAGAGCAAGACTTGATCCCGGGAATGAAACGGTCCCCAGAAGGGCAGATTATTAAAGCGCAATTCCAGCTTGGTACCGCGTCAAAGCCCAGCGTGCACTGCACACAAAGCGGGGCAGGAGTGACCAAGTGCCCCGTTGAGATCAGTAGCTGTACGTTACCGAACTGAAGCTACCATCGATAACCGAGATGCGCCAGGCAGAGCGGCTTGTGCGCTGGCTGGTTTGGGCCCACGGGAGGGCAGCTGCACTGGAGCGTACAGTAACCATTTCCCGCTTCCCTCAGCGTGAGCGCAGACCAGCTAGGAGTCCACGCGCCCCGAGATACCTGTGGCCTCCTCTTTCACTTTCGCCAACACACACGACTTGATCTCCAGCCCGATGGATTTCGCCAGAGGCGGAGGCACTGCGTTACCGACCTGTGAAGAGAGGCAGGAGAGCCGTGAGCTCCATGCAGATCCAGGCCACGTTATATTGGGTAAGGGCAGCACGGCTTTCACGGCCTCCCCTGCGATCACCCGCCCAATGACCCCATTCTGAGCCAGCCTCTCTCCTTCCTTATCTGGCCATCCTGCTTCCAAACAGGAGCCCAGAGTAGCCTCCGATTCCCCGGCGAAAGGTCCGGGGCTCTGACCCTGTGCGGTCATTCACACTGGCCCCACGCCGACGTGAACAGAGGAGCGGGGATGGAGGACTGGCCCTGCTGCACCACACCCACTGGGTGCAGGGGAAACTGGCTCGCCCAGCACCTCGCCCCGCTCCCCAGGGAGCAGCCACCCACCTGTCTGTGTTTGTCCAGGACGTTGCCGAAGAGCCGGTAGGTGTCTGGGAAGCCCTGGGATCGCGCACACTCCCGCACACTCACCACCCGGTGCTGCTCCGGATGCAGCACTCGGCCCTGAGAAAGGGAACAGCTGTGAATTCCCAGCCCACTAAGGCCAAAGGTCGGTCGGACGGCAGCGAGAAGGGGTGCTGGGGTAGGTGCTGCGCCGGACCCTGCCGCACACGCCCCCGAGAAAGAGCCGCTGAGGTTAGCCCCAGCACAAGAGTGGATCTCGCTCACAGGTGATTTAACCCAGAGCGACTGGCTGTGCAGACATCTCCCTGCCCCCCTCTGCACCCCAACACAACCCCCACATTCACGCCCCTCCCCAAATGGCTGAGCCCCAGCCCACCACAGGGCTTACCCCGGTCGCCGGGGCCACGCTCACACACCTGTTTGCCCATGGGCTCCGGGTTGGTGACGGTGGTGCTGAAGAAGCCGTCCCACTCTAGCCTGCCGTACAGTCCGGCCCAGTGGTTGTGCCGATTGCCGGTGTGGGGCAGGCACCAGGGGATGAGGGTGTTGAACTGTCGGTCTGCCGGGTCGCACGGTTTACCTGCGGGAGGGAACAGAGCACAGGGATTTCCTCTGAGCTAGGGGCCAAGGAGCGGACTAGAGGGGAGGATGTCTAGGAAGCTGGGCAGACAGCCTGGTTCCCGTACGTCCCATCCCAGTACCCAGCACAACGGGCCCTAGGAATGAAGCACCACGGAATTGACAGTGTTTTTAACCTGTGGAACTCATTGCCACAAGATGGATACTGAGAACGAGGACAAGCCGTGGGTCAGAGACGAGCGGATGCAGTCTATGCTCATTAGAATGAGAAGGGCTCTCAGACTTCAAGGGAGGAACTAATTAGCAGTCCCCCTCCCCTGCTGGATAGTTCCAGTCCCCTCCCCTCGGCACCACCCACTGGGTGACGGACCCGCAGCAGCTCCCTGCCCCCCCCCGCCCTGTACCTTCCGCGCAGGAGCACACCCCCCGCAACGCTCCGGTGCTGCTGCGTCCGTTCTTCTTCTCGTGGTGAGTGTACCGCAGCTTCCGGGTGGTGATGCCGTCCGACAGCCGCACCTCGATGTTGGGCAGGTCGCGCCAGTCTGAGCCCGGGGCCAGGGGGATGTGTCTCATCCGAGCAGCTACCAGCGCGCTCATATCCTGCAAGGCCAAGCCCAGGATCCAGCATTAGCCTTCCCCTGCAGCCCGCCCGATACCGCCCCACAGCCGGGTCTCAGCACGCAGGATGCTGCCGGGGGCTCAGGGACAGGTTGGCCTGGGGGGCAGGACACAGGGCCCTGGGTTCCATCCTCGCCTCTGCCTCAGGTCCCCCATCTGTAAGAAGGGGAAATAACCCCACCCTTGGCTATGGGGCAGGGCCGGTCCCTCGCTCTGTCTGCGCAGGGCCAGGCCCAACAGGGGCTTGATCCCAGGCGGGGCGCAAGGGGGCCCCTGCAGCAGCAGCCCCCGCAAGGCTCAGGTGCTGCTCTCCACAGCGAACCCCTCACCTTGCAGATGTGATCCCTGAGGATGGGCTGATACTGCGAGCCCCTGATCTGCCTCTGGAACCAGGACTGGGGCTCCCCGTTGTAAGAGATCTCGAGTGCCGAGGCGCCGTTCCTGATCTCCGGCAGGTCGGACATGGTGTCCCGGACCGTGATGGTTCGGAAGGGCCCCGAGTACGTTCTAGGAGGAATAAAGGAAGCGGTCACCCAGCTAGTGTCAGCCCCCGCCCCCGCCCGACCCCCTTCAGACAGGGGAACACCCGGCACGTCTCAGAGCAGCTTGTTCCTCTCCCAGGCGTTCAGAGCCGTCGCCCCAGGGCCCCCGTCCACACCCCAGGCCTGGGCGCAGCCTGCCAAAGACGCGCTCACCTGGTGATATTGCTGACAAACTTCTTGTCGTCCACCACGACGCTCAGCTGGCAGGCCCGGGGCGCGAACACGTGCAGGGGCTCAGGGAACATGGGCAGCTTCTCTCCAGGGGCCGCAGCGAGGACGATGGCCCTTCGGCGTGTCTGGGCCACGCCGTACTGACCCGCCTGGACCGAGGGAGAGCGTCCTGAGCAAACGCGAACGTGGGCTTGTGTCCCCAGCACAGACCGCGGCGTCCTGAGCCGGAGCGCAGCCGCAGGGGAGTAGGGCCAAAGGGCTCAGCGGCATAGCGTACCAGCCGTGGCGTCCCTGCTGCAATTCTGGCCCCAAGGGGAATGAGTTTGGCAGAGGCGGGCTTGGCCCAGCCGAGTCTCTGGCCAGGGCAGCCTCCATGGGAGCGGGGCACCCACCCCACGCCCCCAGATCCCGGCCGGCGCCTGGCACATACCTGCAGCACCCCGAAGGTGCACTGGTAGCCCATTCGCACAAGGCACCGCAGGGTGAGCTTCAGCACCATGGAGCGCTTGAAGGAAACGAAGTTCCTCACGTTCTCCAGGAGGAAGAACCTGGGTCTGTAGTAGTCACAGTAACTGCACGGGGGGGGGATGACGAGCGAGATTAGAGACAGGCTCCTGCCGGGCTGGCAGACAGACCCTGGAGCCAGTGCCACAAACTAACCCTCCGCACTGGAGGTTTGGCACAATTATGGTGACTCTCTCGCCCCAAGCCTCTCTCGGAAGCAGGGCAGCGCAAGTCTCCTGCAGTTTGGGGTGGAGGGGAGTCGAACCGCCTGCCTGGGTCTGCTGAACCCCAGTCCAGTGATCCTCCCTTCCTACCCCGCCAACGGTTCCATGGCCGTCGGGAGAGTCCTCAGCAGCCCCTTCCCCCCTCCCCCCCTCCTGGTGGACAGTTCGGTCGTTAGAGCAGAGGGCTCGGGTTCCTGGGCTCTTTGACCTCGGGGCAAGACACATCCCCCACTCTGTTGTGCCTCAGTTTCCCACGTATGTCTGGCCATTACCCTAAGGTCAGAGCTCGCCAAGCACAGGTCACGTGAGGCCCTGTGAAGCCTCTGTGGGAGGAGAGGTGGGGCCCAGAGCCCCGCAGCACCTGCAGACCCAGTTTGCATTTCCCTAGCAGGGCATGCCCGGGAGAGCCCACCTGCTCCGATACACGTCCGCAGGGGGCTTCTCAGGTACGCCAGCGGCACCCAGACACGAGGGGAGCCAATCAGGGGACAGGCAGCTGTCGGCAAGGCCTGGCCCCTCACCTGAGAAAGGAGACCACCAGTGAGTTCTTGAACTTGGAGTAGGTGCGAGAGTTGAAGCGGTTCATGCCGCTGAAGCCCTGGCAGGGCGGGCCGCCGCACAGCATCTCCACGTCCCCCTTCTGCGGGAGCTTCTGGCCCAGCGAGTTGGTCTTCTCGCCAGACATGACCAGCTTCAGCAGCACGTTGCAGTCCTCGGTGAACACCGTGGTGCCGGGGTTATTCAGTCGGAAGGCCTGGGCGGCCGGCTCCCACATCTCGATGGCCCACAGCGTCTCCGAGATCCCTGGGGACGGAGGGGGAGCCGAGGACGTTAGGCCCAGCAGAAGCCCACGGCAGGCACCTCACACCGGTTCCACCCAACGCGGCTCTGTCATTTTCAGGGAGCATGTGTGTGAGTGGGTGGCTGCGAGAGGTGGTGCGGTCTAGTGAGCGGAGCATTGGACAGGGACTCAGGACACCTGAGTTCTATTCCCGCTTCTGCCACTGACCTTGGGCAAGTCCCTTTCCCTCCCTTGTGCCTCAGTTTCCCCTCCAGCCCCTGGGTCTATCTAGGCTGCGAGCTCTTTGGCCAGGGACTGATTTATACGAGCATCTGTGCAGGACCCAGCAGGAGAGCGTGGAGGTTCTGTCCGGAGGCAGGAAAGCAGCCGTGGAACTCCAGGGCCTGCTCGCACGAGGGCAGCCGAGACCGGTGGGTTGCGACCCCCGGGTGGTCGTGGGCGGTGAGTGGGGTGGGCGGACTGCTGCAATCTACTATAAAGCAAAGTGAATCTTGCGCTCCCCTCCACTCCACCCCCCGGTTCAAGCTCCAGGATTCTCCGCCAGCCTCTGGCAACACAGGTACATGCCATCGGTGAATTGCTGAGGTTATGGTAAACCTAAGGGGGTGACACACATTTGGCTTTCAAATAAGGGGCTGCCAACCTGCAAAAGCCAAGGAACGGGGGCCCCTCTGGGACTCACCCCTGCCGGGACCTCCAGGCACCACAGTACTAGAAATAATTCACACCAAAGAGACGCAAGGACGAAGGGCCCCCCCCCAGTGCCCTGGCACGACACCCCCCTCCTTGCCTGCTTGGTGGAATCCCTCAGACAGGCCCCCGCAGCCCGAGAACACATCCAGGGTGCGCAGTTTGGACAGCTTCACCTCGGCAGCCTCCTGTTTGCTTTGCTCCAAGGCAGACACCGATTTGCCTTTGCCTGTGTGGGGAAAGGAGAGACCGTTTGTGCCGGCACCCGGCTGCCTCTCCAGCCACGGTCAGGAGCAGGCAAGAACTCCGGGTGGGTAAGGGGCTGCTTTCCCAAGGGCAGGCTGGCACCCAAGCAGCATTAGCCCCCCCAGTCTATTTCCTTGCTAGTGTTTGAGATCCTTCCCCCATCTGTACAGCACTTAAAACATCAACTCTAAGCCCCCGCTGGCTGGACGGGTTTAACCCACTCGAGCGAGAACCTACCCCTAAGTCCACTGCAACAGACGTCTCCACCTTCCCACCATCCCGCCGCCTTTCGTCCCCACCCCCAGCCAGGAAAGTACATTGGCCCTTCCACCCTTTCATAGAATCATAGAATATCAGGGTTGGAAGGGGCCTCAGGAGGTCATCTAGTCCAACCCCCTGCTCAAAACAGGACCAATTCAAAACTAAATCATCCCAGCCAGGGCTTTGTCAAGCCGGGCCTTAAAAACCTCCAAGGAAGGAGACTCTACCACCTCCCTAGGTAACGCATTCCAGTGCTTCACCACCCTCCTAGTGAAATAGTTTTTCCTAATATCCAACCTAGACCTCCCCCACTGCAACGTGAGACCATTGCTCCTTGTTCTGTCATCTGCCACCACTGAGAACAGCCGAGTTCCATCCTCTTTGGAACCCCCCTTCAGGTAGTTGTAGGCTGCTATCAAATCCCCCCTCATTCTTCTCTTCTGGAGACTAAACAATCCCAGTTCCCTCAGCCTCTCCTCATAAGTCATGTGCTCCAGACCCCTAATCATTTTTGTTGCCCTCCGCTGGACTCTTTCCAATTTTTCCACATCCTCCTTGTAGTGTGGGGCCCAAAACTGGACACAGTACTCCAGATGAGGCCTCACCAATGTCGAATAAAGGGGAACGATCACGTTCCTCGATCTGCTGGCAATGCCCCTACTTATACAGCCCAAAATGCCATTAGCCTTCTTGGCAACAAGAGCACACTGTTGACTCATATCCAGCTTCTCGTCCACTGTGACCCCTAGGTCCTTTTCTGCAGAACTGCTACCTAGCCATTCGGGCCCTAGTCTGTAGCTGTGCATGGGATTCTTCCGTCCTAAGTGCAGGACTCTGCACTTGTCCTTGTTGAACCTCATCAGGTTTTTTTTGGCCCAATCCTCTAATTTGTCTAGGTCCCTCTGTATCCGATCCCTACCCTCTAGTGTATCTACCACGCCTCCTAGTTTAGTGTCATCGGCAAACTTGCTGAGAGTGCAGTCCACCCCATCCTCCAGATCATTAATAAAGATATTAAACAAAACCGGCCCCAGGACCGACCCTTTGCGTGGGTCTTTCACGCAGCAACAGGGGAGAGAAGAAACACGAAACCAGCACAACAGCTTGGGCAGATGCCAGGCTGAGCTCCTCGGGGCAGACAGCGCCCAGCACCATGGGGCTCTGGGCCATAGACGCTACCGTCATACACCTAATAAACAACGTACAGCTCCCAGCACAATGGGGGCCTGGGCCACGACTCTGATACAGGAAACTACTCTAAGCTTTTGGAAGTGGGTTAAGGTTTCACATTGCTGTCCCTTTACAATCCTGCATAAACGTTAGTTCAAACTGGCATTTCCGGAGTCTGGTTCACGTACAATGCGGCTTTCAAACAGGCTAATACCCTGTTTTCCCTGCAAAGTTCTGGGCAAGCTGTGGGATAATATGGAGCAGAAGCAGCTACAAAAAAGTTGCAAGAGACAAAAGCACCAGGATTTAGTCTTACCTTTGCCTTTCCCTTTCCCCTTGCCCTTATTGCCAGCTCTACGGGCATGGTTCGGAGGGTCTTCAAAGCTCTTGGTTTTTGCATTGTAAGCCTGCAAAGAGAACAGACGCAAGGCTCACATGCGCCCTATATGACGCTGGTGTTTGGGGGACGCTGTCTTCCTGAGGACTACATTGCTTCATTTAATGTAGGGCAGCGCCAGAATCCACCCACCCCTTTGTCAAACCTGGTGGTCGCAAGCCCCCGTGTGATCCTGTAAGCAGATCGGGCCCTCATCTCCACAGCGAAGCAATCCTCTTTGGGATCTGCGACACGCTTCTGGCGGCTCTTGGAGATAGGGCTCTCTTATGCTTCTCTCTGGACTCCCCTGAGAACAGCTCCCGCCCTTGCTGCCCGGCTCAGGACAGACGGGGCCGCTTCCCTTTCAAAAACGCTTGGCAGAGTCAAGCAGTGCAGTGTTTGGCAAGCGTCTTTCACCATTGCCAGAGACGCTCATTGTACCCAGCACCACACTCCCCTAGCAGGTAGAAAGAGTCCCTGAGACTTGTGATGAAGAATGGTTTGGAGCACGTGCCCCAGAACTCGGATGCTGACGTTTACGATGTGCAACCCCTCACGTCACCTGCTCAGTTAGCTCCCCCCCGCCCCAGTGCATCTCCAAGCAGAGGTTACCTCTAGGAAGTAGAAGCGGTCGGACCCGCTGGCAGAATAGTCCTGAATACATTCCGTCAGGTCCTCTCCGTACTCCACCGTACAGCGGCCCTGCACAGCCTTGAAGTCCAGCGTCACTTCCTCATCGCTCCAGTACAGCAGGTTGATGTCCGAGTGGTAACTTGCTTTCATGGATTTGTGGGTGTTCTCAGGCCTGCAGCAGACAGGTCACTTTCACTAGGGAGTGTGCTTTGGGGGGGGACTGGGAAAGGGACTGTGCTTCCAACCCAGGGGCACACTGCCTGAGTTCCAACATCCACCGTGTGAAGTCTGTCCCCTTGGAGAAGACAGACAGGAATGTTCACCCAAATCTCTCCTACCCCGTTAGCTGGCGCGCATCCTGCTGGAGAACGTTAGATTCGTTCTGATAAACAAAGCAGCTGGTTTGTTACCCCGGCAGGACACACAAGGAGGTGGGAGTAGCTCTTGAAGGATGACCTAGAGTGTGGGCTGAGCAGGGCTGAGAGGAAACCTAGGAACAGTGCAGAGCCTGGCTAGGCCTGAATGGGTACGTCTACACCGCAGCTGGGAGTGTGCTGCCCACCTCAGACAGACAGACGTGCACTAGCTTTGCTCAAACTAGCATGCTAGAAACAGCAGCATAGCTGTGTGTAGCACAGGCAGCGGCTCGGGCTAGCCACTGGAGTACGTGCCCTGGGAGGTTCGGACTCAGGCAGCCGCCCACCCAGGCTATCCCTGGCTGCAGACCTAGCACGTCTGTCTGGCCGAGCTAGGAAGCGCCCTCCTAGCTGAGCGTAGACGGACCCTGTGCGGATACAGCCAGGCCCCAGGGAGAGTTCAGGTCTGTCTACGCAGCACGCTGGCTTTGCTTTGGGGACAGGGCGGAGAAGGCCCCTACTCGTGCTGCTCCTCCCCAAACGGACCTTCCGGAGGCTCTGCCCGAGCCCAGCCCCGCTCACCTGTAGAACTTGTAGAGCCGCAGCTTGATGTCGGCTTCGTTGGGCTTGCCGTTGCTGCGAATGCTGCAGAAGATCTCCTTGATGCGGCCCACGCGGTATGGCTCCGGGGCGTCCTGGTTGCTGCCCTTGATGTACTCGGAGGACTTGCGGTAGTGCTCTGGGTACAGCTCCTCATCCACGGCCTCCTTCTTGGGGCGCTTGGCTGGGCTGGCCAGCTTCATGCTGGGGTTGGGGGAGAGCGGAGCAGGGGATAAGAGGCGCTAACACTGAAGCACGGGCTGCCCACCGACCCACCCTTCAGAGGACAATCCAGCGCAGCTCCCCGAAGCGCCCCTGGCCCGGCAGCGACTCTGCTTTCGGAACCAGGGGGCTGTTCCCCCATTAAGGAGCCCCTCTGATGAAGCAGAACGCCTGCCTGCAGCAGGGAGGGATGAGATCTTGTGGGGTCCCCTCTCCCGCGTGTGCAGCCCAGGCATTTTCAGAGGCACATCAAAGCCCCGATGCTGGCCACAGCGGCTCAGACGCAGCGAGCTCTCTAGCCCCGTGTCCCGTCTCTGACCAGCTGCTTCAGAGGAGGGTGCAAGACAGAGTCACTTGGGCAGGAAGCTCTTCGGGGCAGGAACTGTGGGGTGTTTGTGCAGGGTCCTGCTCCGTGCTGGGCTCCTAGGCACGACTCAAAGACAACACCCTCCTGTAGGCAGCTGCATGATAGGTCATGGCCTTTATCACGGCTAGCGATTCGGTGCAGCCACTCCCCAGACGGAGGCTGATGCGCATCCGTGAGACTTCTCCTCTGCTGCTGACGAGCTGCGTACCAGTCAGTTTATAGAACCAGTTACCCGAGTTTCAGCCAAACCAGCGACGTGTCTGGCCAGCTATATTTCCCCCCCGCCCCCCAGAGACATTTTATTCCAACTCACCCAGCAGTTGTAGTGGGCTTATATGTCCATACACCAACTAAAGAGGCTCAATCTATGGAGTTTACCCAAGAAAAGATTAAGAGATGACCTGATCCCAGGCTACAAGTGGCTACATGGGGAAGAGATTAGGAGAGCAGGGGGCTCCTTAGCCTAGTAGAAAAAGGCAGAATGAGACCCAGCAGCCAGAAGTTGAATCCAGACAAAAGTCAGACTAGAAATAAGGGGCAGAGCTTTTAACAGGGAGGGCCATTAACCAGGGGAACAGTTTGCCTAAGGACAGGGTGGATACTCCATCACATATGCTCTTTAAATCAACACTACGTGTTTTTCTGTAGAGACTGCTCTAGCCCAAACTGGGGGGAGGATCTCTGTGGGAGGTCAGACAGGATGATCATCACAGCCCCTTCTAGACTTAAACATCTAGGAATCCATTTACAACTGGCTTGTTTGGTGCTTAATTTACAGCTGAAGCGCAGACTGGTGTGTTCTCCGTTATGGGAGATACTGAAGACGACTCTGCCATGGGGGCTGTGAATAAACCCCGCCGAGAAGAGACACCCCGTGCCCGCCTGGCAAGAACCAACCTGAAGGAGAAAGCCTCCGGCAGCAGGAAGACGCCGTCTCCTATCCTGTACTGCACGCCGTTCTTTGTCGCCAGGCCGTAAAACATCTTCCCGTCCACCTCTTCTTGGGGCTCCATGACTTTGAGTATCTCCTTCTGCCTCACCTCGTCCAAGCGAGCGCAGCTCATACAGAACCTGTGGGGAAAGCAGAGGGCTCAGAGCTGGACCATCTGCGGAGATATTGATGGGTGCTGGAACCTGTGCTCTTGGGGGCAGGGACTGCCTCTGTTGTATGCACAGCACATAACACAATGGGGGCCTGATCCCTGCACAACAAACATCACACCTGCTGGTTTTCACACGTATCCCACACTGGCTTAAACTGCTGTGGGGGGGGGGGGAGGGGGGGGTTTGTTGGGGGTTTTGGGGGGGGCAGGGGGGGGGATTTAATCAGCACTCCCATTTGAGCCAAGATAGAAGTTGAAAATACTACTAGATAAAATCATCTTTCGGTGTGAATTAGCCGACAATATTCTTCCAATAAGCCCCAAGTTACTGTTAGCATAGTGCCCCAGACGGCTGAGCTGAGAAAACGAGAACCAGCCAATCTGCCCCGATTGGTCTGAAGCTACTCTCCATGCGCCAGCTCTGCCTGCCTTGACCTGGGCAATAACCCGAGTACAAATAAACCTGAGCTAATGCGAGTTACGGCTAAACCCATCTTCGGAGAGAAGATGGAGCCTTTCGCTCCCGCCAGCCAGCCAGCCTCACGCACTCACTTGTACTTGTTATCTTCCGAGGGCTGGAGCTTCGGAGGAGACTCGAACCTGGCGTACTCTTGATCATACCACATTTGGTAGAAATAGGTTCTGCCGTCATCTTCCACCATCTTTATCTCCATGTCCAGCCCCCCCTGTGGGGAAAGACAAATCGTAGGGGTCCCGCAGCCAGGGGGCGAGCAGCTGGCTGGATCCCGCCGCCGGACAGAACGTTGTTACGTACCCAGAGCGTCACACGTGGGGGAAGGGGAGAACCTCTGTTCCCCTCGCAAACGTCTCTCAAGGAAGTTACACAAACGGAGCCCGCGTATCATTCCGAGGACGAGAGGCGCCAGGACGCCTGGGTTCTATTCCCAGCTCTGCCACTGACCTGCCGCGTGACGGTCGGCAAGGCGCTTCCTCTCTCTGTGCCTCTGTTTCCCCTCCCACCCTTCATCCGTTTACACTGCAAGCTCCTCAGAAGAGGGAGCATCTCTCACTAGCTGTGCATACAGCACCTCGTGCAACGGGGCCCTGACCTCGTCTGGGGCCGCTAGGTGCTACGAGGACACGAGCAATCGAGTCAATTTCGTCAGACGGCTGTTTTCTCCAAGCCTCCACGAGCTCAACGACCAGCCGCACTTAAAGCATTTGCCACTTGCTGATGCCCCAAGTTAAGCAGACCAGGCCCTGCCTGCCTACGCTGGGCCCCGAACCACACAGAGCTCTCCCGCGGGGCTAGCTTTGCCACCGAGGCCTGCCAAGGAGACGGCAGCCACCCACCTCCAAGGCCCAGTTCTCCGAGGGCGCCTTGTAGACGACGTTCACTTTGCCGTGGATGTAGGACAGCTGCATGTCTTCGCACTCGTCCACCAGGAAGAGCTCCAGCGAGTCCGAGGTCTTCCCCAGGACCGTGTCGATGCCCTGGCAGAACCAGTGGGCATGGAACATTTGCCCACTGCTGTCTTCCCACAGCGCAGTGACTCTGCAAGGGAAAGGCTTGTGTTTGAACACCACCCCCAGGCTGCCGAGGGAAAGACGCTTTCCGCATCGCTGGACAGGCTGAGCGGTGCTGGGGCTAACGAGACCCCAGGCAGAGAGGGTCCAGGGGAGAGCTCTGGACTGGGACTCCGGAGACCCGGGTTCTCTTCTAACTCTGCCACTGCCTTGCTGGATGACGGTGGGCAAGTCACCTCCCTTCTCAGAGCCAGGGTCCCCTCCTCCCCCCAATCTGTCATGCGTACTTAGACCAAGCTCCTCCGTACGTACGTGCAGGTTCCAGGCTGGGGCCTCCACGGCCCACTAACAGCAGAGAGACAGCCCCACGCAGACAGGGATCTCCCAACATCTCTGCAGGACACGCCCCTGTGAGCCCTGCACCGGCCCCTTCCCAGAACCCCTCTGGCACGCAGACAAGTGCGTGTTCGCCCCCGGACCGCCACAAACCTGGCTAGGTACAGAGGCTTGGAGGGCTCGTCGGGGCTGACGGAAACGCAGTCCCCCACCTCCAGGGTCTCGGAATCGATGCACACCTTCTGGTAATAGTCCTTCTTCCCATCGCGCTGCGGACAAAGGCTGGTTATTAGAACCGGCAGAAACCCCATTACCCAGTGTCTTCTCATTTCTCCCATGGCTCGTAGCTAGAGACCCTCCCCTCCCTGCTAGACAGCGCCTGGAACCCACGGTGAGCGTGCTGCTCGTCCCTCTCCGCGCCCTTCCGCAGAACCTACGAGTTGACAGCCCCGGCTAAGGAGCCTTCGCGCTCTGGCTCCAGCTGCCTCAGCTCCTGTTTTTAGCGATTGGGGTCCCCTGGCTCAGTCCCGGTGTGCTGGCCACGAGGGCAGCCGTCACATGCCCGCTCGAGGGAGGTGAAGGGCTTTCATTAGCCCTCGCTCTAGGCAGCCTCGCTGCGCATCCCCCGCTGTGACCGCAGCAGAGCTCCTCACTGGTGGGGCCGGAGAAGCCGTGAACGCTGACCCGCATCTATTCCTAGAGACGGGGTCCTGGCCCCCGCATTGTAGCCACTCCTCGGCTACAGCCCAGCCATCACGCAAGCCACCACCCCAGCCTGCAAACAACGGGAGCTTGACACTTCCCGTGAGACGCCAGGTTCTAGCGAGGCCTTGAGCCCCGCAGAGACAAGGAAAGGTTCAGACTGAGGGTTAACCTTTGACAGGCCCACAAACTCCCACTCAAATCTGCTCCCAATACAGCGCGCTGGCATAACAAACAGGCTAGAGCGCACAAGAGAGGCGTGGCTGAAAAGCCACAATTCCCCCAGGCGGCCCGTACATCTCAAATGGTCCCGCGCTTGTCACAGAGACACGCCATTAGACCTGCGCGGCGGATCGCTGCACGTTCCCTAAGCAGCGTGCAAGTGGCACCTGCCCTTTGGCTGTGCACACCGTACAGCAGATCCACATCCACCCAGGAAAGCAGGGGCTGTTCGTGAGCGCTGCGTTAAAGGCCCAGCAATGGGGCAGCAGCGAGAACCCTGCAGCTTCCCAGCTGGCAGGTTACACAAGCCTAGAGTTACACCCGCTGGGGAGATTTGCTCATGACGTCGATGCCAGACAACGAGCCCTTTTACTCGGGTGGGAATGCGCGTTGCCAGTGAGACATCTCCTCCGGCCCTACCTTGATTGGTTCCCCCACCCAGGAAATCCTGCTTTTATTCTGCTTCTTCTTCCTTCCCTGTAGCATTTTTTTAGGTGACGGCATTTCGGGGATGTTATCGTCCACCTCCTCGTCTTCATCTGCTTCTCTGACGGCCAGATTGGGGCACCTAGGGTGGGAGCGACAGTCAGTGCATCCGGTGACTGACGGGGCCTTCTCGGGCCACGCGCCCAGTCCCCACCACCCGCCAGGGCAGGTCGGCTCCTTCCACAGGCTCCCAAGTGCTTTGTCCAACCCATCCCAACACTGGGAGACGCTGCTGCAGCCCCAGATTCCACCCCCGGCTCCCCGACCATTATTCCCAACTACAGCCCATCCCCAACTCTGACATGCTGCTGCCTAAGTCATTCTGCAGAGTCCTCCGTGCTCAGCCCCTTTGGAGACGGGCAGGTGATCCCGTCCCTGCCCCACTCAATCTCTGACGTGGAAGAGGAGGGAATTTCACTCACTTCTGTTCACGTTTTATGATCACATCACTACCTGAGTCTGGTCTGGACGTGTCACCGAGATTAGCGTGTGCATCATGTCCCTCCGCCCCGTCAACAGAGAGCAGCGGGTTCAACGTTTGAGTGGCCAACGAGTCTCCAGACTTACACCGGGAAAGCTCTCAAACTACCGAGCATTTTGGAAGGGCCATAAACCCTCGTGCTTCAGGGCATGAGCTGAGCTCTAGTGACTGGGGGTCAGGCGGGAATTTCCCCCAGGGGCAGGTTACCCCATCGCTGTCTGCTGCAGGGGATCTGGTCTCTGTCTCCAGTGCTGGCCCTGCTGGAGACAGAGACCCGACTAGATGGGCCCCTGCTCTGTCCTGTCTGGTCATTCCAATCCCGGGTAGTACCAGCTCTTGATTCTTTCCTGCCAGGAGACTGACGACTCCCTGTACAGTAGCGTCCACTGCCCCCAGGAGCAGAGGAACCCCCTGCTCGGCCCCAAGCCGCCACCCCCCAGGCTCTGCCCTGCTCCCAGGTGCTCAGAACCACCTTTCGGGACACTGACCTCCTCTGCAGGCAGGCTTGTTTGCTCCGGCCGCTCCCGCCAAACTTGATCATGTTCTGGCAGGCTTTGCACTTTCCACACTCGGGCTGCTGACAAACCTGCAGGGAAGGGGAGAAGGGCGAAGGCTGAGCGGCTGCGAATGGTGGAGGAGCCGGAGGAGCAAGTCGTCCCTGAGGACGTGGCGCTCGGCTGCGTCAGGGCTTGCTCCTGACCACGGGCATGAGCAGAGCCTGTGCAAAGACTCACGTTGACTAGAAGAGGCTTTGGAGCCGAGAGAGAGCGAGCCACATGCTGCTCCTTAGCATCCTCCTGCCGTGGAGCAGCCCTGGCTGGCTTTGGAGGTGCCAACGGGGCCTCCGGGAGAACCAGGCCAGGAGGGAAATTGCTTGGCCACCCTGAAGGCGCAGCAGAGCCGCCCTGACACAGCACAGCTTCCTTCCTTTCCCCGCACTGTTCTCGCCCGTAGCGTGCTGCCCTTCTTCAGGCTGCAGGGAAATGGACGCATTGTCCCCGGAAAGGAGAACGTCACCCCACTGAGCCTTTCCCCTCTGGGGCACCACGTCCAGCCAGCCACACAGCCCAAGGGGCAGCGGGAAGCCAGCTAGCCTTGCCCATTCCCCAGCACTCTCCCCAGAGCTGGGCAAGTCTGGATCCCAGCATCCAGTGCCCCCAAGCTGGGGGTCAGACGCAGCTCAGCTCTGGCCTAGCCTGCTGGTTACCTCACACACGCCGCAGCGCCGGCGCTTCATGGCGTTCTCCTTGTCTTCCTCTCTCTCGTTCTTCTCGATCTGCTCCGAGAAGAAGGTGTCGAAGATCAGGTACACCAGCTTGGTGGTGGTGGCCTTGGTGGGCCCTTTGTCCTTGTCTATCTTGGTGGGATGCCGAATGGCCTGTCGCCTCGCAGCTCGCCTGGAACGGAGAGCAGCTCAGACACTGCCCGCTGCAGCATAGTCCTGCACTGGTGGCATTACCCGCTCCCACCAGAGACCGGGACGGAAAAATTCTGGCTACGTGCAACGCTATTGACCGCTCTCCTCACACCCCCCCTCGCCCTGCATGCCTCTGCCAGCCACAGCAAGCTGGCACAATACATCCGACAGAATCTCGTGATAAACCGTGTTATAACCGTTGGCTTGGCAGGAAAAGCCCTGTAACAGGCAATGAAATGCACTCGTAAGAGAGTCCCCACAATCCAGACTGATGAAGGAAGGATCACGTGGGCAACCGAGGCCCAGAGATGCAGGGACTCACGCTGTGGCCGGGCTGGGAATGGACACCAGGTCTCCTGGATCCCGGCCCAGTGTTCTAACCACCAGACCGCCCTGGCTCCCTGAACAGCAACGCAGAGGGGATTTCTTTGCGCCCGACTAGACTGATCAGGAAGCCACGTTCAGGAGCATTTCTCATTTCTAACCAAGCCCCTTATGGCAACTCACCCCACGCTGGCATATAGATCCCCGAGGGTCTGTCTAGAGCCAGGGAAGTTACCCTGGAATAAGGAAGGGTGTGAATTCAACGTGGCATAACGCTGGGCAGAGGCAAGGCCCGAGATGCAGTGCCCGTGCCCGAGATGCAGTGCCCGTAGAACCTCCAGCAGAGCACTGCTGTTGGCAGCTCCCCCCAGCCTACCTCTTCCCCAGGGTGACGCCCGCGAGTTTGATCAGGTCTCTCATGCACGGCGTGATGAGGACGGGCGGCTCGTCGCTGTCTCCGGCCTCGTCGTAGCTTTCCACCTGCTCCACCACAAACTGGGCGTGCCGCAGCAGAGAGTCCTCCGTAAAGCGGTTGAAGTTCAGCCCGGCGGGCGGCACCGTTGTCTGGAGAGACGCAGCAGAGGGTCATGGGACATCCCCGCATACAGCACGCCTCACACCACCCGAGGGCACTGCAGCTCTACACCCAACGGCACGGAGGTTTTCACAGGGAGCCAGAGTCTTGGGGGCCCTGGTTCTCAGACGCACCAATAGCGACTGAAAAGGTATGCCTGTCACTCGCTCGGCGAGGCTGAGATTCACCCTCGTGCAGCAACACCACACGCCACATCAGCCCTCAGACTAGGCCTCAGCGTGGCCGAGGCCTTGTGGGAGAGCTCTGCGGACGAGGGACATTCACCCTCGCCGTACGGCGGAGGAGAGGGTAAGAACCAGAGGCAGAGCTCCACCCTCCGGAGGGGTTAGTAAAGAGGAACAACCTACAATGTGGCTTGAGACAAACCACAAGTAGAATAAAAGTCCATCTCCTCCTCCCTCACCCACACCCCGTTCAAGGGGGAGGAGCGGATGGACATCCTCATACAGACAGTGTCAAAGACCCAAGAGTTCAGAGTCAGCTAGTCCAGCGGTTCCCATAGCGGGACACGTCCTGGAATCCTTCTCTCACCTCGCCACGCGCCCCCTGCCATTTAGCAGCCCGGCCGTGACCCCTCGGCTCCTGTCCCCAATGCTCCTGGGGGCTGGGAACCCAACGGTGAGACCTGTGAGTCAGAGGACGGACACGCCACGTCTCACCTCGATCTTGTTCAGCAAGTCCTCATAGCTGACATCGGGATTGTTCTGGAGGAATTCCACCACGATTTTACTCATGTAGATCTTCTCCTGCATTAAGGCGAAGGTGGGAGCGTACTCCTCGCTGGGATCCATGAGAATGTAATCCGCAAAGGCTGAAGCAGAGAGAGATTGCCAGAGACGGTGACTGCAGGGGCTTTACGGAACACGTCACAGAACAGCTGAGACCCCCCAGCATCAGCAATGGATTTGCAGCAACCCACTCTGGCCGTTATCGAGTGCCTTGGCTCCCATTCCCCACCCTCAGAACACAGGGATCCCGCCAGCCCCCCCCAAGGGAGAAGCACCCTGAAACGCCCCCGTTTGCAGACCTACCCGTAGTGAAGCCGATCAAGGCTCTTTCTCCTCCATCGAACCCAGTGATCCACCAAGCGTTTATGGGACCCAGTTTCTTGGCTCGGACACCACCTGAGCGGGGAAGAGGAAGGATGTTTCCACACACACACACACACACACACACACCCACACCCACCCACCGCAAGGGTTCGGATTCTGTTGCCGAGGGGCCAGATTCTCCGTTGCCGCCCTTGGCACCTGAGCAGGGCGGGTGAGAAACGCTACCGGCTCACAACGGGAGTGTACTGCACACACTGCAGACCCCCGGAGAACCAGGCCCTCACACGGATTTACTGGCCCAAATCAGAGCACAGCTGCTTTTAAAACACTTGCCATTAACAGGCTGTTGAACTTCAGTTCAGAATCAGCACTACCATGTGGCCCCCCAGCCCCAGCATAACCGAGCTGCTGCAGAATTACCGAACAATGTACTCCGCGGCAGTAACCTAGTGCTAGCGACATCACCCGAGAGGAGAGGTCATTCCTTGCACTGCCAAGATCCCACTGATGGCACAAAGACTGGGTTTCCCAGGCCTTTGGACTGATCCTCAGGACACAGCCTGAGAAAGTCCCAGGGTACTAGGCAGGCCAGTGTCTGGCCCCAGCTCTGCGCCGAAAGACACTTACCATCTAGACAAGGGTTGTCG
Organism: Terrapene triunguis; assembly: GCF_002925995.2. Taxonomy (NCBI): domain Eukaryota; kingdom Metazoa; phylum Chordata; order Testudines; family Emydidae; genus Terrapene; species Terrapene triunguis. Next base: position 3,384,187 of record NW_020665184.1, on the reverse strand, counting down.
TCGTAGATTGGTTTCACAGCACCGCTGAAGTACAGTTCTATGTTCCTCTCTATGAGACCGGTGTCAAACGGACACAAGTGACCCTTTTTGTCGTAGACGCTGTGCGAGAGAGGAGAAAGGACGTTTCCCGATCGCACGTTGTTCAACACCTCACAGATGTTGCATTTAATACTCAGCTTAAACCAGCATCCAGGGCTCGCTGCAAACAGCTCTGCATTTACACATCCTGTGTCGGACACGCTTCCCTTGACCAGGGCAGGAAGGATTGCACGCCCGGGAACCGAGCTGCAGGCTACATGCATGGGGAAGCAGTCTCACCGCCTAGAGCAGTGCTCAGGGCAGAACCAAGCCTCTCCATGTTGTGCAGAAGAGAGCGACCCCCCTGGACTCTGATTTGCCCCAGGGGTTACAAATGCAGCATTGCCAAATTATTGTTGGTGTAACAGTGCAAGAAACCTCACCTGAAGGAGGTCACTTTGTGCTGGGGCAAATCCTCGTAACTTTCAAACCCATCTTCGTTGGCATCGAAAATGGACAAGCGCTCGTCCGTCAGCATCTCCGGCTCCTCCAGCTGAGAGAGAGAGAGAGAGGGGCACGTTGGACCTTCACTCCTAGCAGCACGGCCACGTTTCTAAACCCAGCAATGAGCCGCTTACCGCATTGTCGGGATCCCCCTGGAAGAACTTGAGATCGGGATCGTCCAGGTACTGTCTGCAGTCGACACACTTGGGAGGCGTGGTCTGCAAGGGAAACATCACGAGACATCAGGAGCTTTCCCCGTTAACAGTTCTGCCATTTACCAGCCTCAGCCCTCCGTAAGTATCACTACATGTTCCCACGCTGACGGCCAGTCCTGAATCTACCAGGAATCTGGAGCAGTAAAACAATCGCCAGCGCCTCACACATTGTCTAGGACCAGGTGTTTGGCAACTTCTCTGACCTGGCCAGGCGTGGCAGGAGGAAGGACTCACTGCACCGACCCAACACACACATGCCTTCGTTACGTTTTGTTCGTGCTGTAAATGCTGCATTTAAAGATCATGTGGTGGTGCGAGTGACGTGTGCACTGGAAAGTACTTTTTCTTGACTCGCTGCCACTCCGAGCGGTTGAAAAGCTGTCAGCAGTGCTCGGACAGGGCCCAAGCACTGACGAGAACAGGAGAAACCACTTACTTTAGCAGGTGGTGCGGTTTTAACCTGCGTAGCTTCCTCTTTTATCTCAGACCTGGGCACAAAATACATCAAAACAAGGAATGAAGGCACAGGACAAAAAAGCCGAGCGAGGCTATTCCACCACCTGCATACCCAGTGCTCTCAGCGGTTCGAGAGACCCGAATACACGCAAACATTTCACTGCCGATGCCCCACAAAACAAATGCGCTGTTCTAGCTGAAGTGGTTTCGTGCTACAGGAAGGCACCGAACTCCTCACACACTATCTGCTCACAGATTCCAGCATCCAGCCCTCAGCCCAAGAAGCAGAAGAGATCAGCTGAAAATACTAAGAGCCCCCTCCCCCAAGCCCGCACTCACTGTCACCAGTTCAAAGGGGGCGTCAGACACGCTACCGGACTCTGCTGGAGGGTTTCGGATGGGGGTGAATTGCTTTCCCTCTTTTTGATTAACTCTGCATTTCACCGAACTTTCCTGCTGGGCTTTCCCGAGCAGGCGAAGGGAGGCACATGCCCAGCTCTGGGCGCGTAAAACTTCCAAAAGGACCTAAGTGTCTCAGGAGCCAGGGGCCTTCTCGACACACTTGTGTCATGCTGCTACAACTACTGCTTTGGCTGGGGGTACGTGTGTTGTTTGTTTGTATGTTTTTAAAATAAAAACAGACCTTAGTGTGGCTGCAGTTACACCAGGAAGTTAATCCAGTACTAGGTCGGGTGTGACTTCAACGAGAAATAGCTCTCCATGTGGATTGCTCTCATTCCAGAATAAGATCACCTTTTTCTGGTTCAGCTTAGTCCCCTTTGAAAGCAGATTAACCCGGAAAAAGGCACTCTGATTCTGGAATAAAAGCGTCCACACAGAGAGATGTTCCTGTTAGTTTCCAAGGCAGGCAAGGCCTTACACCAGCGTGAACGATCCCCGTGTAAGAAAAGCTATACCAGAATACCGCATTCACACTGGGGGCGCGCTGTACTGCTTTAGCTATAATCCCTCGCTCTTCTTGAGTGTTTTTCATCCATAGATCTCAAAGCGCTTTACCAAACAGCTCAATCTCATTATTCTCAATATGTAGATAGGGAAACAGAGGCACAGAGAAATACAACTTTTGCATACAGACAAGCCCGAAGTTCCACTGACTTAACAGGACACCTGGGCATTGCTGAAAACAGTCCCCACGAGGCCCTTTCGGACAGCCCAGCCTTCACAGCAACAGCACAGCTGGAAGCACAAAAAAGGAATTCACTGAGCCAGACCCAATCACTCATCTATATTTTCAGACGCTTAATAAATTAATAAACTACCAGAGGAACATTTTTCTTTCAGACACGAAATTGCTTCCATTTCTTTAACATTGTCTCTGCCTCCCCAGGTTTAGGGTGATGAAGTCGGACACGGACAGGAAAACTCAGCTAGAAATCGTTTTGATTTTTTGTTTTGTCTTTTGCCACAACAGAGCCTGTGACAAATTTCTGCAAAGAGAAACACACAAACACACGCGACTGGAAGGGACCTCGAGAGGTCATCTAGTCCACGCACACACAAGCCAGAACATTCAAACACCTGATTAAAGAAATTTTAGCTGCTCTTACCCTTCTTTGGTTTCAATTTTAATTCTTTTTTCATCTTGCTCCTTGAAGTAGAGGGGAAAGAAAGAAATGCATGTAAGAGCCCAACAGCTTTACAAACTAAGCAATTTGGAGTCGCAGCAGAAATACATGAGACAGCTCATGGTGTCCGACCCCGTCAGGTGGTCCAGAGACATCGACACAGAACACGTCACAGGACACCGCCAGTACCATGTCGAATAACTGAGACCGCCGACCAGGGAAATAACCCACTTCCTCCCTTCCCTGACGAACCGAGAGACGCACCCCACCCATGTACTTCTTGTCTCCACCAATACTGACTTGGACTCTTAATACATTCCATGGGCGGCCCATTTATCCAAAAACTCCCACACCCCAATCTGGATCTATGCTGGTTATGTATCTCATGAACCTTGTAACCGATACTTGCAATCCCCCATAACCCAAGCCCGACCCCAGATGTACAGTCCCTTCCTTCTTAACTTGTGTACATTTGATTTGAAACATTAACTTTAATAACATTTTTAAATCTGCCTGACTATTCTTCCTTAATAGCCTAACGAGATGTCTGGCTAAGGATTTGTTTTCAAACATGCGCCAGACGTACCTTCTCCTCTAGCTCTTCCTCCTCCTTCTCGGGATTCGTTTCTTGCTTCACTTCTCCGTTCACCTCGTCCGATTTGCGTTTGTTGGATCTGTTGGGTTTAAGGGTGAAAACCAACAGAACCATCAATTCTTTGAAAGGAGCCAATTGCTTTTCAGAGAAGGCGATGGAAAAATAGACCCAAACAGCACAGTCTGCCCAAAGCAGCCGGAATGGGCTGTCTAAGCACGGCCAACAGCAGCAGCTGCTGTTACAAACCTGATGGCAGAACCGGCGAAGCCATTCTGCTCCACTACACCTTGGTTTTATTAACGGTTTGCGTTTTAATAGCATCCAAAATTGGGCCCCCATTGGCCCAAGCTCTACACAGATATAGGAGACAGTCCCGGCCCAAACATACTCACCATCTACACCGACAAGGGGTAGGAGGGGAAAGAGGCAGAGCGGGGAAGGGACTTGGCCAAAGTCACAAGGCAGGCAGTGGAAGAGCCAGGACAGAAGCTCTGCCAAGTCCCAGCCCAGAGACCTACCCACTAGCCCACACCACACCTCGGACCTTCATAGAGAGAACATCAGCTTCCTTCTCACCCTCATAAACGTAACTTAGTCAATCAAAATAAGACATTTATCAGCTGATATTACCGCCACCCAGCCATGAGCCAGGACCCCAGGGTGTCAGGCACTGCACATTGGGTGGATTAGAGACGTGCCTATCGAGGACTGGGACCCCGCTGTGCTAAGATACCCAACAGATTCTCAAGCTGAGGTGTCCCTTTCTGAACTTGAGGTCATTCCCCTGCTGGTTACAGGATGTGCAAGTTAGAGGCTGTTAGACAGTCATGGACCTGCAAATATTAGGATCCACCCTGTTAGCCCATTGGGAATCTTTCACAAGAACCCGTACCAACTATTCAATGAGCAACCGTGCAAAGAGAACAACCAAGAAGAGGGAGGACGCCAATGAACCACTAGCAAAAATAAACTGTTAGGAGATTAAAAAAGACACGTATCCATCTCAAAACCGACACGAATCACAACCAGGAGCGGCAGGACGTACTGACCCTTTGGCAAACAGAGCGAGGATGGTCGGCTGCCTGCCAGAGCTCCGGGTAACCCTGGAACTGGCTGGCGATTCTGTCAGAAGAAAAAGAGCAATCATTACTTCGCGGGGAGAAGAACCGTTGTCATTCATCGCTAGCGAAAAGCACACGGCCCGCATCACTCAGCACATTCACACACCACCCTGAGGGCCTGATTTCCCTTTACTCCATTCCAGCCTGTGGGGCAGCAGCAGAGTTGATCCTGACCCACCTTTGCATTCCCCGCCTGCTCCACTCCTGGCGTAGCTTAGAGCAGCCTCGAGGCTGTTCTAGCTCACGCTTTGCTTCCCATGGCCCCTGGGATGGACAGAAGAGCCACAGGGCTGTGCACTCCAGCCATGCCCCCAACCAGCCCCCTACTCTGGGAACTGGGCAGATACCAGCTCCACACCAACCAGGGAGGACCCTGTGTGCAGGGGGGATACCAGAGGTCTGCTTCCACCCGCTCTGAAGCCAGAGCAGCACAGAAGAGCCTCAGCCCAGCTGAGAATTTGGCCATCAATGTCTGACACCAGCCATTCCTGCGCCATGTGCCCGAGAACTCCCCTGTGCCCAGGTGGAGAAACGAGGCGGCGCCACATTCCTTCCGAGACATCAAACCTGAGCACAGCTCCTGCCCTCCCCCCATTCTTTGGTGGCAGGGACCATCGGCTCCGGGGTGCTCCGGCAATACACCACCAGCATTTACATCGGAGCTGTTTGCTGCCCAAGCTCCTGCGCAACAGAGATTTCTGCTTATTTTCTATTTGCTTTAAGAGTGAACAGAGCAAGACCAGGAGGTTATGAAACCAAACCTTACAGGGCAGCGTGCCTCTTGCCCCAGGAGTCTGACCCTCTGCATTGCATCAGGGTACAGCAAATGGGTGAGGTAGCTATCGGATGCCAAGGAGACATTCGTACCCACTTCTGCGCTGCGAGGTGCCTACAACCAAGCAGGCATTTCCACGAGCCCGAGGAAGAGCTCCCAAGGGGCACGGCGAGCATGCAAACCAGCTGGCCACCCGGCCCCGGCAGTCACCAAGGGGAGTTGGCTAGCCAAGCCTCCCCAAGGGAAGTGGTGAGCACTGAGGAGCGTTGGGTGGGGGGCAGCCCCATCTCAGCTGAGGGTCTAGAAAGGGGTCAGTAAGGCTGCCCAGAAGCAGCAAGGGAACTCCACCGCGAAGCAAGGCTCCAGGGGGCAGAACCCCCAGACCCGGCCTCGCTTGCCAGCGCAGCACAAGGCTAGCTCATTACTTTTGCTCTCGCCGTTGGATTTGCTCCTCCTGGCTTTGCGGGTTTTTGACATGGCTGCCGATGACGAGGAGGAGGATGCCACGGCTTCCTCCGTCTCCATAGCGCTGTCCTCCTCCCCCTCGTGGCCGGCTCTCTCCGAGTCCTCGTCACTGCCGTAGGCGCCATTCTCGGAGCACCCGTTGGATTTCTGGCTGAGCGCCGCGGCGTCCCCGTTCTCCACGGACAGCTCTTTGCTGAGCAAGGCCTTCACCCTGGCCAGGTACCCCTCCTAGGGGAGCAAGGCGCAGTTACAACACAGGACCACCACAAAGCCCTCCAAGGGCTGAATGCAACACACCCCTCCCCCTGGGTCCCCATAGCTGCCCTGGCCACAGGCCGCCCTGCACCTGCTCGGGTGGCAGCAGGCTTCCGAGTTAAGATGAACGGGGCAGTTCACGCTCCTCGTAGCGATCGGCTGTTTCAGGCTGGCTGCAGACGCAGACAGACATCGGTTATACTCGGGTCATGGTTTCAGGCTTCCCTACCTTTTCTTAAAAAATGAAATCTGAGATTCTGAGCCACCACTTGACTGCAGAAGCCAGAGCCCCCAGGCAGGAACCTTGAGCGCCTACGCCTTGGTCCCCCCATTCCCATGTATGCAGGCAGGCAGGCGTGTGTTCACACACACACACCTCCGACAGCTCCTCTCGGTGCAGCTTGGTCTCGAGGTCGCTCAACTGATTCTGTGCATCTGCTTGTAGGAAGCCATGGACCAGACTCAGCTTCTCCTTCACGCACTCCTGAGGGGACAAGGAGGAGAAGCAGGTGTTACAGGCAACGAGCTTACGACCAGTCCCCCCAGCCGCACGGGCACCGGGTGCTCCCATGGCCTTTCCTTCCGGGCGCACACAGCTTCTGCGACCCGACGTTCGTGGTGGAGGAGAAAGCACCGGCTTGTTACTGGGGCCTGGGCTGCCTTACTGCCATCCGCAGGGAGACGCTCCTTCATTGCAGTAGCGGAGCGCGGCTTTGCTATTTCATAGCAAGATTGCCAGAGGAGATGCTCGGCTGGGCCGGAGCAGGGGCCCAGCTACCCCACTCCAACAGAGGCCAGCACCAGCCGGGTCAGAAGACGGTGCGTGAAGCCCTGGGAGAGACAGTAAGGGGAGGTGGGGGAAGTTCTTTCCTGACCCCAATAGTTAAGAGGTCCAAGCCTACACCCTGAAGCAGCAGCATTTATGGCCCTTCCAGAACCCGGGGTTATCACAATCATCCTTACTCTTGCTCAGGGGGTTCTGGCTGCAATATCCCGAATGCAGGGATCGTTACCAATGAGCAGCAGTCTCTGCTAGGTCACGTCTTTGCTAAATCCACCCAGCCCTGGGGCAGGTCGACCCTCATCCGAGCCTCCCGGGAACCCTCCTGCCCCTACAAGCTTCTCGCCACGCTGGTGGGTTAACGGTGCAGGCTGAGTTTCCAGCCTCCTCTTGCCCAGCTCTGGAGTGAAGTCACGAAGCCCAGTTTGTGACATGACAGCGGTTTCTACGGAAACGGACTGATAGAATAAATACAGGATTATGACCTCACTGCAGGAGCATGTGTCGGAGGAGCCGGGGAACAGATGAGCGAGAGGCTCTTACTGAAACAAGTCTGCAGCGTTCCCCTCTCTGGTCCAGCGGGGCAATCTGCCCTTTCCCTTCTCACCAAGTTTTCCTATCTCCGTATTAAGTCAGATTCCAGAGGCCCCCCCGCAACGGGGCATGTGTCGTGCTGATTTTCAGAACAAGGGCAGGGTGAGCAGCACGTCCCAGCAGGGAGGGCACTGGCCTGGGACTCAGGACACCTGGATTCTTTTCCTGGTCCTGCCACCGACCTGCTGGGTGGCCTTGGCCAAGTCTCCCCCTCCCAACCCTTGTCTGTTTAGACTGAGCTCTGCAGGGATGGGACTGGAACCCAGGTCTGCAGGATGCGGGAAGGCCAGCGCCTCCAGGTCACCACCTGGCAGCCACCGTCCGCTTGCAGCCACTACCGCCCAGACCTCATGGAGATGAAACTACAGGAAGTACTGCCTCGGAAGGCCAGACTGACAGCTTCCCTTGCAGTACCGATTGGGAGTTCCAGGGAGCATCCGTGCAACGAGAGGGACCCTCCTCCCAGCAGCTGAAGCGACAGAGATGCATCTTGGACCCTCGGCTTCCGCCACTGAGCTTGGACTCCGGGCCCGACCCCTGGCTTTGGTACTTGGACTCGGTCGGCTTTGACCCCAGGTTTCGGTGCTTGAGCTCTGACCCTGGCTTTTCTCCGCAAACGCTGGCTTCCTTCCCTCCCCCTGGCATTAGTACTAGGACCCTGACCCCGGGCCCGAACTCCGGCTACCACTCTTAGGCTCCAGCCCCAGTTCTGACCCCTGGTCTCTGGGACTAGCCCTGACCAGCCAAGCCCTAGTTCTGACCCAGGGCAGGGACCTTCTTTCACTATGTCTGTACAGCACCAGGCACAAAGGACCCAACTTCAGATGGGCCTCTGGGACCTTCTGTCATAGTTGCATTGTCTGTTTGTGAGGTTCCGGAAGCTGCCATGCCAGGCCAATGAATCACACTTTTAAGCCAGACTTCAGAACGGACGTGACTCTTGGGCCAAGTATGCAGGATACAGCTGAGAAATCAGCTAAATTCCACTGAAGACACTTCTGCAAATTAACGCTGCTTGGCAGGCCTGACTAAGAGACACAGGCAAATTCAGGAGGACAGAAACACCTCATGAAATACCCACTGCGTGGCTGCAGAGCAGGAGTGCTGTTGTATAGAAGGGCACCGGGGAGCAGCACCAGAATAAACGCCATGTGTGCACGGTACCCAAAGCCCCTTTAATGAGAGTGACAACTCAAGACAGTCCATGAAAGCCTGGGTGTCTCTTTGGAAACGCGTCGATCAGCAGAAATGGGTAACGCACCAACAATGGGACGAGAACCTTACCTTCTCACTCAGCCCTTCTTCCTCCTTCTCCAAGTCTTGGAGCCTGCAAGAGAATTGTGACTTATCGTTTCTTTCCCCACGTGCGATGCAACGAGGTAACCACGGGGACGTTTCCTTTGAGACCCCAACTAGAACCGGGGGAAGGGGTGGAGTTTCTATGGCCTCCCAGTGCGGGAAAGGGATGGGAAAGGTCTCTGGCGGAGTGGATGGTGGCACTGAAAGTGCAAGCTCAATGGATACCAGCCTGGGGACAGTTTTCAAAAGCCACTAAGTGACTTCGCAGCCCAAGTCCCTTTTTCAAAAGGGACTTGGGAGCCAACATCTCTCGGAAAGCTGTTAGGGCTCAGAGCACCTCCAAGAGTCTAAGTCACTTTTGAAACTTTTCCCCTGCCAAACAAAAAGCATCAGTAAATTCTAGGGCTGGGACTGCGATGCCCAACTTCCCTCGGCTTCTGTGAAAATCCCAGCTCAAATGGAAAGGTCCCTTCAGCTACCCACGGAAAAGCAAGTGACTTGCCTCCCAGGACGCTGGCTAATCTCCAATGCAAGGGCTGTCTCATCACCCTCTCTCGCCTTTCTCAGATGTGGCAGACCTGGTTCCAAGCCACAAGGGCTGCCACAAGCCTCCCATCCAGCGAGTGAGGCCCCCCGATGGACAAGGCGCATGCATCTCAGTCACCGAGATACTCTTCACGTCCCGAATGCTCTGGGAACGCTGCAGCGGCGGGCCATGAATGGATCTCTCACTATTTATATAGCTGTCCCAATGCTCTGACAACATCGCTGCACCCCTGACCACAGAGTGACTCACTACCAAGGCCTCGCCGTCTCACAGCTCTTGCCAAGGACGCCGCAAAACCCAACAGCGAGGGGCAAAGGATCAAAAATCCCTGGCCCATGTTCTAGAAGAGAGCACACTCCAGAGCCCCCATCCTGGCTGTGCGGATGGCGATGAGGCTCGGATAAGGGCCTGGATAGATCAGAACAGATGCAGGATAGCATCTGGCCCTTGGGGAAAGCTCTCAGTCTGAGCCAGAGCCAAGCTGGGGGACAGAAGAAATCCAGAGCAGAGTGGGGTCCCCTCTCAATACGCTGCCCGGAGCCCAGTGACAAGACACGGATTCCCGGAACAATGGTGACTTTCTAGAGGAGGGAGAGCAGCAGTGACTTTGGCCATACTGACCCTACAGGACATTCCTTCGCACCAGTGACACCAGAAACAGCCTCCGGTCCCTGGCCCAGCCAGTTCTTCCCAATCTTTAACTGGAGGGCTCAGCACAATGTGTATTTCAGCCCCTACGCTCCTGTTCCATCTCTAGCTGCTGCCAAACAATGCCATTGGCTGTCCGTTCATCAATTAAGAGTTAATTACTTAAGTTAATGACTCATTACAGGCACACACAGAGTTCAAATGAAATGAAATGGAGACACCAGGTCCCTGCCCGGACATGGGAGAGGCTTATCAGGAGCCATTAGCAAAAACAAAGGAAAGACCATTTCCAGGAGAGGCGCCACAGCTCAGCGGTGCCCCAGCATTCCCTCCACATGCACCAACCGGCCCCGCAGAAGGACACGCAAACAAACCGCTCCGAACTTGGGATGGCTTCGGTCACATACACATGCAAGAACACGACTGGAGGGGGCAGCTATACCAGGGAATGGCATAATTCCCCAACCCCGTTTGGGAACAATCTCGCCTCTTGGAAGCTTCCCAGAGCACTGCCGCCAAGAGCCACTCCCTGGTTACCTGGGGCTGGCACGCGTCCTACAGAACGCCAGTGTTCAGCTACGCAGACTTGCAGCGTTTATTCCCAGTTCCGGGCACGTCGTGTGGCTGGGTCCCACCGCCACAAGCCAATCCTGTATTTACTGACACTGCAGCCAGCCTGTCTCCGTAACTTCGCCTCATTTGCACCTACAGCAAAGCTTGGCTGACTTGCAAACCAGGGCCCTCAGGATACTGTTTCAGCTTCAGCACCCCACCCACAGCGTATCCGATGGCCCGGTTTTCTTTCAGCTACAGGGACTGTTACTAGACCATGAGTAACTGAGCGCCTGGCAGCTCCTCTCAGTGTCCGCTCTACGGTTTGAGTTGCTAAGAAATGCCGCGAAGCCACCTGGCTGTTGCGCCCCCCATAGCAGAAGGCTTCAACACAGGGGCTTTGAAATCGCCACGCTAAGCAGCAATACCAAGAATCAAAGACATTCGTTTCCTCCCCCCAAGCTCAATAGGCAACGATCCTATTCTTCCTGCAGCGTCTCTTAACTGTAGGGAACCGAGCGACTAGTCCTGATCCCCTTTGCTTCGTTAATCAGTATTTTAAGGAGGGGGGGCGTACAGACCATTTGCGCTGTAGGTAAACAGAGGAAAGTACTCAGGCTGTCTACCCTCCATCTTTTCAGTTACGGGTTTGACACCAACATTTCCACTCCCTTCCCGCAGATACTTGGGGAAATTGCTCCCACTAGTGATAGGAAAGGTGGTTTTCAGAGTTGCAGAGCGATGCTCAGTGGCTAAATGAAGCTCTGGGCAGCAAACGTGTAACCAGAAGAGTCACAACTGGGCTGGAGCAGCCCCCAAACAATGCACCGAGTGCACCTGGATCACTCTGTGGTCTGCTGGCAGCAAACGCAGTCCTCTTAACCGTCTCCTCTTCTACTGAGCACGAGGCACCACAAGAACAACATGCTAAGGGGGAGGCAGAAGCCGAGCGGAACGGACAATAGCAGTGCGGGAGCTGGGTTAAATTCTCACAGGAAGTGCACACACGCCATGTGCCATACACAATCACCGCCACGGGCCCTGCTACCGCTCACTGCAGAGGAAAACAGGAGAGTTATGTTCTTCCAGACAGGAGGTCGGGCCGCAAGCAGCTCGACGGAAACAGATTCCCTCTTTTTGCAGCCACCGTTGATGTTAACTGCACATCCCCGAACTGGTTTGCTAACTAGAACATTGTCTCCCGCCCCCCCACCCCACGCCCTCCATTCTGCAACCAGATCCGCACACGAGCAGGGGTGGATTGGACTGCAGGATTGGGGCCCCAGAGAGTGACAAGAGGAAGCAGACTTAAGCGGCCTAGGAGAATTACAGCAGATCTGACCAGCGTCAAGAGAAGTTATTTATTTATTTTAAAAACGAGCCTCCAATCTGACCCCAGATCCAGAGCAGAACACACCCGCCTGGGTAGCGAATATCCTGCACACAGACGGACGCTCCCAAAGGGGAAAACAGACTCTCTGATCTCAGGAAGTAACAACCTGCAATTCCAAACCACTCAGCCCCATGCCTGCTTGTTTTGTGGGGGTGCGGAGAGGGAGCGGGAACATTTTCTGGACTTTCTTTGGTTCCCGTTCCCTTTCCTCTCCCCTAATGGCCTGGGAAAAATAAAAAGGGCTTTATAGGGCCTTGAATATACTAGAGCCAGCAGACTTCTACCCCGTCAGGCAGAACAGCTAACAGGAAACTGTTTCCTGGCGCCAAGGGGCTGCCCCACAGATCAGATCCGCCCCCTGCTGAATCAGGGTCGTGCCCAGACAAAGGCAGTTGCCTAGGGGGTGAGGGGGGTGGTAACGAGGAGGGTACATTTCCTTAGGGAGCCCCAGTCAGCCAAGAGGCGGAAGGACGGGTGCTCACGGGCAGCTAGGGGATCACCTAGTCTGGCCTCCTGCACGGCACAGGCAGCTGCCTGCGGCCCCCCACCCACGTGCCCCCCACGTTCTGACCGGATGCGGGGCTCGCCTTCACTTCCTGTCCTAAACAGCTGCGTGCACGGGGGAGGGAGAAAGACAAAGCAGGCTGGTGCCATACAGGGATGGGGTCTGATCCACCCTTATAGGCTCTGGGGCTCCCGGCAGGACGGGGGCCCAGAGCACAGGACGGGGTGGGGGGGGGAAGAGGACCCGATAAAATAACTCCCGAGACCCCCTGAAATAGCCCAGGGGGACGTGCCACCCCTCGGGCCCAACGGTGGGGCCCCATTCGGGGGAGGCACATGCTTCCCTCCCCGTCTCCACCCCCCAGGCCAGGGCTCAGCCCCTGGGGGCGCACACACCTGCCCCCCAAACCGGGGTCTGCCGGCCACAGGGGGCAAAGCTCAGCAGGGCTCCCCCCACGCACTAGCCCAAGGGGGCCCGGCCCCCCCATATCCCCCACCAGACCAGAGCCCCCCAGCGCCGGGCTGCAGGGGGCACTGCCCCGTCCAGGGGGAGCGGACCTTAATGTGGGTCCGTGCGGCCGGGGCCAGACCCCGACTCCAATGGGGGGGAACCTGACCGGGGGGGCCGCGCGGGGGACGATGGGACCGGACGGGGGGAGCTCGGACCGGACGGGGGCGCGGGCCGGGGCGGGGGGGGCGGGCCGGGGGGGGCAGAGGGGGACCGGACGGGGGGGCAAACCGGACGGGGGGCTCGGACCGGACGGGGGGCTCGGACCGGACCGGCGGGGACCGGACGGGGGGCAGACCGGACCGGACGGGGGGCAGACCGGACCGGCGGGGACCGGACGGGGGCTCGGACCGGACGCGGGCCGGTACTCACCGCCTGCGCAGCTCGGCGGGGAGCGGGGCGGGGGGCAGCGGGGCGGCCCGGGCCGGCATCGGGGGCGGCGGGCGGGAGCCAGGGGCCGGGAGACGATTTCGCGCGGAAACCAGGCACGGGGGGGAGGGGGGAGAGGGCGGGACAAACCATCCGGGAGGGGGGCGGGCGGTACCATTTACGGGGGGTGGGGACATACCATGGGGACTGGGAGGTACCACTTGCAGGGGGGTGGGACAAACCATGAGGGAGGGCACCAGAGAGGGCGTACCATGTTCACCCAGGGCCGGGGGTGGAAGTGACTGGTGGGATGTACCATCCTCGGGGTGGGCTGGGACACGTGCCCCCAGGGGAGGGGGGGCAACCAGATGAGACGCCCTCGTTTCCTTCCTGGGCGGGGGCTGGGAAGTACCATGTGCAGAAGGGCGGTGTGTGACACGGGATGTACTATAGTGAGGGGATATGGAACGTACCATATGGCCCTAGGCCAGTTGCGATGTATCGCTCTCAAATTTGAGATAGTGGGAGGTACCAAGTGCTCTTAGGGCAGAGGGGTGACAGTTGGGATGTACCATCCTTTACGGGGGGGGTTGGAATGTGCCATGTGAACTTAGGCAAAGGGGGAGCTGGGATGTACCATCCTAAGGGAGGATGGGGTGGGATGTGCCAAGTGAGCAGTAGAGGAAGACCTTTGGGACGTACCACGCTGACGGGGGGGGGGTGGTCCAGGGTCCCATGTGGTTGCTCAGCAACGGGATGAGGGGGGTTAATGACACCCAGACAGGCGGCCTGGCGGCGCAGGCGGACGCGGCGTCCGCGGGATCCTGGCTTGCGACACCTCGAGGGGCCTGGCCCCCCCCCCCCAAGGGCCTCAGCTGGGGCCAGGGCGGGTGCAAGCTCTGGAACCAGGCTCCTGCTCCACGCGCCCAGAATTGGAGACTTCGCCCTTCACCCGATCCTGTGCCCACACCATGGCCCTGCCACTGGGCA
>NW_020665184.1:3369761-3370002 GCF_002925995.2 Terrapene triunguis | reverse complement strand
GCACACACCGTGACACGAGTGAACTCACACACGGACACACACACACATTGACACACACACAGACACACACACACACCATCAAACACGCAGACACCCGCGCACACCGTAACACAGAGTGAAACTCACACACGGACGCACACACGCACCGTCAAACACGTGCACACACCGTGACACAGACTGAAACTCACACATGGACGCACACACACACGGACACACACACGCACCATCAAACACGCACACA
>NW_020665184.1:3361091-3369751 GCF_002925995.2 Terrapene triunguis | reverse complement strand
CGCACACACACACGGACACACACACGCACCATCAAACACGCACACACTCGCGCACACTGTAACACAGAGTGAAACTCACACACAGATGCACACGCGCACACACGCACCATCAAACATGCATGCATACACACGCACACAGTGACACAAAGTGAAACACACGCACACTCGTGCACACACTGTGACAGAGTGAAACTCACACACATGGATGCACACACGCACCGTCAAACACGCGCACACATGCATCATCAAATACATGCACACACCGTGACACAGAGTGAAACTCACACACAGACACATGCACACACCGTCAAACGTGCGCACACAGTGACACAGAATGAAACTCACACACATGGATGCACACGTGCACACATACAAGCCCTTTAGAGAGATTCATGGTCACACACCCCCACTCCCACAAGCCTGCGAACCTGTGGCAGGTTTCTGGGGCCAGGGTGGAATTCCCCGAACCCCGTGGCTGGGGCTGAGGCTTCGGCGTCCCCGAACACTAGCTCCATCACAGGACGTACGAACCACGGGTGCCAAATCCCAAGCGCACCCCAAGGAGGGCGAAGCCAGCAGCCGGGCTGCTTTCACCGGCAGCAGGTCCAGCAGGGGCTAATTTTATCCCGCCTATACCCCACGCCCAGCAGCTGCCAGCCAAGGGCAGGAACCACAAGCCCCCAGCCCTGGCCCGCCCTCGGAGCTAGTGCAGAGGCTGGCTCTGGCTGCAGGGCAGAGGCATTCCTGGGATGCCGGCTGTGTTTGGACTAGGGAGTATCTGCGCAGCGGGGAGGCGAGTGTCACGACCTGGGCCGGCTCAGTCCACTTCGTTCTGAGGCCTAATCCGGGCTGGACGTGATGCCGAGGCCTCGTGCCCTCATGAAGGGTATGGGGGCCCTGCCCAGGACGGACGTTGCCCTCAGGCACAAGAACCATGTTACAGGGGCACAACCCCCCCAGGGTTACCCAGCACGGGCCCCGCTCGCAGCGACACTCAGGCCCCTTCAGGCCCCTCCAGCAGCATAACAGGGGCCTCAGCATGGCCAAACCCCCCTTAAGGGTCCCCCTGCATGGCCGGTGTGGAGCTGGCAGAAAGCGCCTGCTACCAGCCCCTGGTGTAAGAGCTGAATGAGGGGCATGGCCCAAGCCCACTGTTCCGTGGCCAATCTCTGCTTCCCAAGGGCCATGGGACAGAGCACGTGTTAGAGCAGCCCCTAGGCTGCTCTAACTGACACTAAGGCAGGGCCTCAGAGCCCCGCAGCCCTGCCCGAAGCCCGGGAACGGGGTAGCTGAGGGTCAGGCCAGATGTATTTGAACATTTTTCTTTTCCTGTCCGCACAGGCAAAGATAACAGCCCCCTGCTCCAACGCAGCTCGGACACAGCCACATTTCATAGTCATGGTTACACGTGGCTCTCTCTGGACAAAGCACTGGAGGCCAGTCCCAGGGGCGCAGACCCACGGCCCTGCGCAGTCCTTTCCGGAGAGGGTCTGATGTCCCAGGAGGGACTGATGGGCGGTGTCACCGCAGCACAGCTGTCTAAGAGGGGACCCATGAGCCCCAGATCAGATCCATAAGGCACAGCAGGTGGGGGCAGGAGGTGCTGGGTGGGGGTATTGTGTCGACAGAGTCCTGGGCTAGGATGGTGGTGGGCGGTTTGCCAGGGATCCAGTGCGGAGCTGGAGAGAGGCCGAGAGCGGGACGTTTCTAGGAAGTGCCCCAGGAGCAGAGCAGGATGCTGAGTGACAGCGGGGATCTGCCTCTTCACAGCTAGAGGATTTCTGGGCCTGAGCGTGGGGTGGAGGAAAGGCCCTGGCTCCCCTACGCAGTGGCTGTGGCACCAGGAGCTGCCAGGTTTTCCCAGGAATCTGCCCAGGTGCTCAATGCACACAGCTGGCTGCACAATTTTATGGCCCCAGGACCATCCTGGATGTCCCATTTCTTTTGCGTCTCAGAGGCGGCAGCCCTGCACCCCAGCCATGGTGGAGGCAGGGAAGCCAGAGAGACCTGACCTGGACCTGCCTGGAGCTGGGAAAGACCCTGAGCTCCCTGAGCCCAGGGATGGGCTGTAGGACTGGGAGCCCAGAGAAATGGGGGCCTAGACCCACCTTCCTCTTCTTCTTCTTCTTCTTCTTCGAGTGGCGGCTGTAGCTGCAGAGCAGCAGCTCTCATCTCACCCTCCAGAGGCGCAGCCAGAGACCCACGTCTGGAGCCGCGGCCTGTAGCGCTGTGATGCCTCCTGCGTATTTGTGAACCGGGCGCTGAGTCGCTCTGTGCTCCGTGGCCACAGCCACACCCTGGAGAGTCTCTGATGTTCTATTGCTGCAGCAAGTATCCGCCTCTGGCAGGGCTGGGCGGCTGCGGCTTAGGGCAGAGCTTCGTGGGAGATGGCAGCCGGGGATCCTCTGCCTGAGGCCTTTCACAAGGGGTTGGTTTGCGACTTCTTGTGAACTCCACTCGGCTTTCCCGCCGTCAGCTGGGTTGAACTCGCTGCTGAAGGTGAAACGCCTGGGACCGAAAAGGCTCCCGCAGCTCCCGGCGGTGGTGATGGTCCCGGTGGAGGGGGAGACATTCGTTGTCCACGATTCTCCAGAATTCCCGAAGGGTGGGGGCATCGTGGCGAACAGATAGGGGAGGGCGACGTGCGATGTAACATCTCCCCCCAGACAAACCTGCCCCGTGGCGGGCATGGGCCTGCGGGTGCATGAGGGGGTGGGCGCATCCGTGTGCCAATGTGAGGTTTGCACGTGTGAGGGGCCCTGGTGCCGTGCTCTCTGGCAGGCAGCAGGTGGCGCTCTGCCACCTCTGCATTCACTAGCTGCCGCTATGGGCTCGCCCCCCATCCCCGTCCTTCGAGCCCCAGCGTCGAGCACCCAGCAGGGACCGTGCCGGGGCCGCCCTGGGGCTGTGGCTCCACATTGCCATCAGGGGCTGCTACCGGGGTCTCTCGGTCTCAAGTTTTTATCCTCGAGCAGAGAGCCATGCGCATTCCTCCGCTGGGCGCTCCAAATCCGGACTGTCTGGGCCTGGCTAGCCCAGTGTCCCATCGCTGACACAGGCAGCGCCGGCTGCTTCCGAGGCAGGTGCATGAAGCCCTGCAGGAGGCAGCCATGAGAAAAACTCCCCCTGGGAGAGGTTCCCTCCTGACCCCCGATAGCTAGAGGCTGGGTCACGCCCTGGAGCATGTCTGGGCCTCTGGGAGATGCCTTCGAACCAAGCTCCTGCTGGCCTCTGTGTGGAGGCATTTTTTTGCTCAAGAGTCAAGGTTTTGCCCAAGCATCTCAAGGCAAAATGTCACCACCTCCCGCACTGCGGCACTGTGCACTCTTCAGTGGCTCTGCTCCACCCCAGAAGTGGCCAGGTCTCAGTGGTGCCGTGCCTATGCAGGGCACCTCTTCTGCCAGCCGCCCTCCCCTGCCCCGCAAACAGCCCCGTTGACTTCAGGGGGTTATTACTGACTGGCACACATGGCCTGGAGCAGCTCTTCTCCCTCATTCTAGTGCTTCCTCTGCCCCCGCAGTCCGGGGAGCGAGTGATCTTAGCCCAGCGAGCGCAAAGGGTCACGCTCCGCTCTCTGAAGGGTTAATGGAAGAGGCCCAGGGGACTCCCCCAGGGTGACATGGCTGAACGATGGAGGGGAATGGGGGGGGTCCTGGCCTAGCAGACAGTGGGGAGCAGTAGACGGGATCGATCTGGATTTGTCAGGTTTGACACTGACCCACGGGAGGGTCTCAAGGAGTCGTTCTCACCAGGGCGCTGTCAAACGGGGGCTGTATCCAGCGGGGGCTCAGTCCTGCACCTGGTACTAGCCCATATGTTCATTAACGACGTGGGTAACGAGTGGAGAGTGGGCTTATCAAATGTGCCGATGACACCCCGGGGGAGGGGCTGGGAGCACTTGGGAGGCAGGTTTAGGATTCAAAACGACCGTGACCAATTGGAGAGTTGATCTGAGATCAACAAGCTGAAATTCAGTAAAGACCAGTGCAGAGTCCTGCTCTTGGGAAGGGAAACCCAAAGGCACAAGCCCCGCGTGGGGCCTGCCAGGCTGGGCGCTGGCCGTGCTGCAAAGGGGCTGAGGGTCACCGGGGGTCACAAGCTGAATGTGAGCCCACCGTGTGCTGCCGCTGCCAAAGGGGCTCGGATCAGCCCGGGGCGCAGTAACAGGCCAGGAGTGGTGGATGTAAGACGCGGGAGGTGACTGTCCCACTCGGGACGGCCCCAGCAGGAGCCCGGTGTCCCGTTCTGGGCGCTGCACTTCAGGGAGAGCTTGGGAGAGCCCGGAGGAGAGCGGCCGGACTGAGCGAAGGTTCAGCCAACCTGCGCTGCGAGGAACGTTACAAACCCGGGGCCTGTTTGCGCCGGAGAGAAGCCCGAGGGGCCCTGAGAACCGGCCTCCCACGCGCAGGGCTGGGGGAGGGGTTGTTCTCCACGCCCACCGGGGCAGGACAAGGGGCAGGGGCTGTATCTGCAGCAGGGGGGGTTTCGTTAGAGATCAGGGGAAACTGTCTAACTCTCAGGGCGGTGACGCTCTGGACCGGGCTCCCAAGGGTGGTTGTGGGATCCCCGGCACCGGAGGGTTTTAAGAGCAGGTTGGCCAAATGCCTGGGCTAGGTGTAACTTGGCCCTGCCTCAGTGCTGGGGGCTGGGCTAGCTGCCTTCCCAAGGGCCCTGCCTGCCCGACTTTCCACAGCCGGCCCCGTGACCCTGGCGACACACACACCACTCGTGTCTGCAGCTCGCTCCCAAGGGCCATGACTAATTTCCAGTCAGAACCTGCGTGTGGGTGTGAGGGATGGAATGACTGGGGGGCGGGGGGAGGATCTGAAAAGGCCCCGGTGGGGTCGGCTGGAAGGCAGTAAGTCAAGGGGGGTGTCAGATCAGCAGGATTTCAGAAAGATCCCACAGGCCAGTGTCGACACAAGGAACAACATGCTTCTCCCGCGCTGGTCAGGGCGCAGCCGGCGTTACTTCCTCCCCGGGGTGTGTCTACACGTGCTGTAAACCCACCTCGGCTTGCACAAAGGGGCTATAAAGTGCGTGTGTGTGTGTGGGGGGGGCTGGCTATTGTCTGTGCCCCGGGGCAGGCTATTGTCTGTGCCCCGGGGCAGAGTGACACCGGGCCCCTGCGTGGCGTCAGGACTCAGGGAGCACAAAGGTGGTTCAGAGCCACCTCCTCCCAGGGTAACTCAGCCTCAGGCCTGTCCCACTCTGGAGCTGCATCTGGGATGAATGTGACCCTGTGGGCTCAGATTTGGGGCGGGAAGTCTCGCTAGAGCAGCCTTTCCCACAGGAGTCCCAGAACTTCCTGCTTCCCTGGGGCGCAGCCCCAAAAATAGCCTTTCTCAGGCTATTCTGGGAGCTCTGTGCCTTGTCCTGGCCGGATCCAAGAACCCAGAGGAAGAGAGTGAGAAGCCAGAACCCAGGGTCTGCAAACCTCCTGCTCCATGCCCTGGTTCTCTTTCCCCGCCCATGGTCCCATCTGCACTTCCAACAACTGGCCCCTTCCCCAGTCCTCCCCCGGCCCCCATCACAGCTTGGCCTTCCATTCAGCCGCTTCTCTCTCACTAGCTGCAGCGCAAGCAGCCAGGCTCCAGTCATGAAAGCAGCCAGGCCCGTCTGTGTGGTGGTCTCCCGGGGAGTCTGGCCTGCACATTCGAGGTCTGTGTTTCCAAGTTCATGGGGCTTTGGCGTGACTCCTTTTCCAGGCTCCCAATGTGCTTCGCCCTTACAGGGCCTGATTTCCACCCCCCTTCTGAGACCAGCTGCGCACCCCAACCCCGCCCTGTGTTCGGGGGGGGCTAGCCAGGGATCCTGGGAGCAGGTTCAGGGAAATACGTCTGTTAAACGTCGACCGGGCTCCAGGGCTGAGTGGCAAGAGCTGGAATGTGGAGTGGTTTTTAATTTCCTGGAGCTGTGTGCTGACTGCAGCAGGGCGGAGGGAGGGGGGGTTGCTGTTTAAATTAAGACACTGGGGGGGAGGGGTGCATTGCAAAGGCCTCACACTATTAAGCGAGTCCAGACTCCATCCAGCTGCTCTCTGACAGAGCAAGAGGCCCCGACCACTTCCCTCTCCAGCCCAGCAGGCGCTGGCGGGTGGGGGCGGGTGAGGAATTGCTCTGCGCTCCTTCTGCTGACGCTCTCGGATGTGGTCGAGGGGTGCGGGGCCGAAGGCTGTTCTGCTGGGCCCATTTCGAGGGCCGGGAGAGAGCCCTGCCCCACGGGCTGGGGGGGAATAACAACGCCTGCCTGGCTCTTTCTGCATGTACCAGGGACGGGCTCTGGAAGGAGCCGGAGGGCCAGGTGTGCAAAGGGGACCAGGCGCCTGAAGATGCAGCTAGGCGCCTGGTGGGGTTTACAACGTACCTAGGTGAGTTAGGCACCTGCACTGAGGCTCTGGGACTAGGGGGGTCTCTGCAGTGCGAGGTGCCGAAAAACCTGTGTAAATGTGGCCCCAAGGGAACTAGAGACCGAAATTCGAGGAACCCCTCGGTTCCTCTGCTAACCCCGGCCTGAACGTGTCCTCGTCTCTTCTCCGTTTCAGAACCAAGCAGCAGCGGGGGGGTGATGGAAGTTAAATGTATGCCCTGCCCCCCACTCAGAGCTGGAACGCAGCCCTTACAGCCGTGACGTGAGCCCCTGCTCTGGGGGGCTGGACAGACAAGACAGCGAAGGAGACGCTCCGCGTCCTGGGCGGACACCAGGCTGGTCCCTGTTCTGGTCGCACGAGCCCAGTTTGTGTTTGACTCGGGGTTGAATAAAACAAAACTCCAAATTACCCAGCAGCCCGGGGCCTGGACAGCGAAGGGCTGAGTGCCGGCTCGGCGGAGGGGCTCCAGGGCTGGTGTGAATGGGCTGAGGACAGTTCACACCAGCTGAGCCTCTGGCCTGCACCTTAAAAGCTTTATTAACCGTTCATAGCAGGCGTGAAACAGAATTCTTTACCCGCGGGAGTCAGACGTAAACCCCACGCACCAGACTGCCCCGGGCCCCCGCGTCGACTCATAGCGCGAGCGCCGGCGAGTTTCGCTGTCTGTCTCGCCAGGCACTGGCTCCCCGGGCGGCCCAGCTGTGAGACGTGAGGCACTGCACAGCCCCAGAAAAGAGGGACGCAATCAGTCAGCCAGGCAGAAAACAGGAAACGTACCGTGCTGCTGCAGAGATCCTGCCACAGCGGCGGGACCGCGCTGTCACCTCCTCTTCGGGCCGAGCCCTGTGCTGTCCCCAGGGCGAGTGAGCGGGGACCCAGGGGAATGGGGCGAGTTTAGAACAGCTCCTGCCGTGACATGGCCCCCAGGCTTTCGCAGCCCCTGGGCCGTGGCGCTTTGCTGAACCCTTGTGAGCTCAGGGAAGCGTTTGGAGTGTTATTAATGCCCCGGCCCCCGCTGATCAGTATCACCGCAGCATCCCCTGCACAGATAGGAAGGATGCTGGCTCAGCAGCAGCGGCTGTGTGACCAAAGCGCTCAGCTTCCCTCTCGCTGCAGGGGACGCCCCCCTCCCCCCCCCAAGGGGTGTCCGCATCCTGCCACCCCCGGAGAGAAACGCTGGCGGGGTCAGGGCCTCCGCTGCTGTGAGTCAGCACCGGGCTGCGCTGGCGGGGGCTGACCCCACCGCTGGAACAGCCCTTCCCCGAACGGGCAGGGGCTAGTGGGGAGGGCCCTGGGTTCGGAGTCAGGACACCTGGGTTCTCTAGGCCGAGCTCTGCCACGGCCCTGCCCCTCTCTGGGCTTCGTTCCCCTCCCCCCTTGATTCATTGACACTGGGAGGTCTAGGGACAGGGAGCGTCTCACGCTGTGTATTTGGGCAGCGCCCGGTCCCGCAGGGCCCTGGCCACGGTCCGGGTCTGGACAGTGCCCGGCATAACGTGGCCCCGATCTCACCCTCTGGCTGCTTTCACACAACTACAGTAACCCTCTGCCCTTTCGCTGACCTCGGGCGCTTGACGCTTGGCTCTGAACTAGAAGGAGGAACCAGCCTTTTGCCAGCAGAGCTCAGCTGCCGACTAGACTGAGGAGGGTGGCCGGGGCTGAATCTCCCAGCAGAGAAAGCGTCGGGTGCTGGGCACGGTGGGAACACCGACCCAGCCGGCCGAACGCCTGGGCACAGGGGCTGGGCTTCTGCAGTCCCCAGGCTGGAGCAGGCAGGGCCCAGACGGGTCTGGAGCCAGACCCGCCCGGGCCGCCCCTGCAGAAGGCCGGCAGCTGCCCTGGGGACCCTGCCAGCGGATGCGGGGCCCGGCGGCTGTTTATTTAATGTTCAGCGTCAGGAGGCTGAGAGCAGCCGAGACCCAAACCCCAAAGAAAAACATTCCCAGGGCCACGGGCGGGGCCAGCGGCTCCTCGCCGGGCTCCCAGGCAGCGGCTGGCCCTCAGGACAGCCTGACATGGGCAACCGGCCCCCGGGCCCAGCTGGCCACGGGAACCCGGCGCATGGAGCAAGGACGCACGTCCGCTGCTTCTCTGAACCGCTGCACTCCCTGGTGCTGCTCCTGGCCCTGCACCACCCCCACGAGCCAGCCTCCAGCCCCGCCTCCCTGCCCCCCACCCCTACGGGCCAGCCCCCAGCCCCACGGGCCAGCCCCCAGCCCCGCCTCCCTGCCCCCCACCGGCCAGACCCCACCCAGGCTGGCACTCGCCTACCTGCCCCCCACCCCCACAG
>NW_020665184.1:3360594-3360991 GCF_002925995.2 Terrapene triunguis | reverse complement strand
CCCCCACGGGCCAGGCCCCACCCAGGCTGGCACCCACCTACCTGCCCCCCCCACCCCTCCTGCTACCTGGCAAGGTCCGACTGTCCTGCTGCCTGGGGCTGGGGCCTCCAATGCTCACCCAGAGCAGGGAGCCGGGCTGGGGGGGGGGACACTTGTTTCTGTCCCTCAGCACATGGGGCCCTGCCCGGGCCACGCCAAGGCCGGGGAGCGAGTCTGGGAGGAAACGAAAGCAGCAGCTGAAGTCGCAGCTCCAGCCCCAGAGCCCCCCAGGCTCCAGCCCCAGAGCCCCCCAGGCTCCAGCCCCTGCAGCCCCCCAGGCTCCAGCCCCAGAGCCCCCCAGGCTCCAGCCCCTGCAGCCCCAGCAGACAGCAAAGTCCCTCTGCCCTGGGGGGGGGGG
>NW_020665184.1:3358834-3360194 GCF_002925995.2 Terrapene triunguis | reverse complement strand
GGTCCTGGCCAGCAGCTTCCGGGGTCCCTCCCTCCAGGTCACAACCCCAGCCCCTGTCCTGAGTAAATCAGGCGTTGATGGACTGGGAGGGGTGGGGGACATGAGACCCAGGGGCTTGACTCCTGCTTCACCCCAGTGGGAGCGAGGGTGGAGCCAGCGCCGCGGATCCTGCCCCAGCTGCTCCACGGAGCTTTCCTGGGGCGTGGAAAACACCGAGCGCCGCACGATTCCTGGCTGGAGCCGCCACGGGCCCAGAGACGGGGGGGGCTGAGCCTGGCTGGCCTCGTTAACACCCCAGTCCTGAAAGGCCCCCCCGAGGCCTCCTTCCAGCTAGGGCCCCCAGCCCTGCCCACGCCCCCTTTCCTCTAGCGCCCCAGGGCGGGCGGGGGCGTTTCCTAGGGCAGAGGGCGCGACTGGGCAGCCCGTGCTGCAGCGTTCCGGGAGCAGAGGGGGCCTGGGGTCACGCCGAGCCCCGGGCGCTGGGGCCGTCGGCCCAGCTGCGCCTCCCCCGCCTCGCTCCTCGCCCAGCGGGTCCCCGAGGCATCGACAGGAAGCGATGCTCTGTCTGAAACGTCCTGTTCTGAGAAAGCAGAGGATGGACTCGGAGCCAGCAGCCCCAGCCGGCCCGGTCACGGCCCCAGCAGCGCAGCCTCCCCTCCCCCCCGTCGGCTGGAGCCGGGAGAGCTCCCCGCTGCGCCGCCAGACAGGACAGGCCAGACCAGACCAACTGCTCTGCCGGCCCCGGGCCTGGAAAACCTGCCCTGCCCGGAGCCACGGGAAACCCGGAGCCACTCGCTGCGGCCAAAGGGGCAACTTAACACGGGCCCCCCACCTCGGTGCCCCTCATTCCCGACCCCCAGCCCCTGCCAGCCCAGCCCTGGGCTTCCCCACCCAGCCCTGCCGGTGCCCCTCACTCCCGACCCACAGCCCCTGCCAGCCCAACCCTGCCGGTGCCCCTCACTCTCGACCCGCAGCCCCTGCCAGCCCAACCCTGGGCTTCCCCCACCCAGCCCTGCCGGTGCCCCTCACTCCCCACCCCCGGCCCCTGCCAGCCCAACCCTGCCCCCCACAGCCCTGCCGGTGCCCCTCACTCCCGACCCGCAGGCCCTGCCAGCCCAGCCCTGGCTCCTGATGTGAGGGGATTTGGGGCCCAGCCTGTCCCCCCAGCTCACTGCAGCAGCGCCTGTTGCCTGGTTCTTACACTGGCAACAGCCTGGGGGGTTGGGAGCTATGGGGGGGCTGGGAGCTAGGTTTCAATGGCAACCAGAACATCTGTCAGCACTGAATCAAAGTGGGAGGGGAAGCGGCCTGTCCACAGGTTCCCCATTCCCCCCGCGCCATGGGCAGCCCCTCCAACCAA
>NW_020665184.1:3347058-3358734 GCF_002925995.2 Terrapene triunguis | reverse complement strand
CACAGGTTCCCCATTCCCCCCGCGCCATGGGCAGCCCCTCCAACCAACCTCCCACTCACCCGTGGGACCTGCCCCATCCCCCCTCGGGACATACCCCCCACCCACCAATACCATGTGTGACGAAGTGGGACTGTTCTTAATGTTTCCTCTGAGTCCTGTGTGGGTGCCTCAGTTTCCCCTATGCATTTCTTAAGTCTCCAGGTGGTGGGATAATGGCCAGTGTGCATAAATGGCCGACACTCTGTCTCCTGGCAACTAATGACCGGGGCCCCTCCTCTACAAAGGTGCCAGCTGAAGGTGTTGGAGAACAAAGAGATCAGGTGACCTCCTGGCCCGGGAAAGGGACAAAGCCCAGAGGAGGAGGGGCTGGAGGGGAAGTCAGTTTGGAGCTAACTGGGGACGAGGAGTGAAGTGCAGACGTGGGTGTCTGGCTCACTGCCCCCCAAAATGGACCCGCCTGAGGGGTCCTGTTCTCTGGACCTACAAGCTCTGGTTTAGACCATGTTCCTGTCATCTAATAAACCTCTGTTTTACTGGCTGGCTGAGAGTCACGTCTGACTGCAAAGTGGGGGTGCAGGACCCTCTGGCTTCCCCAGGACCCCGCCGGGGCGACTCACTGTGGGAAGCACACGGAGGGGCATATGCTGAATGCTCCCAGGAGAGACCCAGGAGGTGAAGCCGTGTGAGCTTCTTGCCCTGAAGACAGTCTGCTCCGAGGGAGAGGAGGCTCCCCAGAGTCCTGACTGGCTTTGTGGGGAGCAGTTCCAGAGCATCGCCCGGGGACTCCGTGACACCCTGGCCTCCCCCCAACACCCTGCTGCCCCAGAACCAATCCCTCCCCCGACCATCTGCCCCAGGACTCCCCCCCCCCGAGACTGTCCCCTCCCTTGGGTCCCGGTTCTACGATGCGACATCTCTCCTTGATCCCCGTGAACACGCCCCTCACCCCGAGGTGCTGCTCTCACTGACGGGGGCAGGTTCAGAGCACGGATCCCACAGTGCGTGTGGGCTGGGCTGACGGCAGGGGGGCAGCGGGAGCAAAGGGGGCAGCGGGCGCGGAGGGGAAGGGGGCAGCGAGTGCGGGAGCCAAGGGGGCAGTGGGGGCCAAGGGGGCTGTGACGCGGCTGGGGTGGGAGGAGGAATCACACGACAAGTGGCCGCTACAGAAGCAACGTTTTAATCCAGTCGGCGCCAAGGGCCATTTGTACAGAGGTGGCGCTTGCGCCCAGACCTGGGGGCTCCTGTAGTGTTTCACAGGGATGGGGTGTGTCCTCCCTGCCCCCCACACCCACTGTGCTGCATGTGCACTAAAGAACCAGGTCTTGGCCCCGTGCCGGCCGGGCGGCCCCAGCTCCTGCCAGCGCACTCACGTGGCACTTGGTCCCCCACGGCTGGAGCCCCCCGAGGCCGGAGAAGTGGACAGACAGGGGTGAAAGGGGAAGGCAGAGGTGCTGGAATGGGGGGAGGTGGCCGCAGCCCCTGGCTTGCAGTCGTTTTGATCACCTCACTGGCTCTCAGCCCCCCACGGCACAAATGGTTCCAGCAGCCCTGGGGGACGGGCCTAGGCTGACCAGACAGCAAGTGTGAAACATCGGGACGGGGGTGGAGGGTAATAGGAGCCTACATAAGAAAAAGCCCCAAATATCGGGACTGTCCCTATAAAATTGGGACATCAGGTCACCCTAGATGGGCCCCAGCAGCCCAGGGCCTGGGGGACCCGCTCAGTGTCCCAGTGGGCACACGCCGGGACACGGGGACGCACACCACAGACACACTGGCCAGGTCCCTGCCGGCACCACGTCCGGAGGGGGCTGGGGCGCAGGCTGTGACAGGGACAGGGCAGGGGCAGCGGGTTATTTTAAAACAAAACCTTAACACCCCCCTGTCGTTCCCCCCCCCCCACGTGCCGAGTAGGGCTGCCGTTCCCACGCCTGCCTTCCATTCCCATTCACAAAACCACCCCCCCGTGCTGCACAGACACGTTGCTGCACATCAGGCTGTGATTCATTCTCCCAGGCAGGCAGGGGACACGCCCGCCCAGTGCCCCCCCCCTCCGCCCCGCCCCGCCCAGGGCACCCAGCAGAGCCCCTGAGCCGGCAAAGGCCTGTGCCCCTAGGGCCAGGCCTAGCGGGGGGCACGTGAGAGCAACACACCCAAACTGCACCGCACAGCCAGCCACACACACTCTGCACACATACAGTGCACCGCACAGACACACTCTGCCTACACACCCTACACACCCAAACTGCACCGCACAGCCAGACACACACACTCTGCACACATACAGTGCACCGCACAGACACACAGACACACTCTGCCTACACACCCTACACACACACAATGCACCGCACAGCCACACAGACACACTCTGCCTACACACCCTACACACCCAAACTGCACTGCACAGCCAGACACACACTCTGCCTACACACACACACACACACGCAGTGCACCGCACAGACACACTCGCTCTAAGCAGGCGTGGGCCCCTGGAGGGTTCTTGCCCCGTTCCCTGCTCAGCCTGTTCCGATCCCAGCTGGGGGCCGTGCGGCGAGCAGGGCCCGAGGGGACCCCAGACAGACAGGCGGTACCGTAGGGATGGACAGACAGCGACACAGATCTGCTTGCTGAGGGACCGCTCAAGCCCCTGTTACTCGACAGGGGGACGGAAAGGCACTGATTGCAGGGGGGGAGGGGCCAACAGACAGCCCAGCCGTGCCCCCAGCCCCTGCAGGAGCCCATCCCCCCCCCCCCCCCCCCCCCGCCGGCGGGGCCCCCCCGGGGGGGTTAAATTGCCCCCCCCCTGGGGGAGAGGAGCATCTGGGGGCGGCGCTGGAGCAGGACCCCAGTTCACCCTGCCCACAACAGCGACTGCTCGCCGCACAGAGCCGGGGCTGGGCGCCATGCGGGGGGCACCTGGTGCCCTGACGCTACCAGCTGGCGAGGGGAAATATGTGCAGTGGGGACTTGGTCCTGACTGCGCCCAGATCCCCTCCGTGCCCCCTGGCCGGCCTTGTTGCAGCAAGCCCCTCACTGCCGCCCCCTCCTCCTGTACCAGCAGGGCAGGTGGCAGTTCACCCGCACGCAGACCAGGGCGGAGCATCCGCTGGAAAGGCCCCTGGGCCCGCGTGCATGGAGCCAGGCAGCCGCCGCCCAGCCCCCGGGCGCGCGCCAGGTGGGTGTGGGCGTGCGGGTTGGGTGAGGCCGTGCTGGGAGCAGGCAGGATCCCGGCAGGAGTGGGTGGCGCTCGGGAAGACGGGATCACTCAAACCAGATTGTCAGTACCTGGTGAGTCCCCGCCCGCCTTGCCCCGGCAGTCTGCCCGCGGGAGAGCCGGCTCCGGGCCGGGTCCCTTCGTACCGATCAGCGCCCACTGTCCCTGCAGCGCCTCACACCGAGGTGGTGCATTCCCGCAGGATGGGCGAGGTGGGCAGGTCTTGCTTCTGGGTGCAGCGGTCCAGGGAGCTGGAGCTGCGGAGGGGCACCATGCAGCGCTCGGCCGGCTTGCCGCGCCCCGCCACGCCCCAGCAGCACAGCACCCGCAGGAACTCCTTCCGCATGTCCTTGCTGCGCAGCGTGTAGATCACGGGGTTCATGGCCGAGTTGAGGGCGGCGAAGCCGAAGAAATAGTTCGCCTTGCAGAGCACGGGGCAGGCCTTGACGGCGCACGAGGTGTCCAGCAGGAGGATGATGAAGGCCGGCAGCCAGCAGGCGATGAAGGCCCCCAGCACGATGGTGACCGTCTTGAGCAGGGCCAGGGTCTGCACGCTGGCGATCTCGGCGTGGCTGGAGCGGACGATGCAGTAGATGCGGCCGTAGAGCACCACGATGGAGAGCAGGATGGCGGTGAAGACGGTGACGACGAAGAGGATGTAGCGCTTGGAGTAGAGCGGCAGGACGGTGGAGCAGTCCTCCAGGCGGCCCATGCAGTTCCAGCCCATGATGGGCAGGCCCCCGATGGCCACCGAGATCACCCAGCAAGCCCCGATCAGCAGCACCATGCGGCAGTTCTTGTCGCTGCTGTACAGCTTCACCTTGGTGATGGCCACGTGCCGCTCAATGGCGATGGCCAGCAGGCTGAAGACCGAGGCCGCCAGCGTGGCGAAGGCCGTGCCCTCCCGCACGAACCACTGCACCGGCGTCAGGCTGAAGGTGCGCTGGCCCGAGAGCAGGACGTTGGCCATGAAGGCCAAGCCGGCCAGCAGGTCGGAGAAGGCCAAGTTGCCGATGAAGATGAACATGGCTGAGTGGAACTTCTTGTTGCGGTAGACGGAGACCAACACCAGCAGGTTCTCCAGCATGATGAAGCAGCACAGGACGACAATGGCGATGGAGAAGGCGTCACGCCCCGGGGTCTGCTGCTTCTCTGTCATCCCCTTGGTGTAGTTGTAGTGGTCCCGGATCTTGTCCGGGTTGAAGTAATCCTTGTAGATGCTCCCCATGGCTGCCCGCGGGCCGCCCCCGTCACAGCGCCGCCCGGAGCTCGGCGTCACGGGGCGCAGGCCATGGCATCGTCACTGGGGGCGGGTGCACCTGGGGGCAAAGGCAGAGAAGGGGTCAGAGCTGACTGGGGGTGGGGGGCAAAGCGGCTCTGAGACAATGGACCAAGCAGCGAGAGCAAGAACGGCCCTCCTGTATGCCTCCTCCTCCCCATCCACCCTCCTTGTCCGTCCATCCGTCCTGCACCGCCGGCAGAGCCATGCCCCAGCTGGGCGCCAGCCAGGGAAAGGCGGCGGCGGGCACTGGAACACCTCACCTGTCCAAACTCACGGAGTCCCTCGCCCAAGGAACCTCACCCTGCGGAGGCGAGTCCCACAGGTTAACAGCCCACTGGGCAGCATGAGTTTCCTTCCCCCACGTACAGTGCAGTCCCCCTTCGTCTCACCCCCACAGCTCCTGGTTCTCCTGTGGCCGGCTCACGAAGGACCAGGCACCGTTCTCCCCCCCAGCCACGGTGCGTCTTCTCGCAGCGGCCCTCAGCTGGGACCGGAACGGCAGTCCCATCGCCCCCACGGGACGCCTGTTTGCCTTTGCTACCGGAGCTTCCTGTCCCAGCGCGGGTCCCGTCCCCCCCAGCAGGGACTCCCTATCCAGCGCACATCTGGCAGCCTGCTCTGCGTGGTACACCCGGCCTCGCCTCCCGCCAGCCCCAGGCCGCTGCAGCAGCCATGCATGAGTGGGGAGGGGGGGCGATGGCGGAGCTGTGCACCCTCCCGTGTCAGTGACGCTCGGCTGGTCGCACGCCTCGCCGCTCCCTTCCCGTAAGGGGCCAGGTTCTCAGCTGGGATCAACCAGAGCTGGGCTGGTGACTGTGACGAAGTGGGGGGTTTTCTTGTTTGGGCACGATCTGGGAGTCCGTGACAGTGACCCCAGTGACGGGAGGAGACTTTCCGTCCGGGAGGGTCCCTCGTCCAGAGCGCATCAGGCAGGGGAGGGGGGATGGGCTGGGAGTCAGGACACCTGGGTTCTAGTCCCAGCTCCACCATTGACCTTGGGCGGGTCCCTGCCCCTCTCTGAACCTCTTCCCCTCCCCCATCTACTTAGCGTGTGAGCTCTTCAGGGCAGGGGTCGTCGCTCCCCGTGGGTCTGTGCACACCCGGCCCAATGGGGCCCAGATCTCGGCTGGGGTCTGGGCAGAGCCCGAACGGCCAGATTGGGTCAGAGCAAGGGTCCATCCAGCCCAGTGTCCTGTTGCTGAGCAGAGCTGGTGCCAGGTGCCCCAGAGGGAGTGAACAGAACAGGGCAATTATCGAGTGACCCATCCCGTCGCCCAGTCCCGGCTTCTGGCAAAGAGAGGCTGGGGACACCATCCCTGCCTGTCCCGGCTAACAGCCATTGATGGACCTGCCCTCCAGGAACGTAGTTAATACTTTTTTTTAACCCAGTCATACTTTTGGCCTTCACAACATCCCCTGGCAGCGAGTTCCACAGGCTGACTGCACGTTGTGTGAAGAAACACTTCCTTTGGCTTGTTTTAAACCTGCTGATTATTAATTTCATTGGGCCCCCTGGTTCTTGTGTTATGAGAAGGGGTAAACAACACTTCCTTCTTCACTTTCTCCACCCCAGGCATGATTTTATAGACCTCAATCAGATCCCCTCTTAGTTCTCTCTGTTCCAAGCTGAACAGCCCCAATCAACAGAGGGTAATTATTTTTTGTAATGCAATTTCAATTCCATGATTGAATTGGCCTCGTTAGCACCACAAAAAGTAATTTCCCTCTGTTGATATTCACCCCGTCTTGTCAACGGCTGGAAATGGGTCACATCCACCCTGACTGAATTGGCCTCGTTAGCACTGACCCCCGACTTGCTAAAGCAACTCCCATCTTCTCATGTGCTGTGTATTTATACCTCCCTACTGTATTTTCCACTCCATGCATCCGATGAAGTGGGTTTTAGCCCACGAAAGCTTATGCCCAAATAAATATGTTAGTCTCTAAGGTGCCACAAGGACTCCTCCTTGTTTTTATCAGGACTGAATCTCATCCACCAGTCACCCAGTTTGGTGAGATCCCTTCTGTAGCTCGTCGCAGTCTGCTTTGGACTTAACTATCTTGAATAATTTTGTATCATCTGCAAACTTTGCCAACTCACTGTTCACACATTTTTTTCAAATCATTTATGGATATGTTGAACAGCCCTGGTCCCCGTACAGACCCCTGGGGGACACCACTATTTACCTCTCTCCACCGTAAAAACTGACCAGTTATTCCTACCCTGTTTCCTCTCTTGTAACCAGTTACCGACCCAGGAGAGAACCTTCCCTCTTATCCCATGACTGCTCACTTTGCTTAAGAGCCTTTGATGAGGGACCTTGTCAAAGGTTTCTGAAAGTCCAGGTACACTAGATCCACTGGATCCCCCTTGTCCCCATTTATTGACCCCCTCAAAGAATTCTAATAGATTGGCGAGGCGTGACTTCCCACCCAAACTCTTCCCCAACACACTGAGTTACTCATCATTTGGTTCTTTGCTGTAGTTTCAACCAATTGGCCTGGTACTGAAGTCAGACTTACCAGCCTGGAATTGCCAGGATTCCCTCTGGAGCCACAGTAGCTCTCCTCCAGGCATGTGGTCCAGAGGCTGACTTAAGCCAGAGGTTACACACCACAGCTAGTCGCTCTGCAGTTTCATATTGGAGAACTCTTGGGTGATAACTTGGGGCAAGACTATCACAGGGTTCATAAAAGAACTAGATCAGTTCATGGAGGACAGGTCCTTCAATGGCTACTAGCCAGGATGGGCAGGGATGGTGTCCCGAGCCTCTGTTTGCCAGCAGCTGGGAATGGGCGACAGGGGATGGATCACTTGATGATTCCCTGCTCTGTTCATTCCCTCTGGGGCACCTGGCATTGGCCGCTGGTGGCAGACAGGATACTGGGCTAGATGGACTTTGGTCTGATCCAGTCTGGCCATTCTTATGTACCTTCTGGTCCTGGTGACTTATTACTATTTAATGTATCAAGTTATTTTAAAACCTCCTCTACTGACACCTCAGTGTGGGACAGTTCCTCAGATCCGTCACCTAAACCGAATGGCTCAGACGTGAGAGTTTCCCTCACATCAATCTTCTGCAGTGAAGATAGATGCAAAGAATTCATGTCGCTTCTCTGCAATGGCCCTGGCTTCCTCAAGGGCTCCTTTAGCACCTCGATCACCCAAGGGCCTCACTGATTGTTTGGCAGCTTCCTGCTGCAGATGTACTTTAAAAAATTGCTGTCAGTTTCTGTGTCTTTTGCTAGTTGCTCTTCACATTCTTTTTTGGCCTGTCTGATTATACTTGGACCACTTGCCTGAGTTCATGCTCTTTGCTATTTTCCTCGGTAGGATTTGACTTCCAATTGTTAAAGGATGCCTCTTTGCCTCTAACTGCCTCTCCTACTGTGCTGTTTCGCCGTGGCGGCATTTAGTTGGGCCCCTGACTATTTTTTTATTTGGGCTGTCTCTCTCTCTCTCTCGTTTGAGTCTCTATTATGGTATTTTTAAGACGTGTCCATGCAGCTTGCAGGCATTTCATTCTTGTGACTGTTCCTTTTAATTTCCTTTTAACTGGCTCCTTCATTTTTGTGTAGTTCCCCTTTTTGAAGTCAAATGCTACTGCGGTGGTTTTTTTTGGTATTTCCCTCCCGCAAGGATGTTACATTTAATTACATCATGTCGCTATTACTGAGCAGTTCAGCTACGTGCACCTCTTGGACCAGATCCTGTGCACCACTTAGGACTAAATCCAGAATTGCCTCTCCCCCCTGCGGGTTCCAGGACGGGCGGCTCCAAGAAGCAGTCATTAACGGGGTCTAGAAATTTTATCTCTGCATCCCATCCTGAGGTGACGTTCCCAGTCCATATGGGGATAGTTGAAATCCCTCATTATTATCCAGTTTTCTATTTCTGTAGCCCTCTACTCTCCCTGGCATTTCACAATCACCGTCACCCTGCGGGTCAGGTGGTCGGCTGTACATCCCTACTCTTATTATTCAAGCAGGGAATTTCTATCCAGAGAGGTTCTATGGTACCGTTAGAGGCATTTAAGATTTTTACTATATTTGACTCTACGCTTTCACTCACATATAGAGCCACACATAGACTCATAGAATATCAGGGTTGGAAGGGACCTCAGGAGGTATCTAGTCCAACCCCCTGCTCAAAGCAGGACCAACCCCAACTAAATCATCCCAGCCAGGGATTTGTCAAGCTGGGCCTTAAAAACCTCTAAGGATGGAGATTCCACCACCTCCCTAGGTAACCCATTCCAGTGCTTCTCCACTCTTCTAGTTAAATAGTTTTTCCTAATATCCAACCTTGACCTCCCACACTGCAACTTGAGACCATTACTCCTTGTTCTGTCATCTGCCACCACTGAGAACAGCCGAGCTCCATCCTCTTTGGAACCCCTTTCAGGTAGTTGAAGGCTGCTATCAAATCCCCCCTCACTTTTCTCTTCTGCAGACTAAACAATCCCAGTTCCCTCAGCCTCTCCTCATAAGTCACGTGGCCCAGCCCCCTGATCATTTTCGTTGCCCTCCGCTGGACTTTCTCCGATGTGTCCACATCCTTTCTGGAGTGGGAGGACCAAAACTGGGCATAATACTCCAGATGTGGCCTCGCCAGTGCCAAATAGAGGGGAATAATCACTTCCCTCGATCTGCTGGCAATGCTCCTACTAATGCAGCCCAATATGCCATTGGCCTTCTTGGCAACAAGGGCACACTGCTGACTCATATCCAGCTTCTCCTCCACTCTAATCCCCAGGTCCTTTTCTGCAGAACTGCTGCTTAGCCAGTCGATCCCCAGCCTGTAGCAGTGCATGGGATTCTTCCTTCCTAAGTGCAGGACTCTGCACTTGTCCTTGTTGAACCTCATCAGATTTCTTTTGGCCCAATCCTCCAATTTGTCTAGGTCACTCTGGACCTTATCCCTACCCTCCAGTATATCTACCTCTCCCTCCATCTTATTGTCATCCGCGAACTTGCTGAGGGTGCAATCCATCCCATCATCCAGATCATTAATGAAGCTGTTGAACAAAACCGGCCCCAGGACCGACTCCTGGGGCACTCCGCTTGATACCGGCTGCCAACTAGACATGGAGCCTGCTCTGTCATTCCTATTTGTACCTGGTGTTCCCATGTCCCACCGAGAGCCTTTATTTAGAGTTTTAGCACTTGTACACAAGCATCTATCAAATGGGTCCATGTTTCGGTGTCTGCCTTCACGGGCTGTAACTGAATGGGACTGGTTTTCGTTTGACTGTTTCTCTTCTCCTCCTACCTGCACTTCATCAACTTCTATCTGCTCCTCGTCACTAGGAAATAGAGAATCCCCTTCAATAAATCCGCCACTGAGGGATGGCTCTGTCCGAACCATGTGCTGCTCTGCGTCTGTCGGCTTCCCCCAGCCCTTCGGTCAAAAACTCCTCCACGACCTTTTTAATTTTCCAGGCCACCAATCTGGTTCTGTTTTGGTTTAGGTGGAGCCCATCCTGCTTCTTTAAGCTCCTCCTTTCCCCAAAGGCCTCCGGGACCTCTCTCCTGTCCTTCTCTCTGTCACTGACACCTACGTGTACCACGACCACCCGCTCCTCCCCAGCACTGCACAGAAGCTGTCTCCATGCCTTGCTGGAGGGGTGTCCTTGGGGCGAGAGGACACTACCACATCCCACCTTGGGATCATGTCCCGCCGCTCCAGCTAGATGTTCTCCTTCCCCAAGACTTTCATCCTCTTCAACAGCCCAGCAGCTCTCAGCTGGCGGGTGGGACCCAGAAAGTCTCGTCTGTTTACCCCCGTCCCCTTTAGCTCCTCCAGTTCAGCCACATCTGGCACAATGGGGCCCCCGGAAACAACGCGTTTCCCAGGGTTTATATGCCCTGAACCCCGCTGCCCAGAACCGGAATCTTTACCCCCCCCCCCCCCCCCCCCCCCACAAACCACCACTCACCTCCGGCGGGGCCGCGGGGGGTGTGAAGCACTTCTCCCCCCCGCTGCAGGATACAGCCCCTGGCGGTGCGGGGGGGGGGGGGGGGGGGGTTGCATGGCCTGGTCTACCACAGCACAGAGATGAGTCAGAACAAAACCCTGAACCAGGTAATAATAGCTGCACTTTTCAATGCCCTGTACTAAAGCAGAACCACGAAGGAGGGAGGCCGGGGGGGGGGGGGGGAGCCAGGACTCCTGGGTTCTTTTCCTGTCTCTGCCACAGACTCACTGTCACCATGGTCCCCTCTCCCCTGAGCCAGTCAAGGTCTCGCATTCCTCTCTGCCAGCCCCCCGCAATCAGGCCCCAGCCCAGCCATTCCCCCCGCACGAGAGGCCCAAACGGAGAGGGGCTCTCCAGGCCAGACGGACCCCAGTGCCCTGCGGGGAGCTCTGCGGGGCAGCCCAGGGCCCCGGCCTGCTCCAGGTCCGGCGGGGAGAGGGCTCTGCTGGGGGGGGGAGGGGTTTGGGCAGAGTCCAGGAGGGGGCACTGGGTGGAGGGGGAGCCTAGATGCAGGACCAGAAGAGGCTCACCTGTGTTCTCAGCCTCCCCACAGCCCTGCCCCACGGGCGGGCTGTCATGACACGGGGAAGGGGGGTGGTTCCTGCCATGCGGTGATGGGGGAGGTTGACAAACCGGGGCAGGGGGGGGATTTGCCCCAGGAGGTTACAGGTGACCCAGGTGGGGGCCGTTGTCCCCCAGGGCTGCACGGGGAGAGCACACGGTCACGGGCAGGATGCAGCAGGTCATTTGGCAATGGTGAGGGGGAGCTCTGCCTGCGGGGCCCAGAACTGGTACGGTGCCGGGCCCAGCCCCAACCTGGGGGGGGCTGTTCAGTCTCCTGCCTCCCCGCTGCAGGAATGGCCATGGGGGGGGTGGGTGGGCACCTGTCCCGGGGGAACCGCGGGTTGAGACCCAGCAAACTCGTTTCGCCCAGCGAATGGCCAGACGGGGACAGCTTTGGGTTACGATTCTCCAGACCCTGCTGGGGGGAAAGGCCCCCGCCCCACGGAGCCAGCCAGCCCCCCGTCCTGGGGCGTCCCTGCCCCATTCCCGCCCCCCGGAGCCAGCCAGCCCCCCGGCCTGGGGCGTCCCTGCCCCATTCCCCGCCCCACTGAGCCCCCCAGCCTGGGGCGTCCCTGCCCCATTCCCTGCCCCACGGAGCCAGCCAGCCCCCCGGCCTGGGGCGTCCCTGCCCCATTCCC
>NW_020665184.1:3326320-3332058 GCF_002925995.2 Terrapene triunguis | reverse complement strand
GGAACTGCCCCCCGTAACTCTCCCTGGCAGGTTTATCCTTCTGGGCTCGCAGCAGAGCGGGGCTGCGGCTGTGACCTGTCACCGTCCCCCCAACTCCCATCGCAGGGCGGGAGGCGCAGACACCCCAGTGAGCGTCCGTGGGGTGCGCAGAGCCCCCGGGTGCCAGCCCAGAGCCCCCCAGGGGCAGGGGGTCTAAGGTGGCCTGTTCAGCCATAGGGAGTCCGTCTCCTTCCTGGTTTGTCTGTCCATCCGTCTGCTGTGGCAGGGAAGGGTTAACCCCGCACCCACACACCCACTCTCACTGCCTTGGCAGCCCTGGCCTGGAGGTGGGGGGGGGGGGCGGGGGGAAACGAAGGGGCTTCCCAGGGATCTGGCCGGGGGGAGGGGGGGGGAGGGGAGCTGCCGTGGCTGCTGGGTCAGCACATGTGCCTTCAATCAGCCAAAGGGGGACAGAAAGTCCCTGGCGCGGCTGGGTCCCAATGACTCTCCTGCTGGGCTGCTCCACACCCTCGCCGGGCCGGAGCCCCCCACAGCCAGCAGGAGACGTCTATGGGCCCCAGGGCCCCAAACATGGGCCAGACGGAGCCCCAGCCCTTTCCCTGGGGGGCGGGAGCCCATCGCCACCCACGCTGGGGGTCGGAGCCTGGCATCAGGGTCGGCGCCTCACCAAGGGAGCTGGAGAAACCTGCCCTTACACTTCCCCAGGGGTGGGAGGCAGGGCCAGCCCTCCCCCGCCCCGCACGGCAGGGGAAATGCCCAGGCAGAGGATTCCTGCCAGGAGCCAGCGACAGACATCTGGGTCCATGCCCTGGCTGCTTTCCCCCTCGCTCGGCACCTCTGTGTGCCCATGTCCCCGTAGAGTCTGGGTTGCTGTGGGACGGGTAGGTACGAGGGAGTGCAGAGAGCAGGGAGAGGGCTGGGCTGGGCCTTTGGAGCTCTGTACCCAGCTCTGCCCCAAACTCCCTGTGTCTCTCTGCACAACGGGGTTAATAACGCCTCGTCTAGTCACACCACTCCTCACTCCTGGTCTGGGCGGCACCTGGAGCAGTGGGGCCTGGATCTCAATGGGAATCTGGGCAGCGCCCGGCGTGACGGGACCCTGATCTTGGTCGGGGTCTGGGCAGCGCCCGGCGCGACGGGGCCCTGATCTTGGTTGGGGTCTGGGCAGCGCCCGGCGCGACGGGGCCCTGATCTTGGCCGGGGTCTGGGCAGCGCCCGGCACATAAGAACATAAGAACGGCCGTACTGGGTCAGAGCAAAGGTCCATCTAGCCCAGTATCCTGTCTACCGACAGTGGCCAATGCCAGGTGCCCCAGAGGGAGTGAACCTAACAGGTAATGATCAAGTGATCTCTCTCCTGCGATTCATCTCCACCCTCTGACAAACAGAGGCTAGTGACACCATTCCTTACCCATCCTGGCTAATAGCCATTAATGGACTTAACCACCATGAATTTATCCAGTTCTCTTTTAAACGCTGTTATAGTCCTAGCCTTCACAACCTCCTCAGGCAAGGAGTTCCACAGGTTGACTGGGCGCTGCGTGAAGAACTTCCTTTTATTTGTTTTAAACCTGCTGCCCATTAATTTCATTTGGTGGCCCCTAGTTCTTGTATTATGGGAACAAGTAAATAACTTTTCCTTATCCACTTTCTCCACATCACTCATGATTTTATAGACCTCTATCATATCCCCCCTTAGTCTCCTCTTTTCCAAGCTGAAAAGTCCTAGCCTCTTTAATCTCTCCTCATATGGGACCCGTTCCAAACCCCTCATCATTTTAGTTGCCCTTCTCTGAACCTTTTCTAGTGCCAGTATATCTTTTTTGAGATGAGGCGACCACATCTGTATGCAGTATTCAAGATGTGGGCGTACCATGAATTTATATAAGGGCAATAAGGTATTCTCCGTCTTATTTTCTATCCCTTTTTGAATGATTCCTAACATCCTGTTTGCTTTTTTGACCGCCGCTGCACACTGGGAGGACGTCTTCAGAGAACTACCCACGATGAGTCCAAGATCTCTCCTGATTAGTTGTAGCTAAATTAGCCCCCATCATATTGTATGTACGGGGCCCTGATCTTGGCTGGGGTCTAGGCAGCGCCCGGCGCGACGGGGCCCCAATCTCGGTCCGGGTCTGGGCAGCACCCAGCATGACGGGGCCTGGTCTCGGTTGGGACCTCAAGGTGCTCCCCTGACAGACAAAGATAAAGCAGCTCTCGGCCGGATGGGGTTTGACAGCCTGTGAACGCAGCAGCAAGGTTGAGCGCTCTACCTCCCCCCCAACCCACAGATCTCCTGTGTGTGGAGCCTCTGACCCAGCGGGAGCTGCAGTTTGGGGCTTTCTGTTTAGATGGGGAACGGTGACAATCTTGGGCTGTTTTCTAGGTGGGAGCCGTTTCCTTGCACCATGTTCACGAGTTCCTCTTTCCCTGAACGGCACTAGACAGGTGGCTTCCGTTCCCAGCCACCCCCCTTAGGAGCTGCCTCTGCTTCCTTCACTCAACAGCTTCTCCGACCCCTCCAGCGCCGTGGCCCTGAGTGACACCCAGGGGAGCCGGAGCCTTAGCCCCACAACCTCCCGTGGGTAGGGCCCTACTCGCGTCCAGCCGGCGGGGGGATAGAGCCCGTGCCTGTGGGCTCTCGCCTGGCCGACCGGCTTGGCAGCCTGAGCGAACATCACACCTGGGGGGCACGCGCACATGCACACACACACACACACTGGCGCCCGACGGGGCCCGGCCACGCTGGCTAACACCCGCAGAGGCCTGGGCGCCCTGGACTGGGCCCGTGGCCAGTGGCAGAGCACAGGCGCCTTCCCACGCACGT
This sequence comes from Terrapene triunguis, assembly GCF_002925995.2. Classification (NCBI taxonomy): domain Eukaryota; kingdom Metazoa; phylum Chordata; order Testudines; family Emydidae; genus Terrapene; species Terrapene triunguis. The sequence continues at coordinate 3,329,231 of NW_020665184.1, read as the reverse complement.
GTATCTGCCACGGACCCAGCGCGTCTAGCACCAAAGTCCAGCATGCGGCGTCAGACTCTGGCCAGGCTCCGAGCTGGGCCCCCGGCCTGCAGCAGGAGCCCCGTACCTTTGCTGCTGAACTTTACGCACCGAAGTCTGGATGTTGCGGTTTGTTTACCTGCGCGTTTGCCTTTGCCGTTAACCCCTCGAGCGCTGCACGGCACCGTCCTCAGGGAAGCGCAAGGAGCTGGCTGCAGCGCCAAGGGGCCGCCGGGCGCCGTCGGTGCTGGGGCCGTTCGGGGATCTGTAGCTTGGCAAAGAGAGAGAGTGTGCACTCCTGTGAGCACACGGGGCTGTGGGTTTATGTATGTGCAGCGCACGGGTACGTGTGCAGCGCACGGGTACGTGTGCGCAGGTGGTTTGCTCACACGTGTGTGTATGCACGTGGGTGCGCAGCTGCAGCTGTATGTGTGTCGACAGCCGTTACACACGCAGGTGTGCACTAGACTGGACGTGCGCTGCCCCCCGCCTAAACTCGGCCTGACCTCCCGGAGTCAGGGGAAGACACCTCCCCCGGGAGGGCATGACCCCTGCGGGGGAGGGAGGGGAATCGGCTCCGGCAGCAGCTGCTCGCCTCTTTCCAGGAAGCGGGGGCTGCTGTGCGGGCGGTTTCCGGCCGGGGGTGGGGGTCTTTGATCCTGCCCCAGGCACTTGCTCTGGCTCTGTGGGCGTCAGGTGTTTGTCTGGCACCAGAGCTCCCGGGCGGGAAAGGCTGAGTCAGCTGCCGAGCAACCCCGTCATGGGGAGTTTGACGAGGTCGCGGGCTCCGTAATAACACCCCCCCGCTTGTGGAAAGGTGGGCGCTGCCAAGGGCTTTCCGGGCCTGCGTTCGTTAGGCCGCGGGCCCCAGGCAGTAACTAGCGTTCCCCTTCTTATGGGGGGGGTCCTCCCCGTCAGGATCAGAGCTGGAACCCACGGGTCCTGGCCCCCCCCCCCGCTTTAACCACTACACCCCCACTTCCCTCGCAGAGCTGGGATAGAACCCAGGAGTCCTGGCTCCCAGCCCCCCCTGCTCTAACCCACCAGCCCCCACTGCCCTCCCAGAGCTGGGGAGAGAACCCAGGAGTCCTGGCTCCCAGCCCCCCTCCCCCCAACCTCTCTCCCTTCTCTTCAGAGCTACTGGGAGCAGGGGACCCAGCTGGGAGTAGGTCTGTGGCCCTCCCGTGTCTCCCGCTGAGGGCAGCCGTGCAGGGCAGCCGCTGCGCTGGACGAGCCTGGGAAGCAGCCGTGCATGGGGCTCGCTGGCCGTGAGAGCGAGCGGTTAGCAGCAGGCAGGAAGGAAGCAGCAGCACCTCTGAAGGTGCGACGCACAGACAGTGCTGCAGCCAGCTGGGGCAGGAGGGGACATACATGGGGGGCCTGTGAGTGCAGAGGGCTGGGAGTGTGTGCAGAGGGTTGTGTGTGTGTCAGGGTTGTGTGGTTGGAGGAAGGGGAGCTGGGGCTGTGTGAGCGCGCAGGGGGCTGGGGGGTTGCTAGGCTCTGTGGGTGGCACAGCGTACGACAACCCCAGCACTTAGAGGCAACCCTACAATAACATGGGCCCCGCGGGGCCAGAACTCCCCTCCCCACAGGAGAACTCAGGCCCTGCCGAGACTGGAACCAGCCTGGATGACCCAGGAGGCAAATATTGACAGAGGTGGGGGGGGAGCGGGGCCGGGCATGGCTGGAATGTCTGTGGGGGGGCGATCCCGGAGACGGGTGCCTACGCCCAGGGATCCCAATGGTCTGGCCCCTGAATCGCAGGCAGGAATCCAGGTGCCGGCCCCCTGAGCCTTTGGGCTGGAGTCCCAGGAGCAGGGGCTGCTTTAGGGTCGGATTTATTGACCCTGGTGACAAACCCGACGCAGGGTGAGATCTGGCCCCGGGGAGTATGGCTGAGCTGAGGGGCCTCGGGATGCCCCAGGCTGCATTTTGGGGTCCCCCAATGCACATCCCCAAAGGCCCCGGTGGTCGAATCCGCAGCCCGCGTAGGCTCCTGAGTGTTCCCCACTGAGAGCTGCAGCCCCATTCCCCAGAGCAGGAGCCGGAGGGAAGCAAACAGCTGGGACCTGAGCCCCCTCCCAGGGCGCCGTGGTGAGGCAGCTGGGATCCTGGGACCTCCCTGTGCACCCCCCGTTACCAGCCTGATGGGGCGACTGATGCACGGGGTGTGGGCCGGATGCCAGAGACCCCGTCCCTCCAGGCTGCAGCTCCCCGTTCTTCCCTTGTCCAGTTAGCCTGTGTGACGAACTGGGACTGTTCTTAATGGGGTCTTTGAATGCTGAGTGGGGAGTGTTGGCCTGGGAAGGTGGCGGGGGGGTTTGGCTGGGACGGTCTGCATTGGGGATGGGAGAGTGGCCTTGAGGGACGATACCTGAGCAGGTAACATGAGAACCAGGAGGGGGTTGGAGCCAGGTGACACCTCTGCCAGGGAATTGGACAAAGGCTGGGGGAGGGGCCGGGGGGAGGCGGAGTGAGACGCTGGAGGGAGTTTCAGTTTGGAGCTGGCTGGGGAAATGGAGGGGAGCCCAGATGGGGCTCTGGCCTCCCAACGGGGCTCTGGCCTCCCTGAACCCCCAAGATGGACCTAACTGAGGGGTCCTGTTGTCTGTACCTGCAAGACCTGTCTTGGGCTGTGTTCCTGTTGTCTAAATAAACCTTCTGCTTTAGTGGCTGGCTCAGAGTCATGGTGAATCGCAGGAAGCCGGGGGTGCAGGGCTTTGTCTCCCCCACACCCCGTGACAGCCTGTGAGCTCTTCAAGGCAGGGATGAGCTCTCACTGGAGTCTGGGTGCCGCCCGGTGTGATGGGGCCCTGATCTCGGCCAGGGTCTGGGCAGTGCCTGGTGTGACGGGGCCCTGATCTCGGTCGGGGTCTGTGCAGCGCCCGGCCTG
>NW_020665184.1:3322975-3326310 GCF_002925995.2 Terrapene triunguis | reverse complement strand
GGGGTCTGGGCAGCGCCCGGCACGACGGGGCCCTGATCTCGGCTGGGGTCTGGGCAGCGCCCGGCACGACAGGTTCCCCGGGGTCTCACTCAGGGCCTGTCCGCACTACCATCATGAGTCACAGATCTTGCAGGGAGCCCCTGCTGGGGCCAGCCGAGAAGCCCCAGGGATGCCCCAGACAGCAGGTCCCTGCAGGAATCTCACCGCCGAGCATGTGGCCCGGGCTGTGTTGCCCTCCTCAGGCAGTTTGGGGAGATAATGAAGGGGTTGGGTTTTGCAGCTGACCACAGCTGGAAACCCGCGGCCCCAGCTGTGCCAGCCCAGATGTTGCTCTGTGAGCAGCAGGAAGTTATTCATTGTGCGCCAGTGCCCCTGCCCTGCCCTCCCTCGCCAGCTGGGGCGACAGCTCCAGGCTCAGTGCAGCGCCCCCACACGCCAGACCCCCAGGGCCACGGCCGGGGCGCAGCCAGGGAGGTTTCCAGACAGTCGTTCACGAGGGACCCAGGGGGTTCATGAACCGGTGACAGGCCACCAGGCATCTGGGTTCACCTCCAGCGCCCGGCCCCATCACAAAACCAGCCCACAACTGGCAGTCTGTTCTGAGGGGGACTTTGGAGAGCAGAGGAACAGGGGCTGCGGGTCGGGATTGAGGGGCACCGCCGAGCTGCTGGGGGAGGGGTGAACCCAGGGCACTTCAGAGCTGGTGTCCGCAGCCCCGATTGCCCAGGACAGAGTTGGGGGGGAGGGGAACGCTCAGTCCCGGGGGAGGCCGCTGGGTGTGTGGGGACGAGCCTGGGGGGGGGTGCGTTCCCCTCTCCCTTGCTGGGGCATTTCCCTTCCCGCCTTCACTCCCAGCACGGCCAGGAGCCACCTCCTCCCGGGCTGGGGTACGGCTCCCTCCCTGCCAGGCGGGTCCAGGAACAGGAGGGGGGGCCAGCACCGGCCACATCCTGCCAGGGACAGGACTACAGGGCTGAACCCGCCGCCGGGGACCTGACCTGAGGAGCCATGGGGATCGGGCCGGGGGAGAGGGGGGGCTTGGGCTGCCAGGCTCCCTGGGGGGGAATTGGGTCTGGGGGGGGCCCTGGTGCTGCCAGGATCTCTGGGGGAGCCCAGGCCCAAGGTCTCAGCCATGGGCCTGGCAAGACGGGTGCGGGGCCCCTCCCAGAGGCTCTGCTCCCAGGGGCAAGGGGCAAAGGGGGAGCTCTGGTTCGGGGGGACCTCACCTTGGGGCTGGCTGGGCCTGGGGGGATCCCTTATGGGGCTGGGGGGTGAGGAAAGAGGCCCCTACGTTCGACATGCTTCATCCCAGCCCCAAGGCAGGGCCCCCAGCACCTCCCATTTCCCACCACAAGCCTGGAAGAGCAGCTCCCCCCCCCCCACTCAGAGCCAGGTGGGCAGGAGTGGGAGGAAGAAGTGGGTGGGGGGAGCAGATGGGGGCTGACGGGAAGAGGATGGGGAGATGGGGGGAGGAGCGGTGGGGGGCCGAGGGGGGCCGTGCTGGGGAGGGGAGCAGGAGGTGGGTGAGGAGCAGGCAGGGGGCCGAGGGGGGCTGTGCTGGGGAGAGGAGCAGGAGGGGGGCCGTGCTGGGGAGGGGAGCAGGAGGGGGGCCGAGGGGGGCCGTGCTTGGGAGGGGAGCAGGAGGTGGGTGAGGAGCGGGCAGGGGGCCTAGGGGGGCCGTGCTGGGGAGGGAGGGGAGCGCTCAGGTTTCCTCAGTTCCTGTCTCCGAAGGGAGGGAGTGGAGCTAATTGGAAGCAGACGCCTCCCGCCCAGCCCCGGTTCTTTCCGCCCTCTCCTCGGGGCGGGTGGGGGCCGGCAGCCTGTGCCCATCCCAGCAGGTTTGGGGGAGGCCCCGTGGGGCGCTGGACTCACCCCTGTGCACACGGGCGCTGCCCGGCTCCGACAGACGCACACGCAGACACTGAGTTCACACCCAGCTGGCGGGACAGGGCCGCGACGGCTGGCGTGTTAGCCCTGGGTCGTGTCACCCGTTCCTGGGCCGGCTCCAGGCCCACACACTGACTCCCTGGCACTCCCAGCTGGCTCGATAACTGGGAGCTGGATGAGCAGCTGAGCTCCGGACGACCCGGCAGCTGGCTCCAGGTTGCCCGTCAGTCCCCCCTGCCCCCCCCAGCCCCACGGCGGGCACCACAGAACCCTGCCCGATGCCGGGAGCGTGGGAGATGGCGGCAGAGGGAGAAGGACGGGGCCTGCCCCCCAGGGATGGGCTCAGACCAGCTCACAGCTGCGTGACCCAGAGATCCCTGGGGGCTGGCGGCGCCGTGGGGGGAAATGGAACCCCCGGCGGATACCAGCCTACTACTGGCAGCAAGGAGTGGAGCTGCTGCCTTAGCTCCAGGGGTAGAACTTGGTGCTGGCGGCCCTGGCGTGGGCCCTGTGGGAAGGGGGTTGCTGCCCTCCACTGCCTGGCTGGCGCCCTCAGCCGGGGGATATGAACCGCCCTGGGTGGCCCCCTCAGAAGTCGCGGGGCCGTGCTGGGGCTGGAGTTGGGGTCACGGGGCCCAGAGATGCGAGCGCTTCGGGGCATTCCCAGGGCATGGTACAAGTGAGCGATGGCGGGCAGCGACAGCGTGGGGCATCGTGCCCTGGGGATCGGGTCCTGCCACGCTGGGGAGGGCAGGACCCCAGCCAAGGGATCAGGGATCCTCCAGGATCTGTCTTGTTGTCCTGGTTCCCGGCTGGGGACTGATGCCCCCACCATGCGGACAGGGCTGGGGCTGGGGCAGAGGAATGGATTAGGGGCAGGAAATGACGGTCCCAGGGAGCGGGCTCAGAACACCAGCCGTGTCAGGCGCAGGGCAGGGCCCGGGGCTGGCTCTCTTCCCGCCGCACAGAAATCGTTTTCCATCAGCCTCCTGCTCCTGCCTTCCAAGGCCAAGGCGTGTGCAGGGAGCGGAGCGAGCCGGGGCCGGGGCCCACGCGTGGGACGGGGAGGGGAGCGGTTTGGGGGTGCGGAGGATCCTCAGCCTGGCGCTTTGGGATCCTTGTGGCACCACCCGGTGTGGATGGGGCCGGAGCACGCCAGGCGTCGCGGGAAGCGGATTCTGCCGCGCTCCCTCGCCCCTCCCCGCCCCTGCCATTACCCAGCTCACATGGAATTCATTTGGCTCTGGCACCGGCCAGGGCCTCAACACTGGGGATTTATCTCTGCTTTGCCGAGCGCTGAAGTCAACAAACCCAGAAGTGAAGTGGTCCCAGCTGTTTGCAGCCCCCGCCCCCCCCACGCAATGATCTCACCCCAGCCAGAGCGGGTCCTGATGAGGCGGGGGGGGAGGAGCGGGCAGGGGGCCGAGGGGGACTATGCTGGGGGGGAA
>NW_020665184.1:3321581-3322965 GCF_002925995.2 Terrapene triunguis | reverse complement strand
GGGCCGAGGGGGACTATGCTGGGGGGGAACAGGAGGTGGGGGAGGAGTGGACGGGGGGCCGAGCGTGGCCATGCTATGAGGGGAGCACGGCCCTGACTCTGGTGCAGGAGACCCCTGGGAACAGGGCAGCGGGTTTGGTCGCTGATCATGGTGCGGGACCGGGGGGTGGGGGCAGGAATGACGTGAGTCCTGCAGCCCCACAAGCTGGGGGCCGGTCGGGGGGCTGGGCCAGCTCCACACTCGAATGGGAGAGCTCAGTAGGGGGTGCTCTCCCCTTGCAGGCAATGCTGACCCCGATGTCCTAGCCTAGCGCCCAGGGCACCCTGCTTCAGGGGGCTCAGTAGGGGGCACCCTCATCTCGTAGTCAGTGTGGGCCCGGGCAGAGTGCCAGGGGCGCTGTGCTGGAGGGAGCAGGGTGGGGGGCTCAGACGGGGGGCGGGGTGACCGCAGTGTCCCGGCGTGGCACTAGGGGGCGCCGTGCTGCAGGGAGCAGGGTGGGGGCTCAGATGGGGGTGACCGCAGTGTCCCGGTGTGACGCTAGGGGACGTTGTGCTGCGGGGAGCAGGGTGGGGGGGCTCAGACGGGGGGGGTAACCGCAGTGTCCCGGTGTGCCACTGGGCACCTCGCAGCCTGTCCCTGGGATCCGGCATCCCGCTCACGTGCACCCACTTCTAGGGGGACATGACAAAGTGGAGAGGGCTCCAAACCCAGCGACAAGAATCCCTGCCTTGACGGGAGAGGCAAAAGACGCTCCATCTATTTACCGTCTCCAGGAGGGGCTGACAGGTCTGTGTGTCCCCGTCTGGCGAAGAGATTTCTGACTTTGGACAGCCCTGGAAGGGACCCAGGGGTGCAGAGTTTCTCTCTGGGGAATCTCACCCACCACCACAATTCAGCTGCCGTCCCTCTGCCCACAACTCAGTCATGTCTTCTTCTGGCCAAACCGAAATCCCTCCCGTCTCTCTGCCACCCTTCGCGGGGTCTAGCCGTCCGCTCAACGCAACATGGATAAAACAGAACTAATTCCCCCGCCAGCGGCTACCTCCTTTCTTCACCACTGTGGCCAACACTGACGCCCTACCTGTCGCTCGGGCCTGTAACCCGGGTGTCATCTTCAGCACAGGCCTCACATCCACTCGCTGATTCTTCCTGCAGAACATCTCTGAGACACGCCTTTCCCACCCCTCACGCACGCAAAACTCTGGCCCAGGCTCTGATCAGCTCACTTCTGCAGCAGCCTTCGCTGTGCCCTGCCAGACCCAGTCCTGCCCCACTCAGCTCTGAGCCGAACGCAGCTGCAAAGGCCATTCTCCCAGCCCGCCGCTTTGACCATGTCTCCCCTTCTCTGCATCCCTCCGCCGGCTCCCTTCTCTGCATCCCTCCA
>NW_020665184.1:3312927-3321571 GCF_002925995.2 Terrapene triunguis | reverse complement strand
GCGGCGCTCTGCAGGGGGGCAGACCGGATGGATGAGCAGAACAGTCCCTCTGGCCTCAGACTCAGTGAACATTTGAGGTTGTCACAGCGATTGATCGGCACACCTCCTCCTCGTTTTCTCACCCTGCCCCCACCAACTGGCTACGGCTTGTCCTGTACACGTGGTGCTCTTTGGGGCAGATCTGTCACTTTCTAGATGTATCCAGCCCAGCACAACGGGGCCCTGATCTCGGTCGGGGTCTGGGCAGCGCCCAGTGCGACGGGGCCAATTTTGGTTGGGGTATGGGCAGCGCCCGGCGCGACGGGGCCCTGATCTCGGCTGAGGTCTGGGCAGTGCCCAGCACGACAGGGCCCTGATCTTGGTTGGGATCTGGGCAGTGCCTGGCACGACGGGGCCCTGATCTCGGCCGGGGTCTGGGCAGCGCCCGGCACAGTTTGTCCCAAGCCAGTTGGTCTCTCAGCACTTTTGCAATCTAAATGTTAAACAAATCATCCCCACAATCTGGATGTACTGGAGCTGTCCCCAGGGCTTTGTCCAGTCCAGGGTCGTTATAATGATCTGATAGCGAGAGTTCACATAAAGGGTTCATGCAGTTTACAGAGGAAGAGGAAACCACACTGGTGTCATTAGGAATTATCTAATAAGATGCTGTCGTCCGATTAGGTCCCATTTCTGGTACAGGTCCGGCCAGGCACCGCGTGACTCTGAATTAAAATCCTTGGCATTGTATCAGCTGCAGAAGGAGGCGATTAAAATGCTGCTTGTACCGCGGAGCTGTTTGGAAGCAATTCACAGGCTGGGGAGAGGAGCCGGCTTGACAGACACGGGGGCTGACGCCTCTCCAGCGCTGGCAGCTTTTCAATCTGGACTGGAGGTTTGTCTAAAAGCTCTGCTCTAGTTCAACCAGGGATTAACTCGGGGCGCCCTATGGCCGGCGTGATGCCGGGGGTCAAACCGGATGGGCCCTGGAATCTAGGAATCTTTGTCCATAGGATAAGGGTAGCCCTGACTGTGTAAGTGTCTGTGATGCCCTCCTGCCGGCATGTCTCACCTGTGCACTAAAGGGGCCCCTCGAGGGGCCAGCTTAGTCTCAGTGGACTCTGGAGCTATTTGCTGTAGCATCCTGCAGCCATGAGTTCCATAGCTACTGATGTGCGGCGTACCGGAGTCTAACCAGCTAACGATAGCACGCAGAATGGCCAGGCTGGATCTGACCCCAGCCCATCTAGCCCGGCTTGTCTCTGACAGCGACCAGCACCAAAGAAGCTGGAAGAACCCTGCAGTAGCAGACGTAGCTCATCTCCCCCCTCTCCCCGCCGCATGTCTAGGCGTGAGACCACCTGCTTATCAGACAGCAGCTGGTTTGCGGCACTGCTACCCCGGGCTCCCTTCACGCATCCTGTTTGCCTCATGCACCCGTTACCGCTCGCCATGTACAGCACAGGGCATAACGGGGCCTGACCCTCAGCAGGGACCCCCGGGCTCTGGCTGTGTACGAGTAACAATCCTGCCTACATGCGCGGAGTCCCCCCCCCCCCCACTTGCTCCTCCATCTGCTTCACGACTTCTCGCACAGCAGTGTCCCGCTAAACACGGGGCCATCAATAATATGGCTAGAGGGCCCCCTGCTGGCCCAGCGCTGGTGGGCGCTTACTGGAAACGGGGCTTGTCTCGCAGGGAAGTGCCACCGCTTGTCCCAGGGGAATTAGCCCGGTACAGTTAAACCAGCACACGGAGAACTATTCTGGGATAGGCACGCCCCTCCACAGTTTAGCTTCAACCCCTTCCAAGGGGGCATCATTCTGTCACTGATACTGACCTGCTTTGTCAGCCGCTCAGAGACCCTCTGATGAGCCGGGCTGCAGTCAGAGCAGGCTATGAATTATTGTTAAGTCTTCCCACGGGACATCAGACCAGCAGAACTGTGACACTGCTCAGGGTTACCTGGGGTGTCCAGGGGGAATCACTACCACCTGCTCACAGTGCGGGGAGCCCTGTCTGTGCCCAGCTACCGGCTGGTGGTAACACAGCTGCTCTTTTCCTCAGCAGCCGAGACATTCACACAGCCCAGTCTATTGTCTGGACCCCCACAACGAACACGGATCTGCTGCCTCCCTGGAAACACTGCGCACCAGTTCAGTGGTGTTTCACCTCAGATCAAGACTCTCCCTTAGCACAAGGCCCTTGGGGTTACAGTGAAAGTACAGAAGAGAGCTTGAGAGAAAGCGCCAGATAAAAGCAAGTGTCAGGGTTTGGAAACATACGGTGAGAAACGAAGAAAAACATAAATCACAACCTGGAGCCTCTATTGATGAACAAGTGACTGTCTGGTCTTATACGCTATTTCTCACCTGCTGGTTAGTCCTATTTCTCACCCGCGGCTCTGTCTTAGGTGCTGTTCCAACCCCGTCACCACCGGCCCACGCTCTGTGCTCACTCCCCACTGCAGTCAGGAATAGGCTGACCAGATGTCCCGTTTTTATAGGGACAGTCCCGTTTTTGGGGACTTTTTCTTATATAGGCTCCTATTACCCCCCACCCCCTGTCCCGTTTTTTCACAGTTGCTATCTGTTCACCCTAGTCAGAAAGCAACGCCCCCTTTTCACAGATGGCAGCTGAGCCCCCCCGCAGCGGCTCAGTGCCTCAGCCAAGGACTCGAACCCCAGGCTCCCGGCCCATCCTTCCGCTCCAGTCCCACAAGCTTTTCTTCCGACGCACTCGGCTGGGACAGCGACTGTCTTGTGCCTGTGTCCCGGGGCGGCCATTCCTGTGCAGCAGCAGCCAGAGAAATGCACTGGGTCATAGAATCATAGAATATCAGGGTTGGAAGGGACCTCAGGAGGTATCTAGTCCAACCCCCTGCTCAAAGCAGGACCAATCCCCAACTAAATCATCCCAGCCAGGGCTTCGTCAAGCCTGACCTTAAAAACCTCTAAGGATGGAGATTCCACCACCTCCCTAGGTAACCCGTTCCAGTGCTTCACCACCCTCCTAGTGAAATAGTGTTTCCTAATATCCAACCTAAACCTTCAACTGCAACTTGAGACCATTGCTCCTTGTTCTGTCATCTGCCACCACTGAGAACAGCCGAGCTCCATCCTCTTTGGAACCCCCCTTCAGGTAGTTGAAAGCAGCTATCAAATTAAGAACATAAGAACGGCCAGACTGGGTCAGAGCAAAGGTCCATCTAGCCCAGTATCCTGTCTACCGACAGTGGTCAATGCCAGGTGCCCCAGAGGGAGTGAACCTAACAGGTAATGATCAAGTGATCTCTCTCCTGCCATCCATCTCCACCCTCTGACAGACAGAGGCTACGGACACCATTCCTTACCAGTCCTGGCTAATAGCCATTAATGGACGTAACCTCCATGAATTTATCCAGTTCTTTTTTAAATCCTGTTATAGTCCTAGCCTTCACAACCTCCTCAGGCAAGGAGTTCCACAGGTTGACTGGGCGCTGTGTGAAGAACTTCCTTTTATTTGTTTTAAACCTGCTGCCCTGCCCATTAATTTCATTTGGTGGCCCCTAGTTCTTGTATTAAGGGAACAAGTAAATAACTTTTCCTTATTCACTTTCTCCACATCACTCATGATTTTATAGACCTCTATCATATCCCCCCTTAGTCTCCTCTTTTCCAAGCTGAAAAGTCCTAGCCTCTTTAATCCCCCCTCATTCTTCTCTTCTGCAGACTAAACAATCCCAGTTCCCTCAGCCTCTCCTCATAAGTCATGTGCTCCAGCCCCCTAATCATTTTTGTTGCCCTCCGCTGGACTCTTTCCAATTTGTCCACATCCCTCCTGTAGTGTGGGGCCCAAAACTGGACACAGTACTCCAGACGTGGCCTCACCAGTGTGGAATAGAGGGGAATGATCACGTCCCTCGATCTGCTGGCAATGCCCCTACTTATACAGCCCAAAATGCCATTAGCCTTCTTGGCAACAAGGGCACACTGCTGACTCATATCCAGCTTCTCGTCCACTGTGACCCCCTAGGTCCTTTTCTGCAGAACGGCTGCCTAGCCACTCGGTCCCCAGCCTGTAACAGTGCATGGGATTCTTCCGTCCTAAGTGCAGGACTCTGCACTTGTCCTTGTTGAACCTCATCAGGTCTCTCTGGAGGACGGCGTGGGCCGCACGCTCGGCGCGTCTGCGGATGACACTGAGCAGGGGGGAGAGGTAGATACGCTGGAGGGTCGGGATAGGACACAGAGGGACCTGGACAAGTTGGAGGATTGGGCCAAAAGAAACCTGATGAGGTTCAATAAGGACCAGGGCAGAATCCTCCCCCTCCCCCCCCCCATGATGGGCGTTACCCCAGCCCCTCCCCCCTTCCCCGCCAACCGGAAGTGCCTCCAGCCCCGCCCCTAGGAGCCCAGCGAGAGCGCCCTGTCTTCGCTTACGTCATCGGCATGCGCCGGAAGCGGCTCTGTCTCCCTCCCCCGCCGCCGCTCCTGGGCGCTCACGTGGGGCCGACGGTGGCTCTTCGCGCGGCCGGGGACGGGGCGCCATGATCCGGGCTGGGAGCCGGCTCTGGAGCCGGGGCGCGGCCGCGCGGGTGAGGGGGCGCGCGGGGTGAAGGGCCCCTGTGGGGGGTCAGAGTTCAGAGGGCGCTCGGGTGAAGGGCCCTATGGGGGTCAGAGGGCGCACGGGGTGAAGGGCCCTATAGGGGTCAGAGGTCAGAGGTCGCGCGCGTGAAGGGCCCCTATGGGGGGTCAGAGGTCAGAGGGCGCACGGGGTGAAGGGCCCCTGTGGGGGGGTCAGAGGGCGCTCGGGGTGAAGGGCCCTATGGGGGTCAGAGGTCAGAGGGCGCTGGGGTGAAGGGCCCCTATGGGGGTCAGAGGGCGCACGGGGTGAAGGGCCCTATGGGGCGGGGGAGGAGCTGGGGGCACAGAGCAGAGCTCGGGGCTGGGTGGTGTCGGGGTCACAGGGCCAGCGGCGGGGGGAGTGAAGGGGCCTTGGGCTGGGGTCAAAGGGCAGAGCGACGCCCCGTGGGCGGGGAGGAGGGGGCTGCCCCTTTGCGCCCCCAGCCCTGAGCTCCCTCTGCCCCGGTGCGGGTGAGCGGGGACGGGCTGGAGCTGCCCCGCGGGGACGTGTGGCTCGGGGCCCCGCGTTCTCCGGGCCTCTTCCCTCCCTGGGGCTGAGTGCGGCCCCCGTTCAGGTCGTTGCTGCATCTCTTCGTGTCCCCCCGAGGCTGGGCTGGACTCCCCGGTCCCCTGGGGAGGAGCTGGCTCAGGGGCGAGGGTGAATGAGTTCGCAAAGTGCTCCAGTGTGGGGTTTAAACTCTCAGCTGATCAGGTTCTGCCAGCCTGGGACAGGCCCTGCTAGTGCTTGGCTGGCACAGACTCCTCCTGTAGATGCAGCGTATACGACAGGCCGGCATAGCAACCCCACCTGCTCCAGTGACCGCAGCTGTGGGGCCAAGGGGGGTGATTTTCCCCACACCTTGACCAGGGTAGCCATGGCGACACAGCGTTGGAGTACGGCGCTGGCCCGCGCCTGGGGCGTTTTAACAACAGTGGGTGCAACATGCGACTTCCACCGCTGCGCCTTTCCCCTCACTACTGTGTGCTCTGACCGCTCCCTCCCCTCGTCTTTCCTCCCTCTCCAAGGCTCTGGCCACCTCGGCCGGCCGGCTGGGGCTTCCCGAGGCGCCCGCACCCTCCCCACACGTGGTGGATGCCGCAACCCAGGCAGGTGAGTCCCGTTCATGGTTCTAAAACGCTGCCTTTGCAGTTCCTGTGCCCGGACTCGGTGTGGTGGCCGGGTGTGAAATGAGATCGCAGGCGGCATAAGAAGCAGGAATGCAGGGATCGAGCAAGACCAAGCTTGCTGGAACAGACCAGGGGAGCCAGCTGGATTTGTCTCCTGGGTGTGACAGGGGACAGCACCGGTTGCTTCGGGGGGGAACCCTGCAGGAGGTAGTAGTGGGATAACCGCCCCCCAGGGGAAGTGTCTTCCCGATAGAGGTCAGCTCATCCTCTGATGGCAGGGGGAAGGCGGGGGGGTTGTATTGCTGTTTATTTGTATTACGGTAACACCTGGAGACCCCGACTGCAGTTCAGGGCCCCTGTGGTGCTGGGCACTGCACAGGCCCCTGACTGAGGGTCGGGGGCCCCCGACGTGCCAGGCGCTGCACAGACTCAGAGTGAGAGGTGTTCGCCGGCCCCAAAGAGCTCACAGTCTACTGGGGTAGTCAATTCTTTTTTGTCACGCTCCAAATTTCTTGTTCAAGGTATAGTCAAGGTCCAGACTTCAGAGAAAATAATTAAAAAATAACAATCATGATAAGTAAATAAAAAGATTTTGGGGTCCATTCAAAAGCATCTGGCGGTCCAGGTTTAGCCCGCGGTCTGTCTATTGATTACCCCTGGTCTAAACAGACAAAGGCAGGAGGGGAAACCGAGGCGCGGAGGGGAGAAGGGACTTGCCCTAGATCACTCAGCTGGGCAGCGGTGGGAATAGGTGCCCTCGCCACTAGATCCAGGTGCTGCCTGGTCACTTGCCGGCAGACCGTGCTCTTGGATGTGTTTGGTAGCTCTGGCTTGCTTGTGACCAGTGCGCGTAGGGTGGCCAGAGAGCCAGTTTTACGCTCTTGCTCCGTTGTCTGCTTTGCTGTGTGTGTGATGGTGCCTGGCTGGCTGTTGGAGTTGAGTTGTGCAGCGGGTTGTGGTTCTGCTGGAGATGAGCACCTGGCCTCTGCTCCCTGCCTTAGCAGAGTGACTTATGTGTTGCCAATCAGGGATGGTCAGTTTTAACTGGGACGGACCGTGACCGTCACGTACCATGGGCTGAAAATGGGCCGGTTATTCCCGGCCAGAGGCTGCTACGATCTGCTTGTGACTGCACAAAGCGCGCGGGCTCAGACCTCTTTTGTTTGTGCCTCCTAGAAAAGCCGCCCCTGGTGACCTCCAGCGCCCCTGTCCTGCGGGGTTGCCGCCTTGCGATCCCCTCTCACCGCACGGCCGTGCAGGCCTGGGTGGAGTCGCTCAGGCACTACGAGGACAGACACGTGGGCCTAGCAGACCTGCATCCCGATGTCTTTGCAGTAATGCCCCGGTACGGTTCAGAGACGCGTCGTCGGCCCGGGGAGCGTCCGGGTTGAGGGGGAATGAGAACCCTCTATGGGGAATGGCTGCCTCAGGGGGCGGGGATCGGGACGTGGGGCCCTTTCCCTCTGGGGTGCTGGCTCTGATCCGGCCCCGAGTCAGCCCCGATCTGAAGGTGTCGTCTCAGAGCTGTTTGCTGGCCTGGGCCCCACAGTCACCTTTGCGCTGAGATAAAGCCGGAGGAACATCGACTGAACTGCTCTCTGCCCCCCCAAGGGGATCACCCAACTGCTGGCCTTGTGGCTAAACACAGGGATCCTGGCCCTGGGGCTGCTGAGCTGGCCCCTTTGCCCAGAGTTAATTCCAACCCAGAGCAGAGAGAAATCATGAAACCCTGGGGTCTTTGCTCCACGATGTTGCTTGTTAAGCTGCAGCTCTGCCCACTGCTGTGTGCTCCTCAGACACACACAGCCTGCACCAACCCCCTGGTCACTGTGCTTTCCCTCTGCAGGGTCGACATCCTGCACACGGTCGCAGTCTGGCAGAGGAACTACAAGAGGATAGTGAGTGTATGCAGAGCCGGGGGTGGGGACCCTGAGCGGAATGACAGTTTGTCAGTCTGAGGAGTGGGGATGGAGCGTGCCCGTAGGCCAGTGACACCTGGGTTCTGTTCCCAGCTCCGGGAGTGGTTAGAGGTGGGGGCCTAGGAGTCGGGACTCTTGGGTTCTATCCCCATCTCTGTGTGCCGTCGGACGAGTCCCTCCCCCGTTGAGCGGGAGCAAGTTGGGTCAGGCGGGCCAGAGGTGCTCATGCCTGCTGGGCGCTCTGACCCGCGCTCTCCTTTCAGAGCTACGCCAAGGTGAAGACGCGAGCGGAGGTGCGCGGCGGCGGCAAGAAGCCCTGGCCACAGAAGGGCAGCGGCCGGGCCCGGCACGGCAGCATCCGCTCCCCCCTCTGGCGTGGCGGTGAGTGGCTCCCAGCCCTCGCGGGTTCTACCCGAGCTCAGGGGTTTGAGTCTTGGCCTGCTAAACCCAGGGTTGTGAGTTCAATCCTTGAGAGGGCCATTTGGGGATTGAGTTGGGGTTGGTCCTGCTCTGAGCAGGGGGTGGGACTAGATACCTCCTGAGGTCCCTTCCCACCCTGAGATTCTATGATTCACCACATATAATTAAAATGAATCATCGAGATTCTGAGCCCATTACTCTGATGCCGGGTGGGGGGCAGGAGGCAAACGGAGCCAGGGCCCCGGAAGCTGCGTGACTCTCGGCCCTGCTCCTGTCTCCCGTGCCCCAGGGCGCAGCCGGGGCCACGTGGCCCATGACTGGTGCTGCCTGGGGACGCTGCCGCAGCGCGTGTGCGTTCAGCGGGGGGGGCGCAGCCGGGCTCCCCGGATGGGGAGTCAGTACAGTGCTGTGCAGCGTGGGAGCAGGGGGGCTGCTCAGGGGGGAGCCTGTCGTGCCCCTGAATCCGAGGCGCCCTCCTAGCCCCCTCCTGCGGGCACTGATCCCTCCTGCCCTCCAGCCCCCTCCTGCGGGCACTGATCCCTCCTGCCCTCCTGCTGCCTAGCCCCCTCCTGCGGGCACTGATCCCTCCTGACC
>NW_020665184.1:3312600-3312917 GCF_002925995.2 Terrapene triunguis | reverse complement strand
CTGCCTAGCCCCCTCCTGCGGGCACTGATCCCTCCTGACCTCCTGCCGCCTAGCCCCCTCCTGCGGGCACTGATCCCTCCTGCCCTCCTGCCGCCTAGCCCCCTCCTGCGGGCACTGATCCCTCCTGCCCTCCTGCCGCCTAGCCCCCTCCTGCGGGCACTGATCCCTCCTGCCCTCCTGCCGCCTAGCCCCCTCCTGCGGGCACTGATCCATCCTGACCTCCTGCCGCCTAGCCCCCTCCCGCGGGCACTGATCCCTCCTGACCTCCTGCTGCCTAGCCCCCTCCCGCGGGCACTGATCCCTCCTGCCCTCCTCCT
>NW_020665184.1:3312299-3312590 GCF_002925995.2 Terrapene triunguis | reverse complement strand
CCTCCTCCTGCCTAGCCCCCTCCCGCGGGCACTGATCCCTCCTGCCCAGCCCCCTCCTGCGGGCACTGATCCCTCCTGACCTCTCTCCCTTCCAGGCGGGATCATCCATGGCCCCAGGGGCCCCACCAGCTATTACTACATGCTGCCCATGAAAGTGCGCGTCTTGGGCCTCAAGGTGGCGCTGACGGCCAAGCTGATGCAGGTAGCAGGAGTGTGCGACTGTCGGTGTACAGGGCCCACACGGGCCACTGGGCTTCTTAGTGTATGTGGGTGGAGTGCCAGGGCTCCTGG
>NW_020665184.1:3290948-3312289 GCF_002925995.2 Terrapene triunguis | reverse complement strand
GGGACTGGGTTAGGTCGGGCAGGGGGACTGGGAACAAGGACTCCTGGGTTCTGGCCCCTGCTCTTGCCCGGACCTGCTGTGTGTACAATCACTTGGCTCGCTCACAGATAGAAGAGGGGTGGGCTGGGGTCCCCAGGATCTCATTCTGCCAGATGCCGGGCGCTGTTGCCAGGCGTTCTGGTCACTAGGTAACTAGGAGGTGGAGGGGTTGTGACCCCTTCCTAGAAGGTCCTTTCCTAGCCCAGCTGAAGGGGGAGGGTCTGGCTGGCTCGGGGATGGGGAGGGCCTCAGCTGGCTTAGAGGATGGACGGGGGGGGTCACCCTGGGGTAAAGCAGCTGAAAGGTACCGAGCGTATTTTGTGTTTCCAGGACAACCTGCACGTTGTGGATGGCCTGGACATGCCGACCTTTGACCCCCAGTACCTGGCAGACCTAGCACAATACAGGCACTGGGGCCAGTCCGTGCTGATTGTCGATGTGTGAGTGGGAGCGGGAGGGGGGAGACGCGGAGAGCCATAAACCCCAGACACCCAGCAGACAGCGTGATCTGGGGGCCTGGCGGGAGAGGAGAGCGCTGGGGAGGCCGGGCCTGGGGCCCAGGAGTAGAGCGCCCCCTGCTGGCAAGAGATCTGAGAGTGCTGCAGGGGTTGGGCTAGGGGGTAGCGCTCCCAGCCTTCCCCAAGAGAGGTGGGGACTGGTCTTGCTGCCCCGTGCCAATGCCCCCTGGCTGGCGTCGGCGCTCCAGGCCCTGCACGCAGCCTGGAGGAGGGTCTCGGGCGTGGGGGGCAGTCCCCAGGGCAGCCTTGGACTTAGCTCACGATTCCTCCTCTGCCTCTGTTCCAGCAACAAGATGCCCGAGAACATCATGAAGGCAGCAGCCCGCCTGAAAACCATCACCCTGGTGCCAGCCCTAGGTGAGTGCTGGAGGGGCGGGGGGGTCACCATGCTGGCCTCCCAGAGGGGCCCAGGCTGGGGGTGTTCACGAGAGCCCTGGCCTGCGGGACGCGGTGCCTTCCCTTCCTGCTGCGTACTGCCCTGTAAGGGGAGTTCGTACCATGGCTCTCACCTTGTCCCCCGCCTGCAGTACAGCAAGCACCAGCCTTCCACGATCCTCGTCCCTTCCTCCCAGCGTGGGTGGGGGGAGAATGCAGCTGGCTCTGCGGTGGGGCGCGGAGGCTGTTTATAGAGGGCTCCCTCGCCCGGCGCTGAGATGAGCCTGCCTCTGGGGTGGGGGGTCAGGAACCCTCGCAGGAGCTGCCACGTGGGCAGCGGGTGCTGGGCTACCCTGCACCACACAGATCCGGGCTGGGCTGGGCATGCCGTGACCCCGCCCTGGGTCTCTCTCAGGTCTCAACGTGCACAGCCTGCTCAAGCACGAGACGCTGGTGCTCACGCTGGACACGCTCGCCTTCCTGGAGGAGAAGCTGCTATGGCACGACTCCCGCTACACCGCGCTGTACCCCTTCCATCTGCCCTACAGCGACTTCCCCTAGCCCCGAGGGACGGCGCCTGCCGCAGAGAGGCCTCTTGCGCGGCGAGCCTGTTGAGTGAGTCGGCCCCACTGAGCGCGTGCGGAAAGGGGACTGGCGCCGAGGCAGCGTCCCGCTGCTCTCCCACGATGCACCTGGGGGTTGCAAAGTGGCTTGGAAGTGACTGTTCTCTGCACGGTGGACAGGAGGGAAGCTGGGCCGCGCCCTCGGGGGCGGGAGGATGGGGAGGGTTGCCTTCTCCGGCTTGCCTGGAGCGTGACTGTTAAACGGCCTGTCCTGCCGACGCACGGCCATTAAAGAGCTGCCGCTACTGCACTGCCTGGTGCTGGCTCGTCCTGCCTTCGGTGGGGTTGGGGCGCCAGGCATCAGAGCCCAGCGTTCCCCGCGGGGGCTGCTGGGCCAGGGACGGGTTTCACTTTTGCCTGAAGGGTTTACCCTAAACTGGGGGAGGGGAGGGAGCGAGCAGGAGCACAGCCCCCGGGGGGGGCGTCACCCCTCACCCTGCATGTGGCACATGGCCATGCAACCATGTGCTGCGCTGGGGCTGCAGGCCTGGAGCAGCCAGCGGGGGAGCGAGGATTGTCTGGTCTGGCCCTTGGGGCTGCTGTGGACGGAGCTGGGTTTGTCCAGGTGTGACGGGGTCCCTGGGGACTGCTGAGCTGCCTGTCCCACCAGCCTGTAATGCTGTGGCCAAGTTACCAGCCTCTGACGGGCACTGCCCAGCTGCGGTACACGAACCATCTCCCGGTCACTCGAACCAACAACAGCCAATTCCTCCCCAGCCGTGCACCCCAGTGCTGCCCCGTCCTGCCCGGGTCAGAAGCCTGGCCCGAGGAAGTTCATTACCCGTCCGCCCCCCCTCGATGTGGTGAGGACACGCTCCGGCCTTTGTAAAGTGAGCTGAGATTCCCCAAGTTCTTCAACCAAAACAGGCTGTTTTCGGTAAAATATAAACCAGGTTTCGTAACCGCAGAGAGATGCAAGTGATTGCAAGTACCATGTGTGGAGATCAGAGTCGGTTACTTAAGAAACAAGAAATTTCCATTCTGAGTTCTGCAGGCGAAGCAGGGGATGGCTCAAGCTGTGTCTCACCCTGAACGATGGTATAAACAGGTCACAGATCCTCACTCCCTGGCTGGGCCCATCCTCCCCCAGTTGGCTCTTTGCCTCCAGCCGGGTTTCCAGGGGTTGAGGTGGGGGGGAGTGAGGCCAAGTGTGACGGCACTTCCCTTCCTCCCACGTGCAGTGAGGGGTCGGTCAGTCCTCGTTGGTCAGGCGTCTCCATTGCCCGCAGGCTCAAGGATGGGTGCTCATGAGCCATTAACCGCTGTCTGGCGGCTCGCTGGGGCCTGAAGGCTGGCGGTGGGTGTTCCCAGCCTCACGAGGGATTTCAGTGCGTCAGACAACAGGCTGTTAACGTTCAACAGATCAAGATTTTTAAAATGACACCTCACCGGGCGTACTTTGTACACCCCATATCCTCATTGCGAGACGGGGGGAATATGGGGGGTCCAGGGTGCTGCTCTGAGGTACCGTGTCACACCAGGTCCTGCGGGGGCCGGGGAAGCTGCGTGAGGGCAGCCCTTGTCTGTCACGCGGGGGCTCGGGCCAGGGCAGCTCGAACCCCAGGCATTGGGGCTGTCTCCCCTGGGCGTGCGACGGGGCGGCGTGAGTCTCAGGACTGCTGGCTGAGCCGGTCTGTCCCGCACAGCCTCCCTGCCCCACATGCCCCCAACCCCTAGGATTCCTGCTCTGTGGCGCTGCCCTCCGGCCCTGCAGGCGGGGGGGTGGCAGCCAAAGCTCACAGCAGGGGAGGGGTTAACATCTCCCCGCCCCCTGCGATGCCGCAGGGCAGGCCGGTTTTAGGCACGGGAGACAGACGGAGCATCACGCGTCCAGACAGAGCAGGCTGGGCAAGCTTTGCATGCAGGGCAGGAGGGCAGCGCCTGCTCGGAGCAGGGTGGAGGCTGGGCCGTGCTACTCCCAGCTGCAGCCGCAGTCACTCCCAAGGGCTAGTTCCTCTTGGCTGGGGCCTGTTCCTCATCCGTGGAAGTTGAGCTTTCTAAAGACTTCGTGCCTTGCAACTGTTCTGTAAAATACTAGTAATGAGCAGTGGCAGGCCAGTGCTTAGGAGACCCTATGATAACAAACCGGGGGGAGGAGACCCTCCAATCACAAACCAGCCTGTGTAGCATTCACAAGAAGCCCTACAATAACACACTGCTGTGTGCAGCCTATCCTCTGAGAGACCCTACAATAACAAACCAACGTGCCGCCTCCAGACGTGCTCGTGTAACACGCTGGCGCATCATCCCCCACAAGTGAGACGAGATCTCGGAGGTCCAGGCCTGTTCCCAGCCGGGACTGGACCCGGGGCCTGCTCCCCACGTCTCACACATGCTCTGCTGTGGCAGTGAAGGACGCCAGGGCTGCTGATGTCTGGTCCTGTTTGTGCTCTGTCAGCCCGACTACTGCTGGAGCCTGGGCAGGCTCATGGGAACGTCCACACTGCAAGTGGAGAGAGGGCAGCAGGGTCAGCGCCTCCCTCCAGTCCTGCCTCCCCTTGCTCAGCGTCAGGGCGTCGCCCGCCTCTTCCCTCCCAGCAGCCAGTCCTGGGGCTTCAGGGAGCCTGGTGCGCTGAGCGGAAAGTGCTGGGTCCTTCCAGGGTGTGGCTGCTGACTGCAGCTTCCTGCCTGGCTCTGAGCACAGCTCTTTGGTGCCAGCGTCTGCTTGTGCTTCCCTCATCTGTGCAGTTCCTCCGGATCCTGCCTGGGGCAAGGGGGCAGGAACGGGCCCTGGATCTGTTTTCTTTGGCTCAGAACCGTGATTTTCTGGTGGCTTCTGTGCAGTTTTAAAAAACAACGTTCGATGCCATCGTCCTGTCCCTTTCCAGCCTCTGCGTGCCAGGGAGGAAAGCCGTCGTTCACTACGCAGGGCTGCCTTGTTAAATTACTATTACCCTGTTTCCCCGAAAGTAAGACATCCCCCGAAAATAAGACCTACTTCCAGTTTTGCCTCTCGCTGTAATATAAGGCATCCCCCCGAAAATAAGACCTCCCCGATAATAAGGCCACCCCGGAATATAAGGCCCCGAAGCTCCAGGAAAAATAAGACCTCCCCTGAAAATAAGACCTAGCGCATCTTTGGGAGCAAAAATTAATATAAGACACTGTCTTATTTTCGGGGAAACAGGGTAGGTGTATTATGATAGCACCCACAGTCCCCAACTGAGATCAGGGCCCCGGGCGCCGCCCAGACTCCAGCGAGATCAAGGCCCCATCGCACCGGGCGCCGCCCAGACCCCGACTGAGATTAGGGCCCTGTCGCGCCGGGCGCTGCCCAGACCCCAGCCAAGATCAGGGCCCCGTCACGCCGGGTGCTGCCCAGACCCCAACCAAGATCAGGGCCCCCTCGCGCCGGGCGTTGCCCAGGGCCCTGTCGTGCCAGGCGCCGCCCAGACCCCAGTGAGATCAGGGCCTTGTCGCGCCGGGTGCTGCCCAGACCCCGACCGAGATTAGGGCCCCCGGGCACCGCCCAGACCCCAGCTGAGATCAGGGCCCCCTCGCGCTGGGCGCTGCCCAGACCAATACTTCTCAACTGATTTACCATCGGGAACTGCATCCACACAATATCCTGCCTGTATGGCCCTGAGGATGTCACATGGGCTGCCCCAGCGGGCCTTGTATTGGGAAGCAGGGGCCCGGAGAGACCGTCCCAGCCCCGGAGTGCTTGTGGCAGGACAAGGCAGTGCCGTTCTCCCCATGTTACAGATGGGGAACTAGAGCCCAGAGACTGAAAGGGGGGATTTTCCTATGGGCCGAGCCCCCGCGCCTCCCCATTGAGCTCTGATAATCCGGCTCTAGAGGTTGTGGCAGGACAAGGCCCTGGGTTCCTGGAGTCGCAGCCCAGCTCCCTGAGCACGAGGCCAGAACATTTTAACCTCGGGCAGGATGATCTTCCAGCGCCTTCCATCTCGCAGTCTCAGGCCCCGGGCAGCCGGGCTGGTCCCAGCAGGTCTGGAGTGTCCAGCCCCTCCCTTCTGCTGCTTTCGGTGCCTGTTCGAAGGCTGGTTTTTCCCCCGGAGGAGAGGCAGCCACAGAGAGCAGCAGGCCCGGATAACCACGGCCAGCGCCGTGCACACGACGCAAGGCCATGCCGCGGCAGGGGCGCAGAACACAGAGGGGCAGCTCAGCCGGATGTCACTCCGTCTCTCCCCAGAACTGCCTATCTCCATAGAGACAGTGCAATCCCCCCGCCCCCCCATACAGACCCCTCTGTCTCTCTATTCTAGCTATTCATCCCCAGACAGGCCCCATAGCTAGCCATTCATCCATCCCCACACCGTCTCTCTCTCTCGGGACGCATGCTGCTGTCTAGCAGACCTGGGCAGCCAGCCGGGCACCTGGCTTCTTACACTGGTGCCCATCACCGTTGCAGCTGGGTTTCCAAGGCCGTGCCTCCGGGCTGCAGGGAACAAGTGACCTGGCCAAGGCCAGACTGGAGCCCCTCCCCTTGCTCTCAGGGGTGCGACTGGCCTCTTCCTTTGACAGCCCCCTGTGTCTGCGTAAAGGTGAGCCAAGATTTTCACACACCCGGCCATGTGCGGCTGTCAGCATGTTTATTCTTGCAGAAGCTGTGTGGTGGTGTGATAAGAAGCAGCTTTGCCCTTTTTTGGTGGTTTTAGAAGAACTCAAAGCTCCCCAACCTCGGGGGAGGGGCTGACCAGGTCCTTTCCCTCACCAGTGAAGTGCAGCCACCTCTGGGGTGGAGCATGACAGCTGCACAACAAGACTGCACCACAATTTGGGACAGGAAGTGAAGGAGAAACCTGGATGCAGCTGAAGCCACAGGGAGGGGGCTGAGTTACAGCCAGGACATCTGCCCGGGGGAAAAGTCTCAGATACTTCACTGCCTTTAAGGGTCAGGACATGGATCAGCCACCCCTGTCTGCCCTCCTACCGCTTCTCACCCCTCGGGGAAGGGGGCAGCAGCCGGCTCCCCGGGGGGATGCACCGAGAGGCCGGAGGCATCGGCACCATGGGGATTGAATTGCAGCTTGGCGAGATTGGGGGCTGATGCCGCTTGGGCAGCGTAAAAGGGGTGGAAATGCCCCCTACGAGTTGCCTCCCCATACAGGGCCTCCCAGCCCTGCGTGGAGTGGGCAGAAAGGCCTGCGCCCAGCCCCTGGTGTGGGGGACAGAGTGGGCGCATGGCCAGCATGCGGGGTGCTGTGCCCGGTCTCTGCTCCCCCGGGGCCCGGTGGGAAGCAGAGGGGCAGAGCAGCGGTGAGGCTGTGGGGTGGGCAGTGACCCCATCTTGTCGCAGCCCCAAGGAGCAGCCTGTGGGATTGCCCCTGGTAGCCGGGCTGGTCGCTCCCAGAGAGCGGGGAGAGCACGCCAGGATACGCTGCCCAGCCCGGAGCAGGAAGGGGTGGGACCTGCCTTGTTGGTGGCCTCTGCGCACAGGCTCCTCTCCAGACACACGGTTCTCCTGGTGCAGGATGACATCTCACTGCCTCTGTCTTGGCCTGACACGACTGGTTCTGCTCTGCTGCCTGCCTCTGGGTAAGCTGCGTGTTCTCCGGGTCCGCTGGCGGGGAGCTCAGGCCGCGCGGCTGGGGAATTTGAAGATGAGCAGTCGGGAGTGGGTTCAACCTTCTCTTCCCGACTTGCCTGTGGTGTCGCAGTGCCACTCGCAACAGCATCCAAACCTGCCCGGCAGGTGCCAGCTGGTGCCTTTAGCTCTGGGGCCGGGCCGGGGTGATTTGGAGGGGGGCACCGGGACCTGGGCTCTGTTGTCACAGCTCGGGGTGAGGCGAGCCCCAATGGGGCTCCGAAGGGCTAGACCGAGCGCCCCTCGGGCTGCGGCTGAAGCTGCAGGGGAGGGAGCATCAGGGCTGGC
The DNA here is from genome assembly GCF_002925995.2 of Terrapene triunguis. NCBI lineage: Eukaryota > Metazoa > Chordata > Testudines > Emydidae > Terrapene > Terrapene triunguis. The sequence continues at coordinate 3,304,898 of NW_020665184.1, read as the reverse complement.
CGGCTTTGACACACACAGACCTTGTGAGTAGCAGAGACTCTCCCAGCCTGGCAGAAGCGTTTGTTGGAATGGCTCTGCGCTGGCCGTGGGCCCCTCCCAAGCACTAGTGATGGCTGGAGATGGTGATTCTCTGCATATTTCGGTAGCACGGAACAGCCCCGGCTGGCGTCGGGCTCCTGTCGTGCTGGGCGCAGCGCAGAAGCAGCGTGAGAACCAGTCCTACTGAAACAAGCTCCCAGAGACTGAAGTGGAAAACAAGCCCATAAAGGGGAAATTACTTCTCCTAGGTCAGGCATAAGGCAGGAAACAGAACCTCCCGCTTAGCACTCTGCCAGCTGGCACACTGGGCTTCCAGCCCCCGTTCCTAACCCAGAGAGAGGGAGGAGGTTAAAGAGTTAACATTTGCAGACCCGTAGGGAGGACACGGATCTGACTGGTGAGTTACAAATGAGCCACGGCCCTTGGCTTTGATTCGTTATTTATAATGATTTTATTCTTGAGTTCTTTGTAACGTCACCGCCAGCCCCCGAACCTTACAAAGAAAGGCCGGGCTGCCCCTGGGATGCGAGTGGCAATTGCCTGCTGGGTCTTGCATCGCTCTGAGTGAATCAAGTTTAAATAGCTTGGGGGGGGGGGGGGTCCATTGGCGCATAAATGCCAAGTCTGTGTGTGGGTGTGGGATGTCTGTAGCATCCCTCGCAGGGCGACGGGGGCCGTGTGAACCTGGGAAGTGGGCTGAGCATCAAAGGACTATTTTAAACTATGTGCCAGACAAAAAGGAACTTTGGGGATAAGAAAAATTCAGTGGGTTTCCCACGAAATACCTGGGGATGGGTGGGAAGCAAGTTCCCACCTGCAGACCCAACCTTGAGAGGCTACGCCCTGAGCAAAGAACCACTGTCCGGCTGACTAGCTGTTCCCGGGCTCTGAAGACCAAAGACCTGAGCGGTGTACAGGGGAGACTGACCTGGCACGAGGGTGCGTGTTGTTCTGAGTGTGGGGTGGGGCTTGCAGCACTGCCTGGGGAGGTCTCTGGGACGCTTGTGCCGGCCCTTTCATCGCTCTGTGTCTTCTCCGTAGCGCTTTCACCTGAGAATAACAGCACTGGGAAGGGCCGGGGGAGTAGCTTGTGTTTGGGGCCAAAGCGCCTGTGACAGGTCCCCCCGGGGACCTGCTGTGACCAGCCTGCCAAGCCCCCTCCCAGGCTCCAGCACACACACAGGTAGGGACACACCCAGCCGCAGTTACATGCAGACGCTGTGAGCAGCTCTGCCTGGGGAGGCTCAGCTAGGGCACCTCCCAGTTCCTAAGGCACCCCCCCCTCCCCCGAGTGTAAACCCAGAATTATACCCTCTTGCACTGCACCAAGAACTGCACAGCGCAAGCTCATGAAATTCGCCCCCTCCCTCAATGTGGAGAGGAAATACGCACCAGCTTTCTGCCCCGAGCTGCGACTCCCACACGCTGGTTTTAGACAAAGCAAAAATAAGTTTATTAAATACAAAGGATAGATTTTAAGTGATTGTGAGTGAAAGCAAATTACCTAGTTAATAAACAAAACCGCAAACGGAGCTTAGCACACACGATAGGTAGGATACAAATTCGCAAATTCTCGCCCTGCATGATAAACAGGCTGGCGGATTCTTAAGGCACAAGCTGCCTTGGGTTTCCCAGGTTTTCATACACAGGCTAAAAATCCCTTTAACCTGGGACCATCACTTCCCCCCTGTTCAGTCTTATTCCTCAGGTGTTTCCAGGTGTGTTGTTGTAGGGAGAGTGAAGTCCCCCCATGATGTCATTTCCCCCTTTTTATATCTTCTCCCCACTTGCTGGAAAGCTCTTTTGCCATGACCTGGGTCAAACAGTTCCCACTGTGTGGAGCTGTCTCTGAGACATAGGCGCTGACTTCCTCTCTTTCCCGTGGGTGCCCAACCCCCCACTCTGCCCCCGGCCCCGCCTCCACTCCACCCCTTCCATGAGGCCCTGCCCCTTCCCACCCCTTCCCCAAAGTCCCCGCCCCAACTCTGCCCCCTCCCTGCCCCTATTACAACCCCTTCCCCAAAGGCCCCGTCTCTTCCCTGCCTCCTCCCCTGAGTATGCCACGTTCCTGCTCCTCCCCCACCCTCCCGGAGTGTGCTAATGCTGCCAAACAGCTGTTTGGCGGCGGCCGGGCAGGAAGCGCTGGGAGGTAGGTGGAGGAGCGGGGACGTGGCGCACTCAGGGGGGGAGGAGGAGGTGGGGCAGGTGGTGAGGGGAGCTTGGCTGCCGGTGGGTGCAGAGCACCCACTAATTTTTCCCCATGGGTGCTCCAGTCCACGAAGTCGGCGCCTATGCTCAGAGAGGTTTCTATTGCACACAGTTCCTGGGGTGATCCTTGTGCTCGTGTGAATTTCTTCAATCAGCCACCAACATTGTTTGGCCTTTTTACTGTTGTGCCTGAAAGGCGGCTTGTGGGTGTGTTCAGCCTCAGCACGTTTCAGTAACAGGTACATAGCCAAACTTCATAACTTCACATACGACGATAGCACCGACAATCCAACGAGACATTCATGTCTAGCAGACCAAGACTTTTAGGATGCTACCTCACAAGGCAGACTTTGTACAAACCCTGTCCTAATTACACGACAGTGGTGAATAGTACGGTGCCAGGGTGCCACAGCACCGTTCATGGCGTTGCAGAGAAAGCGCCGTCCAGCCGTCTGGGCTGCCAGGTTTGGTCACCGCGTAGGCAGGGAACCCTGCAGGAGAGTGAGATCTGCAGGTCTCTGCCCAAGAGAGGTGATGCCGCGGAGCCGGAGGCCTAGTGCAGTGCTGGGGGAGTGGGGAGGGGGGCAAACACAGGTGCAGTTGCCCTGAACTGTGACAGACACTTTGCCAGGCCTGCTGCCCCCTTGTGCGTCCATTCTGGGCACTGACTGAGGCGGGGTCCTGGGAGAGAACAGCCCAGTGCCCGGCTCATTAACGGCTGTATCTCAAGGCAGGAGAAGGGGGGTGAAGGCTGCCGAGGCCCCCCTAGATCTGGCATTTCCTCACTCCCCGGGGCTACATGCAGCTGTAACAACCCCCCCCCCCCCCCCCCCACCCCCCCACAACCCCCCCCCCCTGCAGCTGGAGCCGCAGGCCAATGTCCCAGAGGGAGGCCTGGGCTGCGGGACCAGCCTGGCCTGGCCCACGTGGTGTCCCCAGAGGGGGGTGGGCTGCTGTGGCCATGTGGGCTGGGGGGAGCCTGTCTGATTCTCACCCTGCTCCCCAGCGCGCCCGGACCCATGCGGCCTGAGCATCGTGCCCAAGGACCCGGCGGTGGCGTTCGGGGGTGACGTGGTTCTGAACTGCACCAGCACGTGCTCCAATCACACCAGCCTGGGCTGGGAGACGTCGGTGCCGAAGGTGATGGATCGGGGAGACGGCTGGGTGTCTCTGAACATCTCCAACCTCATGGATTGGAACCTGGAGCCCCTGTGCTACAGCATCAACCCGCAGATCATCGAAAAAGCCAGGCTCCACGTGTACCGTACGCTGAGGTTTAACCGCGCGCTCACTCGCCCCCCCCCGCCCCCACTCCCCCAGTGCCGCCCCTGGGAGGGGAAGGACTTTTCCAAGGACTAGAAGTCGGTGCAAAGAGTAAAACCCCGGAGTCTGGATTCCCAGCACCCAGCTCCCACCACTGCCCCTCCCACACCTGGGAACGGAACCCAGGAGTCCTGTGTCCCAGCTCCTACCACTGCCCCTCCCACACCTGGGAACGGAACCCAGGAGTCCTGGCTCCCAGCTCCCCCCACCGGCCCCTCCCACACCTGGGAACGGAACCCAGGAGTCCTGGCTCCCAGCTCCCCCCACCGGCCCCTCCCCCACCTGGGAACGGAACCCAGGAGTCCTGCCTCCCCGGGCATCGAGCACAGTCTTTACAAGAAGGCAGAGCCCCTGGCCCGTTATATGCAGGGAGAAGTACAGGAAGGTTCATTCCCCTTTGTTTCCCCTTCTCCCCCCCCACCCCCCAGGATTCTCACCCCCCGAGATCCACCTGGGAGCCGAGATGGTGGCCGGTCACCAGGAGCAAATCACCTGCAACGTCTCCAGCCTTGTGTCCGGCTCCAGCCCCTCCGACATCAACGTCACCCTGAGCAGCGGGGACAACAGCACCCTCAACGAGAGCCGCGGCAGCCCGGCCGTGCGGTACAGCTTCGTGGTGCGGCCCACGCAGCACGGGCAGGAGATCGTGTGCCAGGCCTGGCTCCGCGTGGGCCTCCAGGTGCTGAGTAACAGCGCCAGGGCCACCCTGAAGGTCTGGGGTGAGGAGCTGTCAGTTACTGCGAGTGGGTCCTTAGTCCTTAGTGTGCAGCAGCTTCCTGACCATCAGAACGGCCAGTCTGGGTCAGACCAAGGGTCCATCCAGCCCAGTGTCCTGTCTGCCGACAGTGGGCAGTGCCGGGGGCCCCAGAGGGAATGAACAGAACAGGGAATCATCAAGTGATCCATCCCCTGTCACCCATTCCCAGCTGCTGGCAAACAGAGGTAGGGACACCATCCCTGCCCAGCCTGGCTAGTAGCCATTGATGGACCTATCCTCCATGAACTTTTCTAGTTCTTTTTTGAACCCTGTTATAGTCTTGGCCTTCACAACATCCTCTGGCAAGGAGTTCCACAGGTTGACTGTGCATTGTGTGAAGAAATACTTCCTTTTGTTTGTTTTAAACCTGCTGCCTATTAATTTCATTGGGTGACCCCTAGTTCTTGTGTTATGAGGAGTAAATAACACTTCCTTATTTACTTTCTCTACACCAGTTATGATTTTATAGACCTCTATCCCTATCCCCCCTTAGTCGTCTCTTTTCCAATCTGAAAAGTCTCAGTCTTATTAATCTCTCCTCATACAGCAGCTGTTCCATACCCCTAATCATTTTTGTTGCCCGTTTCTGAACCTTTCCCAAATCCAATATATCTTTTTTGAGATGGGGCGACCACATCTGCACGCAGTATTCAAGCTGTGGGCATACCATGGATTTATATAGAGGCAACATGATATTTTCTGGCTTATTGTCTATCCCTTTCTTAATGATTCCCAACATTCTGTTCACCTTTTTGACTCCGCTGCACACTGAGTGGATGTTTTCAGAGAACTATGCACAATGACTCCAAGATCTCTCCCTTGAGTGGTAACAGCTAATTTAGACCCCCATCATTTTATGCGTATAGTTGGGATTATGTTTTCCAATGTGCATTACTTTGTATTTATCAACATTGAATTCCATCTGCCATTTTGTTGCCCAGTCACCCAGTTTTGTGAGATCCCTTTGTAACTCCTCGCAGTCTGCCTGGGACTTAACTATCTTGAGTAGTTTTGTATCATCTGCAAATTTTGTCACCTCACTGTTTGCTCCTTTTTCCAGATCATTTATGATTATATTGAATAGAACTGGGCCCAGTACAGACCCCTGGGGGACACCACTATTTACCTCTCTCCATTCTGAAAACTGACCGTTTATTCGTACCCTTTGTTTCCTGTCTTTTAACCAGTTACCAATCCATGAGAGAACCTTCCCTCTTACCCCATGACAGTTTACTTTGCTTAAGAGCCTTTGGTGAGGGACCTTGTCAAAGGCTTTCTGAAACTCTAAATACACTATGTCCACTGGATCCCCCTTGTCCACATGCTTGCTGACCCCCTCAAAGAATTCTAGTAGATTGGTGAGGCATGATTTCCCTTTACTAAAACCATGTTGACTCTTCCACAACAAATTATGTTCATCTCTGTGTCTGACAATTTTGTTCTTTATTATAGTTTCAACCAGTTTGCCCGGTACTGAAGTCAGGCTTACCGGTCTGTAATTGCCAGGGTCACCTCTGGAGCCCTTTTTAAAAATTGGTATCACATTATCTATCTTCCAGTCATCTGGTACAGAAGCTGATTTAAATGATACGTTACAAACCACAGTTAGTAGTTCTGCAATTTCAAACATTTGAGTTCCTTCAGATCTCTTGGGTGAATACCAACTTATTACTGTTTAGTTTATCAGTTTGTTCCAAAACCTTCTCTAATGACACCTCAATCTGGGACAATTCCTTAGATCTGTCACCTAAACAGAATGGCTCAGGTTTGGGAATCTCCCTCATGTTCCTCAGCCATGAAGACCGATGCAAAGAATTCATTTAGCTTCTCCATCCTTGAGTGCTCCCTTAGCATCTCGATCATCCAGTGGCCCCACTGGCTGTTTAGGCTTCCTGCTTCTGATGTACTTAAAATTATTTTTTGCTATTACTTTTTGTCTCTTTTTGAGACCATGGAAATAAGAAACAAAATTACTTCCCACAGCCAGGGATAGAACCCAGGAGTCCTGGCTCCCAGCCCCCGGCTCTGACCCATTTGTCCCCAGGCCTCTCCCAGAGCTGGGATAGAACCCCGGAGTCCTGGCTCTCAACACCTGTTTATAACTACTAGACCCCCCTCCCTTTGCAGCACTCGGGAAAGCCCCGGCAGGGTTCTCTTTTCTGACCCCACCCTGAGCTGGGACTCCGACCCTGGAGCCGAGACTCCCATCGCTGCCCCCCAGTAATGCCAGGACAGTGATACCTATCGCCCCCTTGGCAGGGTGGCCAGGAGACAACCGGGGCAAGCCTGACGGTGTGGGGCACATGGGTGGGAGGTGGGGATCAGTCCCCCCCCTTAGGGCCCACAGGGGGTCACTCCCAGATGGCCCCTCCTTGCTGACCCCCGCTCTCCCCCTGCCCTTCCAGCCCCGCCCCATAGCGTGAAGGTCTCCGTGGAGCGGCTGGAGTTCGGGGTCGGCGCTAACTTCACGGTGCGGTGCAGCGCCGAGGGGAATCCCCCGCCCGAGCTGCACTGGGAACTGCCCTCCAACACCAGCGTGGAGCTGTCTGACCGCGGCCGGAGGGTGACCGTGCGCTCGGCCCAGCGCGCGCACAACGGGACCTACCGGTGCCTGGCACAGAACAAATATGGGGCCAGCTCGGGGCAGGTCGATGTCCTCGTCGAAGGTAAAAGCAACGGGCCCCAGGGCGCCTTCCTTCCCCTCTGCTGAGGGGCTCCGTGCCAGCCCCCGGAGCCGGGCCCAAGGCTGGGAGCACTTGGGACCTGGAGCCACGGGCTCCATGCCTGCCTCAGTCATTGGCTCCCTCGTGACGTGTCTGTGGGTCCAGGCCGGGGCTATTCATTGGGCCGGGGGGTGGTCTCTGTCTGGAGCAGGGTCCCCAGCCCTGCCGGCTTGGTCTGATCCCCTTCTTGTCAGGGCAGACAGCAAGGGCTGGCTGGGGGCCACCGAGACAGGGCTACCGTGTCCTGTCGGGGGGGGGGGGGGGGGGGGGGGAAGGGGCGCGGGGGCCGGGGGGGGGGGGGGGGGAAGCAAGCTGGGGCTCCCCCCCTGACTCGTGTTTCTCCCACTGTCTCCACAGTTCCCCCAAGGTCCCGAATCGTGATAGTCGCAGTGGTGCTGGGGGTGATTGTGTTTCTCGGCGGCGTAGCCCTGGTAGTGTGGTGGCTTGTGAGAAAACGCTTCATGACGTCTTAGCTGCGGCCCGCGGCAGCCGCAGTCCAGGGCTGTCCCCGCCCGCCCGCAGTGGGGAAGGCGACTCGGGGAAGGGGAAAGCACTGGGCAGTGAGGAGCCTGAGCCTTTGGGTGAGGACAAGGAGGAGCCCAGAGGTGTCTGAGCCGGAAGCCCTCACCGCGGGGGACTGGTTCCAGGGGCGGTGGGGTCACGGCCCTTTCCCTGCTGTGCCCCGGCTGGTGGGCTGGGACCGAGCAGAGGAGCCGAGCCGGGCCGCAGCTCTCCAGGATGTCTAGCCCTGGTGCCTGTGCGTGTGTGTGTGTGCGTGTGTGCATGTGCGTGCGTGTGAGTGTGAGCCTGTGTGTGCACGTGGGAGTGTGCATGTGAGTGTGCGTGTGTGTGCGTGTGTCCGTGTGCATGTACAATCCTTTTTCCGGTGCCCTGGGACTGTTCCATTTACAATGAGTCCAGTCCAGACGCTCAGGTAACCCCATGCTCCCGCCCCCCCAGTGGCTTACATTGGTTCCTCTTGGTTTGTTGGTCTCAAATAAACTGACTGCCCAGGCACCTTCTGCTCTGTGTGTGAGGCTCGCGACCCCACCCTGGAGCAGCCCCCCGCGGGCGCCCATGGAGGTGTTAGCCGTTGGCAGGGCAACGCACGGAGCCTGTATCAGCTCCAGGCATTAGTCATGGTTAATGCTGCTTCGTATGGCCCCCGGGCGTTAGAGGGGCCCCGCAGTGGGACATGGGGCCTTTCCCTTGGAGGTTGCTGGTTTGAATCCAGCCCCAGCTCGTAACATGTCTGTGTCCCCGGCTTGGAACGAGCTGTGGGGGGTGGGGTGGGCACAGCTCAGTTCTTAGCAGGGCAGGAACCTCCTGATGTTGATGGCCCTGAATCATTAAAAGTCTAGATTAAAACCGAACCCAAGCACCACGAGCCAAATCCAGCCTCAGGCCCCTGCACCTCTGAGCAGCCGCTGCTGTTTCTTCCACTTTGGGCAGCGGTGGCACCGATTGGCACCAGTCTACCTGGCACACCCAGAAAGGACCTGCCGCTCTGTCGCCCGTGCACCTGGAGAGGGCAAGACCCTCCCCAACCAGAACAGCGATGGGCTGGAAATCACGGGAAGGGACCTCGGGGAGTCCTCGAGCCCGCGGTGGAGAGGGGCAGGCCAGGGATCCCGTTCGGCGTGATGGGGGGGATACAAGGCTTGTGCTGTAGGTGCAGATGAGTCAGTGTGACCGAGGGAGGGAGGGGATCCCTGCCCACACGCCCAACCAAAGCTCGGAGTCGGGTGACAATGACCCCGTCTGGGCCTGAGCCGGCTCCGCTTCTGGCTGCCGCTGGTGCGTCTAACCGCTCAGGCAGGGTGGGTGCAGGAGCCATCTGCTTCTTTGCAGAACTCCGGAGTAGATCCAAGTCTCTTCCTAGCTGGCCGGAGGAACACAGGGAGGTGGGTGGATCTCTGGGCAGCTGGGCTCAGAGAAGGGTAACGTACCGAATAACAGACTCACTAATCATAATTCCCTGATAGCAGCGGTGTCTGAGGATCTCAAAGCACTGGGCAAACCATTGTACCATGAAAGTGATCATGAAATGGTAGAGTTCACAGTTCTAAGGACTGGTAGGAGGGAGAACAGCACAATAAAGACAATGGATTTCAAGAAGGCAGACTTTAGCAAACTCAGGGAGTTGGTAGGAAAAATCCCATGGGAAGCAAGTCTAAGGGGAAAAACAATAGAAGACAGTTGGCGGTTTTTCAAGGAGACATTATTAGGGCACAAGAGCAAACTATCCCCCTGCGTAGGAAAGATAGGAAGTATGGCAAGAGACCACCCTGGCTTAACCAGGAGATCTTCAACGATCTAAAAATCAAAGAGTTCTACAAAAAAGTGGAAACTTGGTCAAATTACAAAGGTTGAATATAAACAAATAACACAAGTACGTAGGGATAAAATTAGAAAGGCCAAGGCACAAAACGAAATCAAACTAGCTACGGACATAAAAGGAAACAAGAAAACATTCTACAAGTACATTAGAAGCAAGAGGAAGACCAAGGCCAGAGTAGGCCCGGTACTCAATGAGGGGGAAAGACAATAACAGAAAATGTGGAAATGGCAAAGGTGCTTAATGACTCCTTTGTTTCCGTTTTCACCAAGAAGGTTGGTGGGTGGCGACTGGACATCTAAAATAGCGAATGCCAGTGAAAATGAATTAGGATCAGAGTCTAAAATAGGGAAAGAATAAGTCAAAAATTACTTAGACAAGTTAGATGTCTTCAAATCACCAGGGCCTGATGAAATGCATCCTAGAATACTCAAGGAGCTGACTGAAGAGATATCTGAGCCATTAGCGATTATCTCTGAAAAGTCATGGAAGACGGGAGAGATTCCAGACGACTGGAAAAGGGCAAATCTAGTGCCCATCTATAAAAAGGGAAATAAGGACAACCGGGGGAATTACAGACCAGTCAGCTTAACTTCTGTACCTGGAAAGATAATGGAGCAAATAATTAACCCATCAATTAGCAAACATCTAGACGATAATAAGGTGTCATGAACAAATCAGGTCAAACCAACCTGATAGCTTTCTTTGACAGGGTAACAAGCCTTGTGGATGGGGAGAAGCGGTAGATGTGGTATATCTTGACTTTAGTAAAGCTTTTGATACTGTCTCGCATGACCTTCTCATAAACAAACTAGGGAAATGCAACCTCGATGGAGCTACTATAAGGTGGTTGGAAAATCGTTCCCAGAGAGTAGTTATCAGTGGTTCACAGTCATGCTGGAAGGACATAACGAGTGGGGTCCTGCAGGGATCGGTTCTGGGTCCGGTTCTGGTCAATATCTTCATAAGTGATTTAGCTAATGGCATAGAGAGCACACTTATAAAGTTTGTGGACGATACCAAGCTGGGAGGGGTTGCAAGTGCTTTGGAGGACAGGATTAAAATTAAAACTGGATAAATGGTCTGAAGTAAATAGGATGAAATTCAATAAGGACAAATGCAATGTACTCCACGTAGGAAGGAACAATCGGTTGCACATACACAATGGGAAATGACGGCCTAGGAAGGAGTACTGCGGAAAGGGATCAGGGGCTCATAGAGGATCACCAGCTAAATATGAGTCAACAGTGTGACGCTGTTGCAAAAAAAGCAAACATCATTCTGGGCTGTATCAGCAGAAGTGTTGTAAGCAAGACACGAGAAGTGATTCTTCTGCTCTATTCTGCGCTGATTAGGCCTCAACGGGAGTATTGTGTCCAGTTCTGGGCACCGCATTTCAGGAAAGATGTGGACAAATTGGAGAAAGTCCAGAGAAGAGCAACAAAAATGATTAAAGGTCTTGAGAACATGACCTATGAGGGAAGAGTGAAAAATTGGCTTTGTTTGGTCTGGAGAGGAGAAGACTGAGAGGGGACATGAGAACAGTTTTCAAGTAAATAAAAGGTTGTTACAAGGAGGAGGAAGGTAAATTGTTCTTGTTAACCTCTGAGGACAGGACAAGAAGCAATGGGCTTAAATTGCAGCCAGGGAGGTTCAGGTTGGACATTAGGAAAAACGTCCTACCTGTCAGGGTGGTGAAGCACTGGAATAAATTGCCCAGGGAGGTTGTGGAAGCTCCATCATTGGGGATTTTTAAGAGCAGGTTGGACAAACCCCTGTCAGGGATGGTCTAGATAATACTTGGCCCTGGCGTGAGTGCAGGGGACTGGACTAGATGCCTCTCGAGGTCCCTTCCAGTTCTGTGATTCTATAGTAAGCAGCAACAGAGAGTCCTGTGGCACCTTTTAGACTAACAGATGTATTGGAGCATAAGCTTTCGTGGGTGAATACCCACTTCGTCAGACGCATGTGAGCAGGTTTGCTTGGTCCTGCGTCAGCACAGAGGGCTGGACTCAAAGGCCCTGCCAAACGTGCCCCCATTTCGGGCTCTGGGATTAGTGACAAGCCATGGCCAACTGTGTCCATCTTGTCCCAGGCACACATGTAGCTCCTCGTATTTCCATAGCGCTGAACAGATGGCACATTTCTGTCCAGGGCAGATGCATCGAGTGGCAGGAAGCCGTCACGGGCGCAGAGGATACAGCCTCGGTCCACGTTTCCACTCCCTGTAGTTCATATGAACAGCAGAAAGCCAACCCGAAGGTTTGAAGCCGTAAACACAGTGGGGAAAAGCGACTTTAAAGGCAGGATCTGCTCTGTACACACTGGCCAGCGTGCCAGCAGGAGGGAGTTTGCATGGCAAGAGGCCCCAGGAAGCAGGTTAGAGCAGGTGCTGCAAACTGTTCGGCGTTGTGCGGATTTTCCTCAGGTTTGGGGCATCTCTAGGGTTGGATCCAAGGAGGTTCCGGGAGGTTTCACTGAGGGGGAAGAGAAAGGTTCTGTTTCGAACTTCACACTGCCTGTACCAAGCCGAGAGGGCAGTTACACCCACATCCTGGGGGGGGAAGCCTTGACACAGAGCAGCAGGGTTCTGTGGCCAGCAGCATTTCTTGGAAAGAGCGGCCTCTCCCCGCACTAGCAGAAGTGCCCCAGCTTGGTTCTTTTCTAAAGGAAATCACCACCAGGCCGAGCACCCTGCAGTGCCCCAGCAAGGTTCATCCTCTGAGCCTCCCCTGGGCGAAGCAGATAAGGGATAAACAAGGATTGCTGCACCCGCCACTGAAATGCAGCCGCCTCTGGGGTGGAAGATGGCAGCAGTTTAACAGCCACATGGCAGTGCTGCTCAGGGAATGCCCACACAGTGTGGCGATGCATGCACTTCTGGGGTGGGACACAGGAGGTGTTTAACAGCCGTGCAGCCGTGCTGCACAGGGCTCACTTGCCCAAAGCTGAAATGCACCCATTTCTGGGGTGGGACGTGGCAGCTAGATAACAGGTGCACAGCAATGCTGCCCAGGGAGCGTTCACTCAGCACTGAGATGCAGCCAGCGGGGACCCAGGAGGTGTTTCACGGCTGCCTGGTGTTTGGGACAGGAAGTGATTTCGCTGCAGGGATGGGGCTTGTGGGGCCTGTTCAGGGTCCCGCCCTGTGGGGATCTCTCAATGGACGGACTCCTGCAGCAGAGGGCAGAGGCCAGGGGCCGGTGCAGACGGTCGAAAGCCCGCTGAAGCCAGCAGAACTGTCAGCTCTGACCCATGGGTATTTAGGTGCATCACAGCCCGGGGCCCCCAGTAACTTCTCACACGATCCCGCCCCACGGGCTGCTCTTGCGGGGCCTTTAGGGGCTTTGGGGAGACTGTGCCTGGAGCGTCCCCGAGAGCCCTGCTGGTGTCCTAATGAATCCCCTTCTCCGTCCTCCGGTCTCTCGCGTCCGGCCGCCCCTCCCCAGCGGCGTGAGGATCATCCCCGAGGACCCCACGGTGACCTTGGGGAGCGCCTTGGTTCTGAGCCGCACCAGCTCGTGCACCGATCACACCAGCCTGGGCTGGGGGACGTCGGGGCTGAAGGTGCCAGAGCAGGGAGACGGCTGGGGGGCCCTGACTATCCACAATGTCGCGGCGTGAACCCGGCGCCCCTCTGCTTCGCCAGCTACGGGGAGCACTTGAACGTCGCCTCGGCAAGGACCCACATTTATCGTAAGCTGTCGCGTCTGGGGCTAAAGCTGTGTTAGCTGCTCGACACCACGCGCCCTCCCAGGCTGCTCCGACCCCCCTCCCTGCCAGGCAGGTACGATCCAGATATGACAGACAGGGAAACTGAGTCACAGAAGGGCAGGCGTGTTTCCAACATCTCACAGCAAGCCAGTGTTTTAGCAATGGAAACCAGGCGTCCTAGACCCCATTTACCCACTCTAACCACTAGTCCCCACTCCCCTCCTAGAGCTGGGATAGAACCCAGGAGTCTTGGCTCCCACCCTCCTGCTCTAACTCCCTAGACTCCCCACACTCCCCCCGCAGCCTCTCCCCACTGACCTCCACCCTCCCAGCCCCGCAGCCTCTCCCCACTGACCCCCGCCCTCCCAGCCCTGCCCCACGGCGTGAAGGTCTCCGTGGAGCGGCTGGAGTTCGGGGTCAGCGCTAACTTCATGGTGCGGTGCAGCGCCGAGGGGAACCCCCCGCCCGAGCTGCGCTGGGAGCTGCTCTCCAACGCCAGCGTGAAGCTGTCTGACCGTGGCCGGACGGTGACCGTGCGCTCGGCCCAGCGCGCCCACAATGGGACCTACCGGTGCCTGGCACAGAACAGATACGGGGCCGGCTCAGGGCGCGTCGATGTCCTCGTTGAAAGTAAAAGCAACGGGCCCCTGGCCTGCTCTGACGTCTGTGCAGTTCTGGGTCTTATCCCATAAATGGCCAACTCACTGCTGGAATCGGTCCAGCACTTGTCTAACCTGGGACACGTGACCCTCCCAGGTCTGGCTAAAGACACAGATGTCGTCAATATACGCCACGGCAAAACTCTCCATCCCCCTCAGTAGCTGATCCACCAGGCGCTGGAAGGTGGC
>NW_020665184.1:3285721-3290938 GCF_002925995.2 Terrapene triunguis | reverse complement strand
CAGTTTTCCTGGGATTCGATTGGATTCCAAGCACCGTCGTGGCATAGAAACCCGCGAGCGCAGGTTCTTTAACTGTCATTTTTAGCAGGGCTTTGAACATCTATTTCTGGCTCTCACAGCACCGTGCCACCGGCCTGTAACGACTGTGCCGTCGCTATCCACGCCCGTGTGCTCCCAGCGCCAGGCCGTGCATTTACAATCCATCGCGGGGGCTCGGGCTGGGAGTGATTCCTGGCTGCTGTTTAAAAGACATGCTGCAGATCTGCACTTCTGAGGCATATTGAAAACAATCAAGCGCGAACGTTGGCAGGTCACAGGGTTTGCGATGGGAATTCCCGCTGTGAACCTGCTTCTGACTAATGCTTTTACTGGAAATCATGGACACTCCACATCGGAGCAGGGCAAAGGCTGTGACTCCGCAGAGACATGCCAGCTGGGAATGCGAACCCCCGCACAGCATGCTCAGCATATCGCTATGGGGCTTGGGATCCCCCGTCTGCCCTGCTGGTAACACCGGCCCGACAACCTCACCCAGAGATTCCTGCATGGAGCCCAGCGACGTGTGGTTGAACTTGAGCGGGTCTTCTTCTTCTTCTTCTTCTTCTTTATATTTTAGCAGTGCCTGGAGCCCCAGCCATGGCCCAGAGCCCCATTGTGCTGGGCGCTGTAATGTTTATTAGGAGTATTACAGTAGCACCTAGAGCCCGTCATAGAGCAGCCCCCCCCCCTTGTGCTAGGCGCTGTACATTGTTTATTAGGTATATTACGGTAGCATCTAGGCGCGCCGGTCATGGGCCAGACACAGAACAAACAGCTGGTCCCTGCTCCAGTGAGCTGACACGCAAAGTCAGTGTTGTTCAGATTTCTTGTTTTCAAAGACTCCAAGCGATGGAGGATTTGCCACTGCCCTCAGGGAGCCGTTCCAGCGGGTGTCGTGCTGGGGTTAGGACCCAGTTCAGGGACAGCCGGCGTCACCAAGAGGCCCTGCCTTGCCTGGGCTGGGCTAGTTAAAGAGGAACAGGCAGCCGGCCAGGTGCCGGCTGCAGCTGCCTGGGAAAGGGCTGGGAAAGCTGGAGAGGGCAGGGCCCCAGGCCGGGCAGGGCCGGGCAGGGGAGGGCCGGGCAGGGCAGGGCAAGGCAAGGCAAGGCAGGGCAGGGCAGGGCAGGGGAGGGCAGGGCCGGGCAAGGCAGGGGAGGGGAGGGGAGGGGAGGGCCGGGCAAGGCAAGGCAGGGCCGGGCTGGGCAGGGCACCGAAATTGCTAACGGTGGTGCTCTCTCTCCCCAGCTCCAGAGGACTGTCCCGACCAGTTTGTTTTGCGGGCTTGAAATTTGGGAGCTGGGCGCCTGGGCCCTGCGCGGAAGCCCTTATGGACCATACGTTGTGATGGCTCCGTCCCTGAGACTGTGTGAAGGGAGACGCGCTGTTTTGTTAGTTTGCTTTGGCGTCCCCTGGCCCAGATCCGCTGGTGATGCCGCCGTGGGGCTGCCCACGGATCACACCCGCATTCGTTCCCCTTATCGGGGCACAAGCCAACTAGTGACTGGGGCTAGCAAGTAAGTTCCCCTAAGGACCGATTGTTCCATCAGTGCCCACCAGGGGGTGCTGCTGCACCCTTTGCCAAGGGCGCTGACGGGATCTGGCCTAGTCCCCTGCAATACACTGGGGTGCAGTGCGACGCGCTCGTCTCCAGCGCAGCTCACAGGAAGGCCGAGCGTGATCACGTGCTCTGAGCTCGGGTACAGCGCAGGCCTGGGACCTGCCCCGCAAGAATCCCTCTTTGAACTAGAGCCAAGCTTTGAGAAAAACAGCCCGTCTTGCTTTACAAATTGTCCGTGAGGGGGAATCCCCCACTCCCCTGGGAACCTTGTTCCAGGGGTTCATTTCCCCCCTTGTGAAACATTTATTACCATGATCCCCGCTGCACAGGTGGGGAAACCGAGGCACGGAGCGGCAACTCACCCAAGGTCAGACCTGTGGCAGAGCTGGGACTAGGACACATAATCTCCTGCGTGCCAGGCCATTAGACTGCACTGCCGCTCTGCAATACAGTACAGGTGCCAGGCGTGTACAGAACTGGCTGGCTAATCTCTCTGGCCCCAGCGCTACATCCCGCACTAGGGCAATGCAGGACGGACGCTACGGCTCAGCAATGGGAGGCCATCGGGGCTGCAGCTGCCTGGGACTCTGAGCACCCTGGGACGCCCTGCGGCGAGAAGCCCGAGCGGTTCCCACCCGCCCGCAGCCTGGCCCGGAGCAGCTGGGTCCCGCTGGATTCCCCTCCACCCGCTAACGCAAGCCCACGGCTAACGGGCCACATGGGGTGCACTGGGATGTGGCGGCTCTGATGGGCCTGAGGCGTGACCCTTCCCAGCTGCCGGGAGATAGCATCTGACGGGCCGTTCTCGCTGCTAGTGCCAGGCGGCCCTGTCCAGGCGACTGAGGGGCCAGCTGGAGGGGCGGCGGGGACCCCGGGACCCCGAGCCATGACGGGGGCCCCTCACGACGGGCTTCTGAGCGGAGGGCCCCAGCTGTCCCCATCGATCCGACCTGAATTCCCACCTTTCGTTCATTTCACACAGGCCTGCAAACACGAGCAAGGTACTAACCTGGGCCCCACATCCCAGTCCCCATGGCCCTGAGCCCCAGTCCCCTGCCCTCGGCCAGATTAGAGCCCGTGCCCCCTAGAGGGGACAGGCCCTCGCGTCCCATTTCTGGGCCCCTGAGCCCACCTTCAAGCGACCCGTAACCCGCTAGTGCCCCCCTTGTGCAGTGAGTGCTGGTTACTTGGGCTGAGGGCAGTGCGGGCTGCTGGGGTGGGTGAGGGCAAGTCAGGGGGCAGCACAGAGCCTCTGGCAATGCAAAGCGAATGCTGTGACTCTTGTTGCACACTTGGTGGGGGGGAGGGACTCGGAGGGGAATTTCCCAAGATTGTCCCAAAGCAGGTACCCGTTTGTTGGCTCTATGTTTATCCTGGAGCCCTTTGAAGACATCCCCTGGCACAGGGAATTCCTAGACATGTAGGCTGTGTCCTGTAGCCGGTACAGACAACTTCCTTTCTGTTAGCTGGAAGAAGGTGAAATGACTCACGGGGCAGGGATCAATGTGGGAAGTTCGGCGGAATACCCTGAAAACGAACCTTCTCTAAATGTGACTCAAACAGGCAGGAACAGGTTTCGTTCCGGGCTGAAGGAAAGGTTTGGTTTAGATTCGGAGTGTTGTAAACGTTTTCTTTTACAGGAAAGGGAATTTCGAGCTGAAAAACTGAAACGGTTTCAGTTTTTCAGACCTTTGGTTTCTTTTATTTTTTGTTTTTCTAAAACGAACCACGCAGCGAGACCGGCCCGAGGTCGCAGAATGTCTCTGGGTCACCCCAGCCGCAGCTTTCACCGGAGAAGGGTTTGGTTGGCTGTGTTGTTTCAGCTGTGTCGGCCCCAGGATATCACCGAGTGATCGGAAATCTTCTTTTCTTTGCTTTAGAATTGTAATAACATTCGACCCCCTCGTGCTGCCCCCAGGCGTCATGGCCACCTGGGTGAGAAAGTCTGGCCTGGATTTGTTTAGACTATTGGTCTGAGCGGGGGCCTGGGGGCCAGGACTCCTGGGTTCTATCTCTGGCTGTGGGTGGGGAGTGGGGTCTCGTGGTTAGAGCAGGGAGGCCTGGGTGCCAGGACTCCTGGGTTCTCTTCCCAACTCAGCTACTGACTTACCATGTGGCTTTGGGCCTCATCTGACTTTCCCCCTTATGTCAACCAGAGACAAGAAGCCTGGCCTGTCTCCCCGACGTGCCCCGAGCCTCGACTTGCTGATGCGCATGAAGAGCTCTGGGCTCCTGGCAGGTGCAGCCCTACAAGGGGCGACGTGTTCCTAGGACGTACCCCGGGAGATCCAGCTCTCGCTCTGTTCTCCGGGCTGAAAGCTGGATCGGCCCCGGCTGGCCACTGCCGTGGGCTGAGGCAGCCAGGAGGTGAGTCGCTCATTTCACACCCTTCGAGGTCAGATTCTAAGGCCGCCCGTCCCTCTGCAAGTGGGACCCCCAACGCCTGTGTGAGTGTGACGTTATTAGTGTAATATAATATCTCACTGAAAGGTGACAGGGCCAGAAAGAGTTAATTAACTCACAGACTGTCCTGACCCATGGCCGAACTTTAGAAACTGGTTAGGAAGATCTGTAAATGAATAGGGCTGTGAAATGCAAGTCTGCATTGTTAGAGATCGAAGGGGAGGTGTTTGCTCAGGGCTTGTGATGTCAGCAAACAAGTCTTGTCTATTGGGTTTCCTAGGGGGGGAGCAGGCCGGGAATGGGGGTGATACTGGGGGGAGCAGGGCAGGATTGGGGGGGTGATAGCTGGGGGGGATCAGGGCAGGATTGGGGGGTGATACTGGGGGGAGCAGGCTGGGAATGGGGGTGATAGCTGGGGGGGAGCAGGGCAGGATTGGGGGGGGGGTGATACTGAGTTGGCCAGCAGGCCAGGGCTAGGGGAGAGCCAGGCCATGGCGAGTGGGCCTGGGTCGGGAGTGGGGCTGCCTACAGTCCATATTACAGGGAGGTCCCTTATTTCTCCATCTCGGTGCAGCTGGCCCGGGCGGGCGTTGCCGAGCCCCAGCCAGGGGAGGGCAGGGCTGCATTTGGGGGCCGCAGGCTGAATGTGGAGGAGGGGGTGCTGGGGCTGAGTGCAGGGGAGCCTGGCGCTGGGCTGGGGTGGCGGGACCAGGCCTGAATCTTACGGAGATGGGGTCAGAGGCCTGGACTGGGGGGAGACCCCAGGATTTGGCCCCGGGCTCTGTGTGGGCTGAGGGCGGGTCCGGCCGCCTCATCCAGTGTGACAACGTATAATGGAATCTGCCCCCCCTCACCCCCCCAGCCCCGTATCCTGCCTGGCATGGGCAGGTTCCTGTTTTCTCCATTTGAAACTCTCCCTGGGCCAGGTGTCCGGGAAGGTCCCTGTGTGGGCCTGGGGTCAGGGAGCGCGGGCCATTTCCTGGAACACGTGTGACCAAGCCCTTATCAGCCTGGCCCGGGGGAGCGGAGAAAGTGTGGGCAGCAGGCCGGGGTCGGGGGAGAGGCGCTGGGAGCCGGGGGCTTGGCAGACCTGACTCACTTCCACAGAACCTGGTGGCGGAGCATGAGTCACCCCGTGCAATCACGTGCACTAACCCAGATGCACTTGTCTGATAAACCACGAGTGGCTAGAAACCCCATCTATCTATCTATCTATC
>NW_020665184.1:3274785-3285711 GCF_002925995.2 Terrapene triunguis | reverse complement strand
CCATCCCCATTGTTATACCAATAAAATAAAAACCAGCAGGATCTTATTAAGAGGGATAAGGCAAAGATGCCACATTTATTGTAAATATACTGATAAAGCAAAAGATAAAAGTAAACAACGTTGTTTGACTACTTATTACTTATACACACACACATACATATATAGAGAGAGAGAGAGGGGGGGAGAGAGATTCATTCACACAATCATTCATTTAAGTTCTGTATAGGTGTTATAGTTACCAGCCTAGAAGTTGCTCATGCCAAGTTACTGGCCAGGTAGCTTGGTCATGAGGATGGAGCAGAGTCTGTGTAAGATGCATCTGATGCTCCTGGAGGCTGGCAGAGAGACTCAAAGTCATCAGTCTTTAGAGTCCATTTTTATAGGAATTAATTCCTATGTTAGTTTATGGGAGCTGTTTCATCCTGCTGTTGCTGACTCAATCAGCAGATGGCACATTCCTGTCCAAAGTGGCACATTCCTGGTGGCTCCACATTGTCCAAAGTTTGTGTTTCTCATCCTTTCAGGTGATGGGGTGGATCCTAGTTTACCCTCCGGGGGTTTCTGGTTATTCACTTGACACATTCTTCGGCCGATGGATACTTTCTTTCTAGGCTGGCACCTCCCTAACCATCCATGTATATCAAGCATTCATCAGCATACATTCCATACCTTAACCATATTTTAATTTACTGTCTCCACCACTTTCGGGGTGTGTGCTAATTCATTTGAGACTCCCGGCCCTTTAATCACAGAGGGTGGGGGGGGTCTGTCCTAGGAGCCATTGAATGAAGTGAAAGTCACTTAACAGCTTACAGTGTTTGTTTACATTGTATCAATTACTTCAAGAACAAAGTCAGTTAACTTGTTTGTAAGTTTTACATAGTAGTAAAGTATCTTTCACAGGATAGATATAATCAGTAGCTTACAAGTTTTAACAGAAGACCCAAGAGGTTTTTGTACTTGGTGAAACTGGATTTTAAAGTGTGTGGGACAAATTATGAGGGGGTCACTGTCACTTGGGGGAATCACTGTTAATACCTTCTTTAATATCCCTACACCATCCACCCTATCTATCTATCTATCCCCACACACCCCCTATCTATCTATCTATCTATCTATCTATCTATCTATCTATCTCCATCCACCCTATCTATCTAATCTGTCTATCCCCATACACCCCCTATCTATCTATCTATCCCCATACACGCCTTATCTATCTAGCTATCTCCATCCACCCTATCTATCCATCCCCATCCACCCCCATCTAATCTATCTATCTATCTCCATCCACCCCCTAGCTAGCTAGCTAGCTAGCTATCTCCATCCACCCTATCTATCTATCTATTCTGACAGACCCAGACCAGTGGGGTACAGGAGTCTAGTAGAGGGCAAATATACTGGTCACTGGATGAGTAGTTTTCTGTTCCCTGAGTGACCAGAGCAGGGGCTGCACTAGAGTAATCAGGAACCTGCTAGAATCAGTTAAGGCAGGCAGGCTAATTAGGACACCTGGAGCCAATGAAGAAGAAGCTGCTAGAATCAATTAAGGCAGGCTAATCAGGGCACCTGGGTTTTAAAAGGAGCTCACTTCAGTTTATGGTGCGAGTGTGAGGAGCTGGGAGCAAGAGGCGCAAGGAGCTGAGAGTGAGAGGGTGCGCTGCTGGAGGACTGAGGAGCACAAGCGTTATCAGACACCAGGAGGAAGGTCCTGTGGTGAGAATAAGGAAGGTGTTTGGAGGAGGCCATGGGGAAGTAGCCCAGGGAGTTGTAGCTGTCATGCAGCTGTTACAGGAGGCACTATAGACAGCTGCAGTCCACAGGGCCCTGGGCTGGAACCCGGAGTAGAGGGTGGGCCTGGGTTCCCCCCAAACCTCCCAATTGACCTGGACTGTGGGCTCTTCCAGAGGGGAAGGTCTCTGGGCTGTTCCCCAACCCACATGGTGAATCTCTGAGGCAAGAAAATCCGCCAATAAGCACAGGACCCACCAAGATAGAGGAGGAACTTTGTCACACTATCTATCCCCATCCACCCCCGCTATCTATCTATCTCCAGACAGACCTTTCACACCCACTGTGCGGTGGTGGTGTGCGTGGCAGCAGGAAGGACTCTGCATTTCAGTCGTGCTAAGGCAGGCTCCCGGTGGGCGCTCAGCCAGCCGTGGTGGGGACTGTAGGGGATTTAGAGCCTGATTCCCCGCTCCCTTGCCGGGTGAAATCGGGAGTAGTGTACTGGAGACCCCCGGGCGTGTGGGAGGTCAGTGAGTGCCTGGCCTGCCAAGCCAGGGCCTGGGAGGCGGCTGGCTGGGGCGAACCTCAGGGGTTCCGTAGTTCTGAAATCGACCATCTCCCAGCACTCTTGGGCAGTGATACAAACGACAGGGCAACAGCGCCCAGCTTTGCCCGTGTCCCTGCTGCAAACTCTGCAGCGTGCGGCGCTGCCGTGGGTCATGCGGAGACGCACCTTCGAGCAGGGGGCTGGCGAGAGACACCGCACGGGGGCAGGGCTTTGGGGGGCCGGGCAGGAAGGGGTTAAAGAGCAGCCGTGGGCTCCGTCGACGTCTGGAGGAAGGGCCTTAGGAAGAGGGAACCCCAGCTGGCTGGGGCAGCACTCGTGGGTGCTGGAAGGGGCAGAAGCTCCAGTTCCTCCGGGAGCCCCGGCCCTGCTGGGGAGCCCTTGGCTGGCAGGTCTGTCCCATGTCTCGGACCCGGGCAGTGCCTGGTGCCAAGAGAAGCCATCGCCGTGGGTTGGGCTGCTGACGTGTGGCCCGAAGCGGGACCCAGACGGTGTGCTGCACGGGGCAGGACGCAGAGCTGTGAGGGGTGGCTAGCCAGGGTGGCAGGCCATGGCCCCTTGGGTCCCCCTGCCCCCTCCTGCAGAGAAATGTAGCTTAGGGCAGAGGCTGCTCAGATAACCAGCCTGCGAGTGGCAGGTGGGCCGGGCCCCGGCCGTCTGCGCTCGGACTCCAGCGAGTGCTGGGCTGCGGGCGCTGGACTGTCACAGACAGCAGGCAGCCTGCGGCCAGCTCCGTTTCCTGTCCTTGGGGGATGCATGACAGCCCTGGCCCAGGTGCAGTCCCCCGGACTCGGCCGAGGGCTGAGCCTCCCACACCCGGCTGGGTGCAGACGACTGCCTGGCGCGTGCCTGGGCACCGAGGATGGGAGGTGGGTGAGTCCAAGGCCTATCTCACCCCCGGGGGTGCCGGGAGAGAGCAAGCCTGTGAGAGTGTGGATCGGTGTTATCATCCCTGCTTTGTAGATAGAGACACTAAGGCACAGAGGGTCAGTGGAATAGAACCCAGGAGTCCTGACCACCAGCCCCCCTGCACTAACCACTAGCCCCTGCATCCCACAGGCTGATGGGATTTAAGCGCCGGCAGCACTGGGACCTAGCCGGCAGGGAGTAGCTGTGTGCTGGCGCTGTGTTCCCGGGGAGCCAGGCCAGAGGGAGTCCAGTGCTCGGCTCCTGGGGCAGGCCAGGGAATTCGCACGATGCCTGGAACCTTCTGAGCCCGGCCAAGCAGCGCCCTCAACCGCGGAAACGCGACCCTCCTGCTTCCTGGCGGAGGGAGAGCCGCAGGGCGTGGGGCACGAACACGGCTCTCAAGAGTCCTTCCAGCTTTTGATCCAGATTCCAACCCCCAAATAACTCCCTTCCTGGGCCTAACTCTGGGAGCCGATTGCAGCTTTAGAATGACCCCCCCCCCCCCCCCCCCGCCTCCAGCTGGGGCCCTTTGCCAGCCACAGGGAGGGCAGTCGTGGCCCTGACACCGTCAGCAGCTGGCGGCGCCCAAGGAGACAGCCCCCGGCCCGCTGCTTGGCGGGCGATCCGCACTCCGTGGCCGAGGGGAGGAGATGCTTTGCTGAGCACCTCAAGGCAGGCTGGGTCCTTCATCGGCGTCATGCTGAGTTCACTCCTAGATTCCCTGGGCTGGAGCCCCCCTGGCCCAGCCCCTTGTGCAGTCATTCGCACGGGTGCAAAGTGTGTGCAAAGCACGAGGAACGCTTCGTGCTGGCGGGAATGACCGTGTAGCGAGCGGGGCGCCCAGGAATTGGGCTCGCAGAGTTTTCAAGGCAGACGGGAGCTTCGTGATCAGCTGCTCTGACCTCCAGCAGAAGCTGCAATTGGCACCTAGCCACGGGCCTCCCAGCTCTGAATGGGGAGGGAGCAGTGAAGGGACAGCTAAATGGAGGGCTGGAGGAAATGCCAAACAGTGGAGACTTAAGTATCAGAGGGGGAGCTGTGCTAGTCCGTATCCACAAAAGCAGCGAGGGAAGA
Source organism: Terrapene triunguis (assembly GCF_002925995.2). Lineage (NCBI taxonomy): Eukaryota > Metazoa > Chordata > Testudines > Emydidae > Terrapene > Terrapene triunguis. The sequence continues at coordinate 3,281,435 of NW_020665184.1, read as the reverse complement.
GGGGGTTTTACCCACAAAAGCTTCTGCCCGAATAAATTGGTTCGTTTCTACGGTGCCACCAGACTCGGCGTTGTTTTTGTGGAGACTTAACGTGCTCGGGCTGTGTCGTGGCTCAGAAAGCAGCTCGAGAGGTGAGCCAGTCACGGCACGTGAGCTCCTGGCACCGGAGGCCCTAAGGGCTCTCCAAGTTGTGGAGCAAGATCCAGTGGCTAACGTTAACGCCAGACAAACTCCAGTTTGAAATAAGGTCCCCGTTTTCCCAAGTAAGGGTGGTTACCAAACTCCCAAGGGGCATCAGAACGGCCAGACTGGGTCAGAGCAAAGGTCCATCCAGCCCAGTGTCCCGTCTTCCAACAGTGGCCAATGCCAGGTGCCCCAGAGGGAATGAACAGAGCAGGGAATCACCAAGTGATCCATCCCCTGTCGCCCATTCCCAGCTGCTGGCAAACAGAGGTAGGGACACCATCCCTGCCCAGCCTGGCTAATAGCCATTGATGGACCTATCCTCCATGAACTTATCTAGTTCTTTTTTGAACCCTGTTATAGTCTTGGCCTTCACAACAACCTCTGGCAAGGAGTTCCCCAGGTTGGCTGTGCATTGTGTGAAGAAATACTTCCTTGTTTTTGTTTTAAAGCTGCTTCCTGTTCATTTCATCTGGTGACCCCTGGTTCGTGTGTTATGAGACGGAGTCAATAACACTTCCTTGTTTACTTTCTCCACGCCAGGCATGGTTTTACACCATTCTCTGGCTATTGAGAGCTTCGCATCCCGCCGGAGCCTCTCTGGAGGATCTGCTCGAGCCAAACACAAGTGATTGGGATCCATGGGGGAGGGGGGATTCTCTGGCCCGGGCCAGCAGCTGAAGGAGATGCAGGGCCTGCAGATGTCAGGTGATACTTGGGCATGGGGCTGGGAGCTGAGTCAGCACAAGCAGCCAGCAATAAAAGAGGATTGCTGGTTTGTTTGTCCCGAACGGATCACCCAGCTGGAGGTCATGAGCTCGGCAGCAACCACACAGGCATGGTGGGGGGGGGAGAGGGACGGGCAGGGCCTCTCCCTGCTGCTGGCTCAGCCCGTCCGCTGGGACGCCTGACGCTGCAGCTGCAAACAGCCCCAGCTTCCCCATTGCTCTGCCCTTCACCCCAGGGTGCCGCAGCCAAACCCTCTACTGCCTGCGTCCTCGAGCCTTCCTCCTCGCTGGGTTTTAACACATGGGGACCTAAGGACCAGAGAGATTAAGGGATTTACCTAAGGTCACACAGAAGGTCGGTGGCGGAGCAAATAATTGAAGCCAGTCACCCGCCCAAGTCCCAGTCTAGACCATCCTTTCCCAGCCCCCGGCTGTCCCCTGCCCCCCGCCCCTGGCCACTCCCCAGTGCCTCACAAGACACGTCCCCCCGTTGCTGGGACGCACGGGGTCTGGTGGTAGGTGTGCAGCAGACTGCAAAGGACGGGGTGTGGGTGGGTGGGTGTTTGTCGAGGGTCTGAGAGAGGGCAGGTGCAAACAGCTCTTGCTAGTCTCGCTTCGGAACCAGGCTGGGCCTGGAGCGGAGCAAAAATCAACGAGTTTTCAGCTCTGTTGCTAAATCACCATTTTATAAACATGTAGGGGGGGGAGGGGGAGGAATTGTGCTGATTTGGGCAAAAGCTGTTAGCAGCTTGGCAAGTCCCCAGTCAGTGCCCCGCGGGGGATACATCTCGGGAACTTGCTTCTTCCTGCTGCCGGAGAGTCACGGACAGCGCGCTCCAAACCCGGGGAGCTGGGAGGAAAGGGAAGCAGGGAAGCTCATCTCATCCCCGAACGCCCCTCTGGGGCGCAAAGCCAGCTCGCCGAGCTCTGCGGGCGTAGACAGGCTGAGGCAGGGGGAGGAAGGCTGGCACGGGCGGGCGCGTGTTATATACTGTGTCCAGACAGCACGTCCTTTCTAGCCGGCTGGCCCCCTTCGGCTCCAGCGTCTCAGCAGCCACGGGGCCTTCCCAGGGTCGATACCCCTCAGAGGAGAAACTGACACTACAAGCCGGGTCTATTGCTGGTGACCAGTGGTGCAAGTAGAAATCATTTCTTGCTGGTACTGCACTCCGGGGAGGGACACAAGGGGGGGCACGTGACCTCCCCACGTGACCCTTCATGTGACTCCTCCCCAGCCCGGGGCTCCCGCACTCTCCCCATCCCCTCCGCCGCCCCCCTTTGTACATACAAACATCAACATGCTTAACTACTCACTCCCCCCCCCACCTGTAGTATTCAGTCTGTTTATAGGGAATATGGGAGTTGGGTGAGGAGCCATTTCAGCCTATGTAAGACTTATTAAAAGACAATTTTTAAGTAGAACTGTATCCTAAACTGCATTGTGGTATTGTACCCAAACATTGCATTTCAATGGGGGATTCAACTTCCTTTATAGGAACAGAGCAGACTCCTGAAACTCTTACCAGCCCATGCAAATAGTCCCATTGTCTTCAATGTGTGGAATTTGCCGGTACTACTATGATTGGTCTCGCGCTTTCTCTTCTGGGAGGCTGGGGGGTGTTCAGAGCGCCGTTTCTTGCCCCTGAACTGGGATATTAACTGCCCCACCAGTGTCCTAGACAGGGCCATCTTTAGGCACTGCGGGGCCCAATTCAAAAGAGCTGCCGCCGAAGACAGTGGCGGGACTTCGGCGGCAGCTCGATTGGCTGCCGGTGCCTACGGCGGCAGAGGGTCCTTCGGGACATTGCGGGGTCTTCTTAGGGGCGCGGGGCCTGATTCGGGGGAATCGGGGAAATCACCCTAAAGCCGGCCCTGGCCAAACAGGAAATAAAATTCAAAAGTTCGCGGGGCTTTTCCTGTCTGCCTGGCCAGTGCATCTGAGTTGAGAGTGCTGTCCAGAGCGGTCACAATGGAGCACTCTGGGATAGCTCCCGGAGGCCAATACCATCGAATTGCGTTCACACTACCCCAAATTCGACCCAGCAAGGTTGATTTCAGCTCTAATCCCCTCATCGGGGAGGAGTACAGAAATCGATTTTAAAAGCCCTTTAAGTTGACAAAAATGGCTTTGTCGTGTGGACGGGTGCAGGGTTAAATCGATCTAACACTGCTAAATTTGACCTAAACTTGTAGTGTAGACCAGGGCTAACTGTATTAGGCTTAGACTTATGTGTTTTATTTTATTTCGCTTGGTAATTTACTTTGTTCTGTCTGTTATTACTTGTGTAACCCTTCTGCCCGTCTGAGTTGGCAGCAACAAGGGCCGAGTTCAGTATCTAGCGGTTCCGTTTCAATAACACAATGCAAAACAGGCTCGAGCCCCCACCCAGTGACCTGGGACAATTACATACCACCCCAACCTGGCGCCTCTAAGAGGCAATACTTCCCCTCTCGCAAGCACGGAGTCTGAGTGTAGCAAAAGCCTTTTAATAAAGGAGGGAAACAATGCAGCATTATGTTGGGGAAACACCACAAACAGGATTCATACCACAGACCATGAGCAAAAGACCCACCCCCAGGTAAGTTTGGCAGTGTCCTTTTCCCCTCAGGGTCTTAAGTCCAGCCACCCCAAAATCACCCAAAGTCCCAAAAGTCCAACACCCCAAAAGTCTCTTGAGTCCAGTAACCCAATAGTCTCTGTCCCTGGTCAGTGCAGCCCCAGAGTTCAAAAGTTTATCTGCAGAGTTTTACCTCCCAGCCCGGGGGGGGAGTGGGCGGGGGGAGAACATGGAGGTGTTAAGGGGCACCTTACATGGTCCAAGGCCAACTGCCCCATCTCTCCATGGGGTTCTGCTGCAGCCTCCACCATGAGCCACTCCACCAACTGCCCCACTCCACCAGCCATCCCATGAGCTGCTCCACAAACTGCTCTGCTCCCCCAGCACTCAGTGATTTTAGCTCTTTAGTGATTTCAGCTTGTAGTAGGGGAGCCCCCGTACTAGTGCACCATTGGCCCAAAGTGAATTCAGCTCAGCAGCCTGTAACTAGACTCCTAATAGAATCAAAATTAGCTCTGATACTCCACAGTGGAGCAAGGAGAAGGTGCTATTGGTGTTTCAGACCCACACCCTCACATACAAGCACCTGCCCCAGCCTCTCTCCATTCACTGGGTTGTGGAACCCATGTCCCTTGTCTAGCGAGTGCTACTTAGTTGATGGCGAGTCCCTCTGTCCTAAAACAGTTCCACTGTCCTTGATTCACATAATCAGGGTAACAACACTTTATTCTTCCTGCCCCAATAACAGAGAAACTGGGGATCCCACAGCAGCCCAAGTGACCATTTGGGCTGCTGTGGGCTCATGCTATGCGGGATGGGTGTGCCTATGCAAACAAGATCAGCCCCTGAAGTTCTTTTCCACAACTCGCCACAATTCACCACCAGATGTCAGGGTAGAGCTCATCCTGGCTCTGTTTACACTTGGAACCACTTAAATCCTACTTTTTATATTTAATAAAATCACTTTTTGCTTATTAATTAACCCAGATCAAGCAATTAATTCCTGGGGGAGCAAACAGCTGTGCATATCTCCCTATCAGTGTTATAGAGGGCAAACAATATATGAGTTTATCCTGTATAAGCTTTATACAGCGTAAAACGGATTTGTTTGGGGTTTGGATCCCATTGGGAACTGGGTATCTGGGTGTTGGAGACAGGAGCACTTCTTAAGCTGTTTTCAGTTAAGCCTGCATCTTTTGGGGGACATGATTCAGACCCGGGTCTGCGTTTGCAGCAGGCTGGTGTGTCTGGCTCAACAAGACAGGGTACTGAAGTCCCAAGCTGCCAGGGAAAACAGGCTCAGAGGTAGTCCCAGCAGATCAGGTGGCAGTTCTCAACCCGTCACCCCCCCCTCCCCTCTTGAGGACTTCTGACCAAATAGCACAATACATACGCTAACAAACTTAAACAAAGGCTTTGTTTAAGTTTGTTAGCATATGTATTGTGCGGTTAAAGCCATTTAAAGAATGAATGTTCTCCCTAGCAGCATGCTGCTCCTTTAAGGAGCAGAGTGCAGCCCCACCCCCTCCCCCTCCGGAGTGGGGGTGGGCTCTAGCCCCAAGTCTTTCCGGTAGCCTGTACCTGCTAAAAATCTCTTACTGGTACTGCATACATAAGAACATAAGAACGGCCGTACCGGGTCAGACCAAAGGTCCATCCAGCCCAGTATCCTGTCTACTGACAGTGGCCAATGCCAGGTGCCCCAGAGGGAGTGGACCAACAGGTAATGATCAAGTGATCTCTCTCCTGCCAGCCATCTCCACCCTCTGACAAACAGAGTCTAGGGACACCATTCCTTACCCGTCCTGGCTAATAGCCATTAATTGACTTAACCACCATGAATTTATCCAGGTCTTTTTTAAACCCTGTTATAGTCCTAGCCTTCACAACCTTCTCAGGCAAGGAGTTCCACAAGTTGACTGGGCGCTGTGTGAAGAACTTCCTTTTATTTGTTTTAAACCTGCTGCCCATTAATTTCATTTGGTGGCCCCTAGTTCTTGTATTATGGGAACAAGTAAATAACTTTTCCTTATTTACTTTCTCCACATCACTCATGATTTTATAGACCTCTATCATATCCTCCCTTAGTCTCCTCTTTTCCAAGCTGAAGAGTCCTAGCCTCTTTAATCTCTCCTCACATGGGACCTGTTCCAAACCCCTCATGGTTTTAGTTGGAGGGTACTGCCCTACTTGCACTCCTGCTGGTGACGGAGAATGTGCAGCCGGTGGGAACGAGCAGCAGCAGGCTGTGCCCTGGCCCTAACACCCCCAGAGAGCTCTGTGCCCCAGCTTTCTCTCACAGCTCCTGCTCCTGGCTCCAACACACACCAATCCATCGCCTCGCTCCAGGGAAACCCGCCAGCCCATGCAGCTCAGCTCAGAGCTGCTCGCAGCCCAGGGCCTTGGGCGGTAGCTCCCCAGCTGTTTTAACTACATAGCCAGGCTTGATTGCTCATTCTGTTGGGTCTGAAGGTGGGTGGCGGGTACCCACTGGCTTTGTAGAGGTCTGGGATAATGCCATCACCACCTCTCCGGTTCTTCAGCCTGTGTTCTCCAGGAGACCTAGGCTGTGTCTACACCAGACACGCTACATCGGCAGAGACACAGCGGTTCTTCCGGGGCTGTGGGGAATCCACCTCTCCGAGGCAGCAGCAAGGCCGATGGGTGACTTCTCCCCTCAGCCTGGACCTGTCCACGCTGGGCCTTAGGTCGGCGTAACGTCATTGCACGGGGCATGGGATTTTTCACCCTGAGTGATGCAGTGAAGCTGACCTGACTTTGTAGTGTAGACCAGCCCCTAGTCCTGGGTCTCTTCTGACCTTTACAGCTGTGGCTGAGGCTAGTCCAGAGGGCAGCAGCCACTCGGCTCCTCCTTGCTTGGCTCGAGCCTGTCTCAGCCAGCATGTGCCAGGACAGGCCCAGTCATTTCCAGGTACCCAGCTCCAGGCTGATAATCTCCGTGGAGACGCGGCGGTTTGCTTTGGCGCTCCGGATGATGTTAGCAGGGGAGGAAGAAAAGTCCTCCAGAGCTTCCTCTTCTGCAGATCCGAGCCCCTCCCCGCCCCCGATAGAGCAGCAGAAACTTTGGCTTTGCACTGGTGCCAAGAGGGTGTTGTCGTGTCTCACAAGTAGCAAAAGAAAAGGAGTGGGAGCAGGACTCCTGGGTTCTATCCCAGCTTTG
>NW_020665184.1:3241311-3243236 GCF_002925995.2 Terrapene triunguis | reverse complement strand
TGTGTGTGTGTGTGTGTGTGTGTGTGTGTGTGTGTGTGTGTGTGTGTAAAAGTCTCCAGACTCCTGTGCACCCTGCTGCGACCATGCCCCCTCCCCTCCTCCAGAGTGACTCCGGATCAACGCCGGGGAGCTGAGATTGGAATCTGCCCCGTGCGTGAGGCTGATGAAGGGGGCCTGCCGCCCAAGTGCGAGGGGAGCGCTGCCCCCATTGGATCTAGGAGTGTTTCACGCTCACTTTGCACCGGGGTCAAACTGCATGGCGAGCCGGGCCGGGGGGGTTATCAGCCCCTAAATGTCTGGGGGGAAGCTGGGGCCAGATTCTGCGTGGACCTGGCAGACTGGAGTGACTGCGCGCTGCAGGGAGAGAAACTGTTTTCCTTCTCCTGGCACACACGCTGCAAGCCATTGTTCGGCTGGCCGGGAGCATGGACCAGAGCAGGTCTCCGAGGACTGGAACGCGACATGAATAATTTCGGATTGTTAATTATGATGCCAAACTCCGGTCCCTTTTGGAGCAAAACTCCCATTGGACTCAACAGCGTGTTTTCGCTAGATTGAGGACCCAGAGTTGGGCCTGTGGAGTATTGAACCCAGCCCCGGTGCCGAGCCAAGTTCTGCAGGGGGATTACAACAGGGACATGCTTGGCCCACTCTTTATTCTGTGTCATTGCCAATTGCAGATTATGGGCTTGATGCCCGGCGGGTGTTAATCAGCCTTGCTCCACTGAGCCGAGGGAGCTGGGTTGATCCCATGAGCTGAGGATCCGACCCTGAATTCTTTGCGGCGGGGCAGGGGCTGGGGGAGCCGGTGGAAGGGGAGACCGGGCTCCTGCCCTGGGATAAGTGTTTGGCTGGGGCAAGCGAGGACAGAGTCCGCCGCGGAGGCGCTTTGGATTCCTGTACCCAGCGGGCGTGGCTGGACGGTCACGAGGCCAGGAATCCCCCACTCCCGTGACCTGGGAAAGCAAACCAGGACTCGGCAGAGTGGTGCAAAGTCGTGGGCCTCGCTCGGACCCCAGTGCAGCCGAGGGGCAGAGTGCAGAGATGAGGGGGCTCCTGGGGGTGTGCAGTATTCAGCCAGGTGCGCGGTAATCGAGAGAGAGAGAGAGAGACCGTTGGCACCTGCGGCGAAGGGCTGCTGGGAGCAGTGGGCTGGGTGGGGATATTTTCCTGGGTCCCTGCAGAACCAGCCCTGGCCGAGCTCCTCCTGCCCTGGGAAAGGTGCCTCGTTAGCACCACGTGGTTCTCTGGAAAGTGCTTCCCCGTCGCTCCAGCCCTCCACTGCGCCTGGGGCCGGGAGCGAACCGAACCTGGGACTTTCCAAAGCCAAGGTGACGCTGTGACCGTCGCTCGCCCGGCGCAGGGCAAAGAGCAGCAGCTGGGTGCAGCCCCCCTCGGGCCGCAACGCAGACCGCCTGGCCCTGTCCAGCCAAAACAGCCTGCGCCTCGCCAAGGGGCTTCCAGGGCTGAGCTCACCCACTTGGGCTGTGGGTCTCGCACGCTGCTTTGCCGTGAGTGTGCCCCAGGGGCGCAGCGTGACAGGGGTGTTTGCTGTTTCAGGGGCCGCGCAGGGCTCGTTTGAGGTGAGCGTTTCGCCGGAAGCTGCCATGGTGGAGCACGGAGGGTCCGTCTGGATAAACTGCAGCACCACGTGCCGGGATCCTGGTGCTAAGGGCGGTGTGGAGACCTCGCTCACCAAAACCAATACTAAAAGTGGAGCCGGGTGGGAGGCCGTTCTCCTAACCAATATCAAGGAGTGGGTGTCGTCCCCTCAGTGCTACTTCATCTGCTATGGAAATACGACGGCGGTGGCGTATGCAAACATCTCCGCTTACCGTAAGTGCTGCAGGCTCCCAGCTGCAGTGGGTCTGGGGGGGCTTTGTGCCACTGACACTTTCTGGTGCAGGGTAGAGCTAGAGAAAGGG
>NW_020665184.1:3235754-3241301 GCF_002925995.2 Terrapene triunguis | reverse complement strand
CCTAACCAATATCACGGAGTGGGTGTCGTCCCCTCAGTGCTACTTCACCTGCGGTGGAAATACGACGGTGACGTATGCAAACATCTCCGCTTACCGTAAGTGCCGCTGGCTCCCAGCTGCAGTGGGTCTGGGGGGGCTTTGTGCCACTGACACTTTCTGGTGCAGGGTAGAGCTAGAGAAAGGGAAAAGTCGCTGGCAGAAACTAGGGTACAAAGCTGTGCTCTGGCCCTAGGGCAGGGGACTGGCTGGCTCAGGGGGCAGAGAATGGGACACGGGCCTTTCCCCTCTGGGGACACTGGCTCTGCTCCATTAAGCCAGGCAGCACCTGCGTGGAGTTACCCCCTGGCAGCCGTTGGGTGGGAGGAGTTGGTGGGGCTCAGTCCGGCTCCTGGCAGGGCAGGAATCCACATCCCAACCCCCTGTCCCACTTTGAGCCCCTGCCGGCCGGTCAGCGAGACTGAGCCTGGCTCTCGCCGCCAGCAGGGTCCCCTCCGGGGCAGAGCTCAGCCGGCCTGGGGCACGGGGATGCACCTGCCAGGCTCTTCCCCCAGCGGCGCCTTTCAGCAGCACCCGGGTCTACGGGATCCAATTAACCGACCTTCAGCGTCGGCTCCTCAGTGCTACTTCCCCTGCCCTGGAGAGTGGCAAACAGCGGCCGTGAACATGTCGGTTTATCGTACGTGACTCACAGAACGAGGCTCCTGGGCAGGGCCCGGGGGCGGCTTTCCTGGGGCGCATCCCCTGCTCTTCGCGGAGTCCTGGGGTCTCTTACAGGAGAGGCCACCCCCAGAGGTAGGTGAATCGCCCCTGCCAGGCCCTCCCCAGTTCAGGTCCAATGTGGGAGTTGTCAGCCAGCCCCGGGGGCGTGGGCGGGAGGTTCTGCAACGGCCCAGGGACAGGCAGCGTTTGGCAGACGGATTTCGGCTGCGTCCTCCTTCGCAGCAAGGCGGGCACAGGCTGCACCCTCCAGGCCTGGGCTGCCCCTCGCCATGCGCCGGGCCGGCTGCATGGCTCTGGGCGGTGCCGCTGGGGCGCAGCGGATGGCAGCGCCACAGGGAGCTGGGCGGCTCCTGTCTGGAGAAGCGAGATAGGAGCTGCCCGGAGGGGAGAGCCGGGGGCAGTTTGAAACGCAGCCCAGGCGGGAGCAGCTGCCGAAGTCGGGAGGAGCCACAGCCCCAAGGCCGGGGGGCAGGGGGAGGGCAGGGCCTGCGGAGGGCGAAGGTGGGAGCAGCCGGGGTTGAAGGACCAGCCCGGGGCTCCCGGCCAGGCCTGGAGGCTTCTAGACTTTGGAGGTTGCTGCTCCCTACGGAAGGGGCCCGGGCGGGCGGTGCCTGGCCGGGGGTGAGGCCGCTGACGGCTGAGGTGCTGTAGTGAAAGCCCCCTGCCACTCTGCACGCGGGCACGAGGCGTGCCAGGCACTCGCAGCACCAGCTCCCCCCTCGGGCCCCAGGGCCTCCCATGGCGAGGGAGCTGGGAGCTGGGCTCTTGTTCCCCTGGGGACGGGGCTGGGCCGGTCCCCGTGTTGGATTCCTGCCCTCAGGCTGCCCGTGGCTCCATGTCTGTCATTCCAGAGGCGCCGGAGCGGGTGGTGCTGGAGCCGCTCCCGGAGCTGGAGCTGGGCCGGGCCTATAACCTGACGTGCCGGGTTCTGAAGGTGGCTCCCGTCACACACCTCAGCGTGACCCTCCGCCAGGGGGGACGGACCCTGCACACGGAGACCTTCCAGAGCCGCACCCGGACCGGACCCGACGACGTCACGGTGACCCAGGAGATCACCCCTCGGCGATGGGACCACGGGCAGGAGATCACCTGCCACGCAGCCCTGGACCTGGCACCGCACGGGCCACTCTTGCAAAGCAGCTCCTCTGCGGTGGAGCTCCAGGAGGCCGGTGAGTTCAGGCTCACGCCGGGCCGGTGCTGGCAGCTCAAGTCACACATTTATCGGGACGTGGGTCAAGTGCTCCTCTCCCCCCAACCGCAGAACGGATGGAGGGAGCCAGGCAGGGAATCCCGCTCTAAAGCCAGGCCCAGGCTGTTGGCCCCCGGGAGAAAGCTGCGTGACCCACGCTAACGCCCTGCGGCGGTGCCCCCGGCCAGTGGGTTCAGCACGTACAGAGGTTTATGGGTCGGCTGCAGCTGGTTGCACAAAGCCAGGTGCTTTTCACAGGAAATGTGTGGAAAAATTCAGGGTTAGTTTGGTTAAATGTACGTTTAAAACAAATCGCGAATGGAAAAACGTTCCGTCTCCGAGAGTGGGTATTGCCTGACCGTGCCCGAGGCCCAGCCGCCTCTCTGGACTGTCTCACACCTGCTTGTGGAAACACCGAACAACCCCGGCCAAGATCGGGGGCCCCGTTGTGCCGGGCGAAACCCCCTGCATGAAAGGAGGGTCAGATTTGTAAAGGGATTTGGGCACCTAAAGATCCAGCCAGGTGCCTAGTGGGATTTTGAAAATTACCAGAACAGGTAGGCTCCTAACTCCCATTGGTTCTCTGGGCGCTAGGCACCCAGGAAGGTTGGGCACTTTGCAGCTGCTAGGTGCCTATCTGCATCTGTAGGCACCGAAATCTCTTTTCAATCCAGCCCTAAATCCATTGGTGCGAGGCAGGCTGGGCGCTCAGAGTTGGACAAACGCCACGTTCCCTTCGCATGGCCCAGGATCTTCCCCGGCAGCCCAGCGGAAGCGAGATTCCTCCCGAATTCCTGGGGTTCGAGCCCGGATGGTCTCGGCCCCGACCGGGGGCCGCAGTGAAAACACCGGGGCCGTAGTTTCATTTTATTTCTTTACCAACATCATTTACCGACCCCGCTGGGGAAATTCCGGGGGGTTTTGTGGGGAGGGAATTTAACCCTTTTCTGTCTCCTTTTCCAGAGAGCCCCACGGCTAAAATCATCGCAATTTCTGCCATCGCCACCGTCCCGGCCATGCTACTGGGCATTCTGGCCTGGGGGCTGGCTCGGCGGGGCAGGACCCGGAGAGCGGCAAGGCCAGAGCCCGGGGAAGCAACGCCAAGCCGGACGGATTTCGAGATGGTGCAGGCCAGCGCAGAAGACGCCCCAGAAGAGGGAGGCAGCTTGAATTCTGCTGAAGACGCTTCCCCATAGCGCAGACGGCAGAGCTGAGCCAGGCAGTGGGCAGCGGCGTGGTGCCAAGCGACGGCCGCTCAGACAGGAGATGCACAGAGACTATGGGACGGGGGGCAGGTTGCGGTGCTGCTAGTGAATGTTGCCAGGCGCTCCCCGGTTTCCCATGCGTCTACCTTTGCCAGACTTTAACCTTTCCGGCTGAAATTCCCGGGCCAGGTCTGCTCCGGGCTGGGCTTTGTGGTGAAAGACTCGGCAGAAGTGTTTGAGAGGGAGACTAGGCAGAAATACATTGCTTGTGCTGTGCTAAAAAACCTTGCAGCTGTTCAATGGAGAAGCCCTCGCCCTCGGACGGGCCTTGTGCTGTGGCTGTGAAAACCCCCCCACGTCTGGCCTGGTTCGGCGCCACTGCGCACACGCTCAGCAGGGCACTGAGAGCTCGCTCGGCTCCTAGCACAGCCTCAAAGGGCAGGCCCTGGGCGCTGTGAATCTAACGCCCGGTGAGGAGCTGCAGGGATCCAGTGGCTCTGGGCAGTGGTGTTGGTTCAGGTAAATTTCCCATGACAGTGGCTCCAGCCGCCCTTCGCTAGCTGGCCAAGCACGGGCGGCTGCTTCCCCATCACTCCCCCCCTCGCCAGGGCGCAAGGTGAGGAATGTCCCGGGGCATCGAGTCAGCATGTCACCCGCTCACCCTCTGTGGGGGAGAAAGGCTGGCGGACACCCGGAAGGGGCACTGGGGAGAGCTGGCATCACAAGAGCCCTTCCACCGGGACAGCTGTGCGCAGAGGGCGGCACCCCCCGGGGGACACTGGAAGGAACTCGGCTTGTTCCATGCTGGTGCCAGAGCCAGGGTTAACGCGGGAGGCAGCATAGCCTAGTGGGTGGATCCTAGTCCTGAGGGACCTCAGCCCACCCGTGGGCTGTTTAGCCTGGGAGCTCTTTGGGGCAGGGGCAGGGGCTGTCTCGTCTCGCTCTGTGTCTATAGAGGGCCCTGGCACTGAGCAGGGCTGACAGCGTATACCCCTTGGCTCCCTTCCCAGCTGATCCGGTCAGTGAACTTCCTCCCTTGCCCCTTCATTGTTCAGTAGTCTGGGAAGTCACGGCCCAGCATAGGCAGCCAAGGCAGAGCCCAGCCCTTCCCCTTGCTGATTAGAGGCCCAGGGCTCAGGCCGGCTGCTCAGGGAAGGGGGCGCATCCTTGCTGAGGCTCTGGGGGGACGAGCGATGCAGCCATGTTGTCTGCAAACATCAGGAAGCCGCTGAGATGGGTTGAGTCACAGAAACCCCCTGGGAGCTGCCACCTGATGTGCCAAGACTACGTCTGCCCCTGCTTTCCTGCCCTGGCAGCTTAGGGCTCCAGTGCCCTGCCTGGTTCGAGCCTGACCTGCTAGCCTGCTGCAAACCCAGACCCAGGTCTGAACCATGTCCCCTAACAGCTGCAGGCTTGACTGAAAGCAGCTTACAGACGTGTTCCTGCCTTTAACACTCAGATGCCCAACTCCCAATGGGGTCTAAACCCAAATAAATCCACTTTACCCTGCATAAAGCTTATACAGGGTAAACTCATCAATTGTCCGCCCTCTATAACACTGATAGAGAGATATGCACAGCTGTTTGCCCCCCCCCCCCATATTAATACATACTCCTGGGTTAACTAATAAGTAAAAAGTGATTTTATTAAATACAGAAAGTAGGATTTAAGTGGTTCCAAGTAGTAACAGACAGAACAAAGTGAATTGCCAAGTAAAATAAAATAGAACACGCAAGTCTATGTCTAAGAAACTGGTTCTTATCCACGAACGCTTATGCTCCCAATACTTCTGTTAGTCTTAAAGGTGCCACAGGACCCTCTGTTGCTGAATACGAATAACACCTCACCAGTTCCAGTAAGGTTCCTTTTACAGACTAGTCTCCTGCTAGTCTGGATCCAGCAATCACTCCCCCCCCCCCCGGTTACTGTCCTTTGTTCCAGTTTTTTTCAGGTATCCTTGGGGGTGGAGAGGCTCTCTCTTTAGCCAGCTGAAGACAAAATGGTGGGGTCTCCCACGGGCTTAAATAGACCTTCTCTTGTGGGTGGAGACCCCCCTCCTCCCTCCTATGCAAAGTCCAGCTCAAAAAGGTGGAGTTTTGGAGTCACCTGGGCAAGTCACATGTCCATGCATGACTCACAGTTTTTACAGGCAAAAGCTATTGCCCACATGGTATCTTGAATGTCTGCAGGAAGGCTTCTTATCTGGATTGGAGCATTCCAAGATGCATTGTTCCTTAAGTGCTTCTTGATTGGGCACTTAACTTTGTGAATTCCTTTCTCCAGGAACTGACCAAATATACTAAGGCCGTGGCTACACTCGAAACTTCAAAGCGCTCCCGCGGCGCTTTGGTCGAGTGTGGTCGCGCGCCAGCGCTGGGAGAGAGCTCTCCCAGCGCTGCAGGTACTCCACCTCCCCGAGGGGCTCCCAGCGCT
>NW_020665184.1:3204383-3235744 GCF_002925995.2 Terrapene triunguis | reverse complement strand
GCAAGGGGGTGGATGGACGGACAGAGGGGTGCATAGGGGGATAGGCGGACAGCCAGGTGTGTAGGGGGAAGGATGGACAGACGTGTAGAGGGACAGACGGACAGAGGAGGGCACGGGGACAGACAGACAGTCCAGTGCATGGGGGATGTGTGGACAGAGGGGGGAGTAGGGGGACAGACAGGCGCGTAGGGGGATGGATGGACAGAGGGGGGAGTAAGGGGATGGACGGACAGAGGGGGGCATCGGGGGATGGACGGACAGAGGGGGGTGTAGGAGGATGGAGGAGGGTGACCCCTGCTCTATGGACTCCAAGGAGAACCCGGGGGCGGGGATAGACGGGGGCTGTAGGAAGCCAGCCAGGAACACGACACATTCATCCATGAGTCCAAAAGCATCAGAGTCATTGAGGTACAGCACGAAGCAGGAGCTGTTTTGGTGGAAGGCTCTTAAACCCGCGGGGCCCCGATCTCGGCCGGGGTCTGAGCAGCGCCCGGCGTGACGGGGCCCGATCTCGGCTGGGGACTGGGCGGTGCCCGGCCCGACGGGGCCCGATCTCGGCTGGGGACTGGGCGGCGCCCGGCGCGACGGGGCCCCGATCTCCGCCGGGGGTCGGGGCGGCGCCCGGCCCGACGGGGCCCGATCTCGGCCGGGGTCTGGGCGGCGCCTGGCGCGAAGGGGCCCCGATCTCGGCCGGGGTCTGGGCGGTGTCCGGCTCGACGGGGCCCGATCTCGGCCGGGGACTGGGCGGCGCCCCGCCCGACGGGGGCTCGGTTCCCCTTGGCGCGCCGGGCCCTGACTCCAGAGGTGCCCAGCTCCCCTCAGGGCCGGGCCGTGGCCCGAGTTGCTGCAGGAAGCGGAGGAAACCCGGGCTCAGGCGCCGGCCCGTCCTCGGGAACTCAGGGGCGGGCGCCCGGGCTCCTGCGCTGCGCTGCGCCGCGCTCCCTCCTCCGCCTGGATAGCGAGTCCCAGCGCCGCCAATCCCGAGCCCTGCGCGGCGCGGCGCGTCCTCAGCCATGCGGCTCCGGCAGCTCGGGGCCCTGCTGCTGCTCCTGGCGCTCCCAGGTACCTACCCCGCGGATCGGGGCCCGGCGTCGGGACCGGCTCACGTGCGGGGCTCCCCGCCCCGTCCGTGCCCGGCCTGCGGGGGGCGGGGGGACCCCGAGAGGGAGTCAGTCCGGGCGGGGGGGAGGGGGCTGGTTTGGCTTGTGGCTTGTTAAGAAAAGGCTCCTCCCGATAGGCGGCGTGGGAAGTGGTGGGCACCAGTGGTTAGAGCTGGGGGCTGGGAGCCAGGACTCCTGGGTTCTCTCCCCAGGGCTGGGAGGGGAGTGGGGGGCAGGGAGCCAGGACTCCTGGGTTCTCTCCCCAGCTCTGGAAGGGCAGTGGGGGGCTGGGAGCCAGGACTCCTGGGTTCTCTCCCCAGCGCTGGGAGGGGGGTGGGGTCTAGTGGTTGGGGGGAGGGGGGACTCCTGGGTTGTAGCCCCACCTCTGGGAGGCGGGTGGGGGGCTAGTGATGAGGGTCACTGGGAGTCAGGACTGTGAGCTGCCCTAGAACTTCAGGCAAGTCCCTTCACTGCTGCGTGCCTCAGTTTCTCTGCTGGTGAAATGGGAACAATAATGTTTGCAAAGTGCTTTGGGATCGTCGGGTGGAGGGCGTTGGACATCCACAGCGTCGTTACTGTGACGGTGCTGAGCCGCCGCCCTGGGCATGGATTCAAAACGCTGGGAGAGGCTGCCCTGACCCCGGTGTCCTCTGGGACCCCCCCCCCCCGAGGCTGAGCACCACGGGCGCGTTTCCCATTTCAGGGGCTGCAGAACAATCCTTTAATGTGAGCGTTTGGCTGGAAGATGCTGTGGTGGAGCACGGAGGCTCCATCTGGTTAAACTGCAGCCACACGTGCCAGGATCCTGGTGCCCGGGGCGGCCTGGAGACCTCGCTCAAGAAAGCCGAACATAAAAAGGGGTCCAGATGGATGGCCCAAGAGCTGGTCAATATCCGGGAGTGGGTGTCGGTTGTTCAGTGCTATATCAACTGCTACAGAAAAACAACAGTTGCATATGCCAACATCACCACTTACCGTAAGTGACTCACAGAAGGAGGCTGCTGGGGGGGGGCGGGGTACGGGGGGGGGGTGGGGGTTGCCCGGTTCCGGGGGGGGGGAATCCCAGATTCTTTCCTGGGGAGGCAGGAGATGAGCCCTCAGATTAGAGACCCCCCCGGAGCAGACGGGATCCTTGTGTAGTTCTGGGGAGAGAAGCTGCATCGGCTTCTCCCGAGACTCCGGACTCCGTTTAGCCTCATAGCAGCACAAACTTACCCTGAGTCCACAAGCACCGTCCCTACCCAGGGGCTTGCCCTGCACGGATGGGACCCCACCCCGCAGGGCGAAAGGGGGGTTGGTCTCAGAGGCGCATGCTGCCCTCAGACTCTCTGGAGAGGTTGTCGGTGAGATGTCTGCATCATGCCCGGCATGAGGATGTTGTTTTGCGACGTGGGGACCCGTTCCATTGGGAACCCACATGGTCCCACCTTTCCCCTGCTACTGGAGTGACCTATGGGGCCGGCCAGCCAGCAGAAAGGTCCTATGTCCGTCAGCTGGCGTGGGGGTGTGATCAGGGCAGGGAGATGCAGCCAGCTGCAGGTGCCGTCTCTTGAACAGTGCAGACGATGTGGGTGGGACAGGCTGCAGGATTTGGCCACGCCCTGGCGGATCCCACCGCTGACACCATGTTGGATTCCTGAAAGGCTGCCTGTGTCTTTGTGTCACTCCAGAGGTGCCGGAGCGGGTGGTGCTGGAGCCGCTCCCCGAGATGGAGCTGGGCCGGGCCTATAACCTGACGTGCCGGGTTCTGAACGTGGCTCCCGTCACGCACCTCAGCGTGACCCTCCGCCAGGGGGGACGGACCCTGCACACGGAGACCTTCCAGAACCGCACCGGGACCGGACCCGACAACGTCACGGTGACCCACAAGATCACCCCTCAGCGACAGGACCACGGGCAGGAGATCACCTGCCACACCGCCCTGGACCTGACACCGCACGGGCAGCTTTTCCAAAACTCCTCCCCTGCGGTGGAGCTCAGGGTTTTTGGTGAGTGCCGATTCACTAGCCCCAACCTCTCGGACCGGCCCTTCCGCGGGCTCCCAGTGCCGACGCTCTGATCGGGAATGGGGCCCAAACCTCAGGGAAACAAGAACCAGACCCTTGGCTCGCCTGCCTCTCGTCCGAGCCGCCCGCTCACGCTCCGACAGCTGCCGGGTCTGCGGGAATTATAATCCCGTTAGCGGGAGTCTATTAATAACTCTGTGACGAATCCCCAGCCAACTCCCTGCCTTTGTCTCTGAGCTCCGGGCTCTGGTGGAGCTGCGGCGGCTGCTTGACTCACTGCATTTCTCCCGCTGCCCGGGCGAGCGAGCAATCTCTGAGCTCACCTGGGCGTTTTCAATCTGCTGCAACCCCTCTTCTCAGCGGGAGAGAGGAAACGCCAGCGCTAGCCCGTGGGCAGGACAAGGCGTTCACGGGTGTCATTAACCACCCTCTGCCCTGCTCAGCGGTGCAGTGCTGACAAGAATGGCCGCGCTGGGTCAGAGCAATGGTCCATCCAGGCCAGTGCCAGGGGGCTTCAGAGGGAATTAACAGATCAGGCAATTATCGAGTATCCCTCCCCTGTCGTCCAGTCCCAGCTTCTGGCAGCTGGAGGTTTAGGGACCCCCAGAGCATGGGGCTGTGTCCCTGCCCATCCTGGCTAACAGCCACTGGTGGACCCATCCCCCAAGAACTTACCTAATTTTGCTTTGAACCCAGTTATTCTTTTGGCCTTCACAACATCCCCTGGCAGTGAGTTCCACAGGTTGTCTGTGCATTGTGTGAAGTGGAACTTCCCTCTGTTCATTTTTAAACCTGCTGCCTAGTAATGTCATTGGGTGGCCCCCGGCTTGAGTGTTACGTGACAGGCTAGGAGCTCTCGAGATAACCTGATCCCTCCTCTAAAGATGGCTTTCTCAATGGGACGATGTTGAAATTGGAAGTTCTCAGGCCCGGATCCCGATCCCACTGCAGATCTAAGGGCAGATCCTCAGCTGTTCTGTGACTGTCAGGCCCCTGGGTGGCCTCCCAAGTTGGGTACTCAGAATCACTAGTGGTGTTTGAAAAGCTTGGCCTTAATGTGTGAAAGTGAGACAGCGGGGGGTGGGGGGGGGGCTGGGAGCCAGGACTCCTGGGTTCTATCCCTGGCTCTGGGAGGACACTGGAGTCGAGTGGGTTGGGGGGGCGGGGGCTGGGAGTCAGGACTCCTGGGTTCTCTCTAGGAGGTGAGTGGAGGCCAGTGATTAAAGCAGGGCAGGAACTGGGTATCAGGACTCCTGGGTTCAGTTCCCGGCTCTGCAACTCGCTGACTGTGTGACCTGGGGTAGGCCATTTCCCCTCTCTGCACCTCCCATTTCTGCGCCCGCTTCCTGGGGCAGGGCGAGGTGAGAATGGCGGAAGATTTGTAAAACACAGTCAGGCCCCGTGTCATTGTGTCCGGATCCGGAACTGGAGCCTGGGAGGACGTGAGACGCTCTCACAACAGACATGGGCTGCATTACAACTGGGCATATCACAGTAGTGCCTGGAGACCCCAACTGAGATGGGGGCCCCCACGGGGGCAGGCGCTGCCCAGACCTGGAGAGCCCTTACCCCAAGGATATCACAGTCCAATTAGACAGAGGGTGGGAGGGGAAACAGAGGCAGAGAAAAGGGAAGGATTTGCCCAAGGCCGACAGCCAAGCCGGGAATAGAACCCAGGTGTCCTGAGTCCCAGGCTGCTGTTCTGTGTACTCGGCCACATGCCTCTGAATGCTTCCCTCATGCCCCGCGGTGGTTTTTCTCGCCCGCTGCAGATCTCCCGGAGGAGCCCCGGCTCCAAATCTCCCACTATATCGAGGTGGGCACCAGGGCGCCCGCCCGCTGTAGGGTGGCCGGGGTCTTCCCCGCCGCGGGAGAGGCCCGGTTCAACCTGTCCTTTGGGGGAGAGAGCCTGAACTTCACCGTCACCACGTCAGGCGACACGGCCACCGCCCAGGGCGAGGTTCGGTCCCCATCCCCGGGATGGCACCAGCTGAACTGCACCGTGTCCGTGGGGCCCGTGTGCAGATCTGCAGGGCAGAGCGTTCTCGTTTACCGTGAGTGTCTGGATTATTCCCCTGGGGTGTGAGCAGTGCTGGCGCCGATCCTGCAGAGAGCTGCCTGCTGGGTGGCCCTGGCCCTCCTCTGCCCCCTCTCCGCCGATCAGCCCCGTGTCCAGTTCCAAGGACGGAGCACGGCTGAGCTGAGCCAAGCCGGGGCTCTGTTCTGGAGAGGGGAGAGCCGCTCTCCCTGCCCGCCGTGCGCGGGACTTTCCCTGGGCGTGTTCCCTGGTTAATAATAACGGCACTGATTGCCAATTGATCCTGGGGGCAGCAGGGCTCTTGTCCCAGAACCAGCGGGTTCAGTCCCTTGTAGGGACCCCACGGTGCCTGGCACATGCGCTCACACCGAGGGCAGAGCCAAGCCTGGGTGATTTTTATTCGACCCAATGATAATGCCCGAAAAGCTCCAACGCACACAACCAGCTGGGGATTGCCCTGCCCTGGGGGTTGCGCTGCCCCCCTTCCTGGAGGACCTGGTGGCGAGAGACGAAGGCCCAGCCCTGCCTCTGGCAAGCCGAATGAGTCCGATGGGCCCGGTCCCAGCTCCCCCACTCCAACCTGCTAGACCCTATGCTCTCTCCGGGCGCTGGCGAGAGAACCCAGGAGTCCGGGTTTCCAGCCCCTGCTCACACCACACCAGCCTGGCGCTATAACCCAGGGCTCCCCAGACGTGGAAATTGGGTTTCTTTGCAGCAGTGACATCAGTCACATGTTAAAAATCACCCTGATCATTTCACAGCAGCTCTGCCTGTCCCCTGCAGGTTTCCCTCAGCCCGTCCTGGAGATCGACCAGCCACAGGCCCTCGCGAACAGGAACGTGAGCATCACGTGCCATTCCCCTGCCTCCCAGCCCCCCGGCACGACGCTACAGCTCAGAGACGCCGAGCGAACCCTGGCGTCCGGGCACCCGCCCCGCCTGCAGCTCACGCTGACGACCCGCAAGGGAGACAACAGGAGGCAATTCACGTGTGAAGGGAACCTCACGCTGGGCAACCATTCCCTCGTAAAGAACACGTCCGCCCAGCTCGCCGTCCTCTGTGAGTCGGGAGCGGGGCCCAGACCCTGTCTCTTCCTGCCCCTGCACGTCCCGCGGTGACCGACCCCAGGGCCTCCCTGGGACGGCAGCACTGGAACATCTCCAAACCTTCAGTGCCTTTCTCCTCGGGCACCACGCTGAGGCAGGGCCGTGCCATTATCCCCATGGGCTAGGTGGGGAAACTGAGGCACGGGAAGCCTGGCAGAGGAGGGAGTTGGGTCCCTAACCATTGTGCCATCCAGCCGCCTGGTTGTCTGCCCATCTCTGCTCTGCCTCATGGCGGCCTCAGCGGCGGAACCCAGCACATCGCTGTGAAACGCAGCCGAGCCCGTTGCTGTCGTTACAAACCCTCGCTAACAGAAATTAATAGGGACACAGAGAGAGATGCTGCCAGACAAACCCATTTGCATTTTCCCATCGGCCAGTGAGGAGAGGGAGAGGACGCACGAGCGTCTGATGATACCGAATGGAGTCGAGAGCGAGTGAAGGAGGGGAGTCTATTGGTTGGGGCGGGGGGGGGGGGGCTGGGAGTCAGGACTCCTGGGTTCTATGCCCAGTTCTAGGAGAGGATTGGGGTCTGGTGGGTTAGAGGAAGGGGGCTGGGAGCCAGGATTCCTAGCCTATGTTTTCAGCTCTGCTACAGACACTGGGTGGCCTTGGGCACGTCTTTTCCTCTTTCTGTGCCTCGGTTTCCCTGTGTCGACTGCAATCATTGAGGTGACTTGTGCTTGGCACCAGCCCGGGCCTCATGCAGAAAGCCCCGGCTGGAAGGTGGGAGCGGTGGCACGAGGACTTGCAGCTGGGCTGATCATTGGCCACAACCCAGTAGCCTTGCAGTGTGCAAGGCCTTTGTCTCTGCGAAGCACTTAAGGACGTGCCAAAGCTTTAGCGTGTGAGCCGGGCCCAGGGCGGGCGCCGAGGTGGGCGGGTGCTGGGGTGGGTGCCGAGGTGGGCGGGCGCTGGGGAGGGTGCCGAGGTGGGCGGGCGCTGGGGAGGGTGCCGGGGCGGGCGGGCGGGCGCCGGGGTGGGCAGGCGCGGGGTGGGCGGGTGCAGGGGCTGGCGGGCTCTGACGTCCATCCCCGTGTGGCACGGCACTAGAGCCCGTGCGTCACTCTCTCAGCACACGCCGGCGGGACTGCCGTGCTCCAGGGGCTGTGTCGGGGCTGCAGTCCCAGGCCCGGAGCTCCCGCCAGGAGAAGTCGTGCCCCTCCAGCCACCCACTGCCCTGCCGCTGGGGCTCTCGGGGCGCAAACAGGCCAGTGACCCAGGTCATTGATCCTCCAGGCGTCCCGGGAGAGAGCAGAGGGTCCTGGGCAACGACTCAAGTTCTGTCCCTGCACTTTCGGATGAGCCTGAAACGGACGCGGCTCGAGGGGGGGCTGCGAACCCTGGTCTGCAGGGCCGGCGGGAGCCCAGCACCAGCTGTGGTGTGCGAATTAGACACGGGGCCTTTCCCCTCCAGGGGACGCCGGCCCCGCGGCGAGAGAGGACTGGACAGATCAGGGCGTTCAGACGGAGCGAAGGCATCTGGGCCTTCCCACACCAGCCTTATTCTTCTCTCTGTTCCAGACGCGCCTACGCTGGACGAGCCCGGCTGCCCAAGTCACCAGACGTGGCTCGAGGGGACCCCGCAGCAGCTGGCCTGTGAAGCCGATGGCAACCCGACGCCGGAGGTCTCCTGCAGCAAGGACAGCCCGGTGTACGCTACCGGCGGCGTGCAGAACGTCACGAGAGGCCACGCGGGGCTGTATCGCTGCCGCGCCACCAATGCCCATGGGACGGCTGGCAGGAACGTGACAATCCACGTCGAATGTGAGGGCCGGGATCGCAGCCTATGGGGGCCCCGGGGAGCTGATGGCCCCACAGAGCTGGGCTCCCCAGTGTCGGGAGCTGGCGGCTTCCGGTGCTTGGCTAGAAGTGACGCCGTCCCAGCAAACGCAAGACGGGTCAGACGAAGGGGGAGTGTGTGATTGCCAAGATTCCCGCTGGCTCGGGGGGGCAGGGAATGGGACACGGGGCCTTTCCCCTCCAGGGGTGCTGGCCCCGACCCACCCCAGGCTGGCGACTGGCTGGCTCAGGACGGTCAATGGGACACGGGGCCTTTCCCCACTAGGGGGCCCGTCTCTGATCTGGCCCCAGGTGGAGGGGGACTGAGCGGGGTGTTCAGATGGAGAGGTGGAGTTCTCCTCCTTGACCATCCCCAGACTGATAGCGACTGAAGAGTGTCCCCCTCTGACAGCTTCTCCCTGGGCCCTGCAAGAGGTTCATTTGCTGGGTCTCAGCCCCATTCCTTGCTAACAAGACCCTGCTCCCCAAAGCCCTCGGCCCAGCTGTCCCCCCCCCCCCCCCCCCCCCCCGCCGGTGGTAACCTCGTCAGAGGGGCCAAGTTCTGAATGGGCCCCCGAGTCCCAGCTCCCCTCCAGGGCAGGGCCGAGGCGCATGGCAGAGGAACCAGCCCTGCTCTCCCCTTTAAAGACAGGTTCCGGTTCCGTATCTTCCAGATGGGCCTGAAATAGACGATGCCGGCTGTGCAGGGACCCGGACCTGGGTGGAGGGGACGGAGCAAAGCTTGGCCTGCCTGGCGCGGGGGAACCCAGCACCGGCCGTGGTGTGCACGAAGGACGGGGTGCCCTACGACGTGGGGGTGCAGCATCGGGTGGCGAGAGAGCATGCTGGGACCTACCACTGCAACGCCACCAACGCCCGCGGCTCGGTCAGCTGGGACGTGACCGTCCAGGTGGAGTGTAAGTCAGCAAACACTGGATCCCTGCAGCTATGTGTGAGATAGTCACTTGCCTAGACCCCCCTGCCCTTGTCTGAACCCCTGGTCTTGTCCTGCCGTGGGTGGAGCAGTCGGCTGAGTTAAACGGATGCCCCTCTGCTGGTCTCACATCAGTTGGTTGATTAGAAGCTCCCGATAAGATCAGGGGCCCCATTGGGCCGGGCGCTGCCCGGACCCGGCCAAGATCTGATGGGGATCAGGAGGGAACTGTCCCTCGGGGAAGGTTCGCCCTTTGCTGCCTCCTGCAGGGTGTCTTGCACCTGCCTTCAAGCAGCTGGGGCGGGGCCCGTTGGAGACGGGAGACCGGGTTAGATGGGCCCTGGGATGAGCATCTCTGGCAGCGCCTCTGTTCGGGTGAGCAATGAATCAGCCATGCTAGGAAGGGAAAAGGACAAGCGCGCTGAACTCGTTAGGGAAGAGACAGTGACCTTGGCCTCAGCGCCTGGCTCGCGGGACTGAGCAGCGGCGGAAGCAGCCCGGCCAGGAGGACGTATAAATACAACGTGCGACGACAAATCCCGCCTCAGCAGCAGAGGTTAATCAGGCAGCTCAGGAATGAACGGTCTGGCAATGTGCTGAACACCCAGGGGCTGCAGACGCCCTCGGGAAGTGGGGTCTGAGTGTGAGATGCTGTACGCAGGCACGTAGCACCGGACGGCCCGGAAACCGGCCAGTCACGCTTGCCATAGGTTCTCGCACACCCGGTGACGTCTGCACTCCTGATTAATTCATCCGTCCCAGTCCAGCTTGGGGGTCGGAGGTTTGTCTCCGTGACTCCAGGCACCGAACCTGGACTGGTGCCGGTTCCTAATGTCACCCTCCAATGTGAGCTTACAGCCTGGCAGGTAGAACTGCCCTCGCAGGCCAGGCTGGTACCTGCATCGACCCCCGTCCCTGGGCCAGGCCCACCGCTGCCCCCAACCGCCACCCAGGGCTGGACTGGTCTCTGCGTTGGCACCGCCTCGGCCGGTCTCTGTGTTACTTGTACCTGGGCCCTGCCCATGGGCTCCGGGACGGTTTGCGAGGAGTTTCTCTCCGCGCTTTCCCAGCACAGACACAACAGCGCAGCCCATGCGGGCAGTGAATTCCAGCTCTGCCCGGCCCTCCCGGCAGCCACGGACAATTGTCCACTTGCCACATCCAGCAGGTGTTCGTGTCACGGACTCCCAGGACTGGGGGGAACCCCCTTTCGGGGACAGTCCTTCTCTGGGGTCCACCTCTCCCGGGGTTAAGCTGTAGGCCCCTCTGCCTCCTGGAGCCGCACCTCTCTGAGCCTTAGCACGTCTGTTTCTGCCGGGGGCCCCCTCGGGGAGTCCCCTCGCTCTGGACCCCCGGGGCCTCCACTCCCAGAGGGAATAATTCAACCCTGTTCTCTAGCCCGGAGCGACCCTCAGCCAGTGTAACACAGGAGGGTTTATTGAGCATCTGAACCCAGCACAGGAAACTCTCAGGGCCTCAGGCCTGGCCTCCCCAGCCCAGCACATCCCAGTCCCCCTGCATCCAGGTGGGGTCTGGCTCTCTTCTCCCAGTCAAGAGACACCCCCCTTCCAGCTGGGCACCTGATATCACCGGCCCCCAAGTCCCGCCTCTGTCCATTGTCTTCTGTCCCAGGTAGACCGGCTGCCTGGGCCTCCTCCCCTCTCATCCATCCATTGTTTCCCCTCTGTCTGGAACCTGCTTGTCCGGTCACTGGGGTCCTCTCTCCACAGCCCATTGTCCTCCCGCTGGCCAGAACCGGCTATGACTCCTGAGCTGGGCATCCCGGTCACCAGTCGCTGGGGTCTCCGTTCTCCAGGCCGGTCGCTGGCCCTCTGTAACAACAACCTCTCTCTCCACCACCTCGTAAAACCAGTAACTCCCAGGGAAACTGAGTCCCAACCCCTCTGCATTGCCAGCCATTGAAAACAACAAGAACCCCACCCCACCCCCCCGCTTCGTCACAGCTCGTC
Organism: Terrapene triunguis; assembly: GCF_002925995.2. Lineage (NCBI taxonomy): Eukaryota > Metazoa > Chordata > Testudines > Emydidae > Terrapene > Terrapene triunguis. Next base: position 3,224,811 of record NW_020665184.1, on the reverse strand, counting down.
TGTGGCACGGAGAGATGGAGAAGCCGGGGGCCCTCTGTTACAAAAGCCGTTGTGTTGGGGAGTTTGGCTCTGAGGGCAAGGCGCTGCACAGCCACTCCTCGGTTACCCTGCTCCTGCCTGGACTAGGAGCTGGCGGTAACAAAGGTGGCCCAGCACGAGCCCTCGGCCAGGGTTCATCTAGCAGAAGACGGAGCCACGGGCTGGGGGAGCCGCAGGGCTTCTTCGTGGTATGAATAGTGGGCCCTTGTTCTCTACCTTCCAGACAAGCCCACCATGGACGAGTCCAGCTGCCCCAGTACCCAGGCGTGGCTGGAGGGGACCCTGCACACCCTGGCCTGTGAGGCGGACGGGATCCGCGTCCCATGCACCAAGGAGGGAGCAGCCGAGGAGTTTGGCGGCGAGCGGAACGTGAGCAGGAATGACTCCGGCACCTACCAGTGCACGGCCAGGAACCGTCACGGGTCGGCGACGAGGGTGGTCACCGTGCGGGTGGAATGTGAGTCTCGATTGCACACCAGCATTGCACTAGCCTGGCTCGCCCTACGTGTGACCCGCAGGCTGTGCTGGCGGCACTGGGGTGGGAACGGCTCCCCGAGAATCCCCCTCCCGGACGGGGGCCGAACTGGCATAAAGGCCCTGCTCCCAGCCCCGGCATATGGCATTGGGGCAGGTCTCGGGCCTGTGCGCCGCAGGAGTTCAGACTAGGTGATCCCGTCTGGCCTTGGAATCTGTGAATCTGGCACTGCGGCCGTACAGTCTCTGCTGCTCCCCGGGCGCCACAGGGTGCAGAGTGTGAGTTAGAGCAGCCCCAAGGCTGCTCTGATTCACCCTGTGGGCTGGGTGAGAGCCCTGCCTGACCTCAGAAGACAGGCAGCACAAATGGCTCCTGTTGCTATTGCCACACTATTACGGCAGAGCCTACGGGCCCCAGCCATGGAGCAGGACCCCCCCCACCCATGTGCTGGGAGCTGTACATTATTTGTTAGGTGAATTACGGTAGTGCCCCAGCCCATTGGGCTAGGCTCTGTACGTTATTTATTAGGTGAATTACGGTAATAATTACGGTGCTCCAGTCTTGGCTCAGGGCCCCCCCAGCGCTAGGCGCTGTACATTATTTGTTAGGTGAATTACAGCAGTGCCCAGAGCCCCACAGCGCTAGGGGCTGCACAGAGACAGGACGGAGTAGCAGCCCCTGCCCCAGCGAGCTCACAGTCTCTAGAAGCGCAGGAACGGAGCAGCTGGGACTCCGGCCCTGCGTGTGTAAAGTGCAGCTGATCTGATTTTGTGCTGGCCCAAGCGCAGCTGCGGGAAGCTGACACTGGACATTCCTAAACGAGCCCGGCCCCCGCGCCCTGCCCTGTGTTACTAATTGCACCGGAAATGACTGACCGTGAAAGAACATTGAGTCCTATGTACTTGCCGCTGTTGGCTCCGTTTACTGGCCCCCCTCGTCTGCTCTCCACCCGATTCCCTGCGCCGGGCCCGACTCGTGAACGTTAGCCGGGGGGTCCCCGGGGTGTCGTGCCGCTGAGTGCCTGGCTGCAAAGTGCTGCCCGGGGCGAGGCAGGAGGGCGAGCGCCGCCAGCCCGGGACGCTCCCAAGACGGCGCGATCGCGGCCGATTCCCCTCCCGCTCGCCCGGCGTTCGTCACACGAGCTCCGCCCGGAAACGCTCCAACCCGGTGCAGCCAGAGGGAGACCCGAACGGGCCGGGGAGACGCGAGCTGGGGTCTGGGACGGAGGAGCTGGGGGGGCCCTGGCGCTGTGCAAATAGCCGCGGAGCTGTGAAGCTGCAGCTCGGGCCGGAGCCTGCTCCCCACCGCAGCTGTCAGAGCCCCAGCTGGAGCCGCAGCGTCTACACAGCCGTTTCTGGGGCCGTAGCGCGAGCCCGTCCCTGGCACTGGGCGCTGCACGTGCTTGCGGTGAGAGACAATTTCAGCTGCCAGCCACTGGTGCTTGATCTGCCTCCCTCCGCGAGGTTCCGGGGCCCATTCGGCGGGATTTCTGGCCGGGATGGCGCCTCGCACGCCGGGACCAGCTTCCCTCGCAGGGTTCTGTCTGACAGCGAAGCATGTTACGCTCCTTGCTGCCAGCCAGGTGTCTTCTCCCACCCTCGAACCTGTGCAGCTCTGGCCTGCGCTGGCTCCGCTCTTCCCACTTCCCTTACGAAGCCAGAACGAGCCGCAGCGTTCCCGTCTTGGTCTCACCGGGGTAAAATCGCCTCCCGTTAGCCCCGACTGTCGCAGCATCGCTCCGGGCGCTCATGGCCAGCTGCTCAGCCAGCGTTAGCCCCATTTTAGGGCTGGGGAAATTGAGGCCCAGAGCAATGGGGTGACAGGCCCAAGGTCACGCAGGGTGTCTGTGGCAGAGCCAGGGTTTGACCCCAGGGGTCTGCCCTGCTGCTGAACACAGGGAGGCTTTACCAGAGCTCAACGGAGAACGCTCCTGCTCACAGATGGAGAAATCGCAGTGGAGTGGGGGGTCCAGGGCTGGCTGAGCAAAGGGAGCAGAGAGAGGGGTAGGATGGTGCAGTGGTTAGTGCACTAGCCTGGGACTTGGGAGGCCTCAGTGCCATCCTTGCACGGCCTAGGGCCTCTCTCGGTGCCCCCCTGTAGAATGGGGGCGCTGCTCCCCCGCTGCACGGGACGGTGGGCGGAAAATGGGGGGGCCGCAGAGGGACCCGGGGCTGCACGGCTGCTAAGTGTGTGACCTTTTCTCTCCAGACAGGCCCGTCGTCTTGCTCCTGGCCATCAGCCCTTCCGCCACCGTCCCACGCGGCGCCAGCTTCAACATCAGCTGCCGCGCCGAGGGCTCCCCGGCGCCCGCCTACCGCTGGACCGTGCCCCCCGCCCCCAACGTCCACTGCTCGGCCGATAACAGCACCGTGAGCGTGGCCGGCGCTGACCGGCACAACCGCGGCGTTTACGTCTGCAGAGTCTCCAACGCCCACGGGCAGCACCTGGGCCAGGTCCAAATCCAGGTGACAGGTACGGAGCAGAGGGTGAGGAAGCCAGGGAAGGGCAAAGTGTGTGGGGGGGAGGGACAGATCCCCTGTGGGGTTTCTGGGCGTTCTGCAGCAGCCCTGGGGGGTCGAGGTCCCTGCCGCGCGGCGGGCGAGGAGGCAGGACTTGAGCCCAGCCTGATTCAGCGGCACCACGCACCTGGGGCGTCTCCGCTCGCTTCGTAACAGAGAAGCTGCCTGGCGGCGGGGGGGCTGGAGCTCTGTGCTGGGATCCAGCAGACCTGCCGTCTAGTCCCAGCTCCACTCCTGGGATGCTGAGCAACCCTGGGCAAGCGACAGCCCCGCTCTGTGACTCGGTTTCCCTTCCCCACCTCTGCCCGGCTGTGTGATCCTGGGCGTGTCCCTTCCCCTCTCGCTGCCTCTGTCTAGCCTGGAAGCTCTTTGGGGCAGGGACTGTCTCTCCTCCTGGAGCCTCACCCGCGTGTCCCCCCTGCCAGATCACAGATTCATCATCGCGGCCCTGATCGCGGGGGCGGCCGTGCTGCTGCTGGGTGGGACGGCCGGGCTCGTCTATTACCTCAAATCCACCGCCTGCAAGAAGGGCGAGTACAACGTGCAGGACGCCGAGAGCTCCTCCAAAGCCGCCTGCCTCGGCCGCGACGCTGCCGTCTATGGGATACAGCTCACCCAGACCTGAGCCGGCCGGCGGCCGGAGCCACCCACACGGGCTGCTGGAGGGGAACCCGGTGGTGCGTCCCTGTGGCTGGGGCGCTGGCCGGCCTGCCTGGTTTGGTTGATTGGTCGTTGTTGCATCCGTCCTCCGGCTGCTTTGGAAGCTCCTGCCGAGCTGTGTTCTCGGTCCAGACCCGGCCTGTCTCCGTACAGCCACCTCCGCATGCAGCTTCTGTCCTCGGATCTGCTCCGCCCTTTTCCCCTTCCCCGGCCCCGCCCCGTGGCCCTGGTGCAACTTCCGGCTTGTCGCCGATCCAGACAGCTGGTGTCTTGCCTTAAATATCCCTTCTCCGGCTTGGGGAAACGGGTCATGAGCTGGCCCCGACCAGGCCATGATTGTACTGGAGCGTGCGGGGGGGAGGGAGGGGGTTGCCTAACCCAGCGCCTGGGTGGACTGGCACGGGCAGGGGAGAACGGGTACGTGACCCGCTGGGATCCGAACGTCTAGGTTCCAGATTCCAACCCGGGGGGAGGCAGGGGCCACCAAACAGTCAGGGTCCTGCTAGCAGGAATGGGCCAGTCTGTCCTCAGATATAAGAACAGAAGAACGGCCAGACTGGGTCAGACCAAAGGTCCATCCAGCCCCGTGTCCTGTCTTCTGACAGTGGCCAGTGCCAGGGGCCCCAGAGGGAACGAACAGAACAGGGAATCATCCAGTGATCCATCCCCTGTCACCCAGTCCCAGCTTCTGGCAAACAGAGGCCAGGGACACCATCCCTGCCCAGCCTGGCTAATAGCCATTGATGGACCTGTCCTCCATGAATGTATCTAGCTCTTTTTTGAACAGACGGAACAGCTGGGGGCCGGCGTGGGTCACGTGTCCTGCTAGGAACAGCGCCGAGACCCAGCAAACTCGTTTCATCACAGGCCACTAAGTTTATGGTCTGAGCGCCCCGTGACCCCTGTCAGTCAGCGTTTGGGTGCTGCTCTGCTCCTGCTCCGGGGTAACGACAGCCGCAACCTGTTAAACTTCCCTTCCTGCCTCAGAGACAGCCAGGGATCCCCCCCACGTCTGCCCCCAGCTCACAGTGAGCAGTGAATTCCTGCACTTTGCTGGCTTGCTGTTTATGGGCCCTCGGATGGTGCAAATCAGCATCGCTCCACTGACCCAAGCTCTGACTCTCGCATGAGTCGCGTTCGCGGTGTGGTGCTGTCGTCCTGGGCCCGGCGAGCTGTTCTTCAGAGACAATGTAACACCACAGCGTGTTTTGTGTTATGGTTGTGGGGCAGAATTAAAACAGCAGCCCCCCTCCTCCCCCGCCCACATCCCCCACTTCCAAGGGCAGAATGCCATAGGAAACTCGCAAAGGCCAGAAGAAAAGCCTCCATCTGCTGGCTTTGCGCAAGCTTGTTCCAGAACAGCCGCTGTGGATGTCTCTCTCCAGGCAGTCTTAATTACCAAGCACAGACTTTGTTCTCTAGCAACTGACAAATTTAGCGCGTCGGTGACAGCCTCGTGGCTGAGCTGCAGAGAAAAACAGCTCCTCCTTGGCACACGCCTGGCAAGCAATACACGAAGCAGGTGGGGAAAGCAGCTTGCAGGGTAGTGTGCTACAGGCTGACACGCTGCCGGCCGCGGGGGCTGTGGGACTTCATGTTGCTGCACGCTCAGCGAAGACGGGTGAGAGCCAATCGGCTAGGTACTGGGACCTGCTGAGCGAGGGCCAGACCTGCCGCTGGCGCCAACGAATGGGTTATGGTGGGATCCGCAGTCATGGCCCAAGGCCCGATTGTGCAAGGCGCTGTACGTTATGTATTATGATCCCACCGCTCCTGGGCCAGGCCACCCTGCACTAAGCTCTGTACAGACACGGACCTGCTGCGTTAAATCATGGCGCCACGCTGCTTTACCCCAGCGGACGATCTGGCCCGTAAACGTAACCGGCCTCTCAAACGCTTGTGATTCTCTTTCACTTTCCAGGCAGGTTTTGAGACAGCGGGGGCTCCCTTTCCATCCGGGTGCGTGAGCGGAATGTTTGAGTTTCTTTGGTTTATGCTTTGGACTGGGCAGAGCAGCTCAGACCGGGGGGGGGGGTCGTCCAGCCTGTCCTGGCTCATCCCAGCCAGGGCGTGGGATTCCCCGGAGGGGTCACTGATGGGCTATTCTGCTACTGGGGAATTCTCTCCCTGCCTGGCCTGGGGTCAATGCTGGCTCCTGCTTTGGAAGTGGAAAATTTAGGGACAGGTTCAACCCAAGCGTCTCTGCTGAGGACGTTCCCGCTAGAGCATTCAGCAGGGCCAGCCCCAGCCAGGCTGGTCTCTGCCAGTGGGGCTGCTGGGCTAAGGATCCTACCAGCGTGGTGCTGACCTGAGCCGGAGCTAACCCACCGCGTTCGCCAGGAGCCGTTCCAGGGAGATTCCCAGCAGCAGACCTGGCTCTGGTTCAAACCCCCTTTGCGCCGGCCATGCGCTCGCGGCAGCGAGGGGAAGGAGCCTGCAGGTAGCTTGAAGCCCCCTTTGCACTCCCTGTTTTCCACCCGCCCCTGGGTGTAAGTGACGCTCTGCTTCCCACGCCCACCTGGCACGCCGAGAATCCCTGTGGCGCCCTTGCGGCTACGGCCAGACGCTCCGTCTGTCCCCGGGGTCGAGCCCTTCTGCCATCTCTGCACCTGCCGGCCCCCCTGCCCCACGGGGATTTCTAAAGGGCTGCTTCCACCCACCGTGAGGCCCCTTTCTGCGGTGACCTGAGCATCCCAGAGACTCAGGCTGTGAGTCATCTGAGCTTCCCCTCCCCCCCGGTGGCACTCTGTAGAGGGTTTACACAAGCTTAAAGTTCCCCGTTCAACCGCAAGCTACAACCGGAATGTACTAATGAAGGGGTTCGTTTGGGGCGGGTTTCGCTAATGAGTATGGGCCCTTCTCTGATCGCAGCTGAACCAGCAGCAAACTTTTCCAGGGGCTCAGTGCATTGGTGAAGGGGCTGGTGCTTGGCACAGCCAGCTCCGCTGGGTAAAAGGGCTATTTTCCAGTCGAGTTTCTAACTGCGTTTGTGTGTTCTCTCTCGCTCCCCCCCAGCCTGGGCTTGAGGAACGGGCCTGCGTCAGTGCGAGCTGCACTATAATTAATGTTCGGGGCGGGTGGGGGCCCACGCTGCACTAGGTAATGAACGAGCTCTCAGCAGTGCTGGCCTCGCAGCTTGGGAAGGGTTTTAAAACATGCTTCCCAGAGGAATAAGAAAGGACAAGTCGGTAAAGTTGGGTTTAAAAGCTGTGATAATAGTTGCACAAGGCCACCCCCGCACCCCCTGCTGGGCCCGAGTGCTCCCAGGCTGCAGAAATTACTCATTCTGCACGCCTACAATGTGTATCAAAAGCCACAAGGAACTCACCATCCCACCACTCCACGGTGGCTGGTATACCTGGGGGTTAGCTAGGCTGTGCTACAATGTAACTATCAAAAGCCTCGTGATCAGGTATTTAGTCTGTTACAAAAGGTTGCAGGGTGTTTAATTGCATTTACTAAAACGGCACAGAAACAACAGGCGCTCAGTGGGTGTCACAACAGTCGTGCGAGAGTGACAGTGAGCGATGGTATTGCTGTTTGAGCGGTTGGATGTGGACTAGCCCTGGGCTTCGCTAGACTCCTACGCACATGTGAGCATGGGTGTGGCGCCAGCACTGGCCCAGTGCTCTCTCTGGGGGGCGTCTCCGAGCCAGTTCTCTAGCAGATTGAACATTCGCCTCTTCCCCCCGGCCCAGCGTTTTACTGCCGAGAGCACGGGCAGCCGGTCGTCCTGCCTCTCCAGAATCGGCAGCTGGGTAACGGGTGAAATTTTGGAGCATGAGCCTTTCCCGGGCTGGAGCGGCACAGCAGTGCTGCCGGAAACCCAGCGTGTAGCCGCAGCCTATGCCAACGAAAGGAACATCACCTCCCCGAGCACAGGGAGCTAGGCCGCAGGAAGCCTGCGTCCGCCCCGGAGTGCTGTCTACACCAAGGGGCAGGTTGGCAGAACTACATGTCTTATTTCACACCCCAACCGCCGTAGCTCTGGGGGCACAGCTCTGGCTGCAGCATTGTGCCACAGCAGGGACGTTTCCTGCCTCCCCGGAGAGGGAGTTTCCAGCGCTGTAGTTATTCCACCTCGCCGAGGGGCCGGAGCTGGGTTGAGGGAACGGTTCTTTCATCGCCCCAGCTGCAGGTTGGTCACAAAACGCAACATTTTTCACAGCCCTGGGCCGTGCAGCGAGGTCGAGGTCAGCGCCTGAGGGCTCGGCTACACCCAGCCGCTGCGGCGATTAACCGTATCTGTCTCGTTAAAGCAGCACGCACCGCCCGTCCGGTGGATGCGGTTACACCCGTGTAAAGGGGTTTATCCCAGGATAGTTCTACCGAGGACAGGGACTAAGCCCGACTGGTAGAACATGGCCAAACTCGCTGATCGAAATAATGTTGGCAAAAAAATCACACACACCCCACCTGCCGCAGTTCCTTTGTTATGCAAACTGCGCAGAGCAGCCCGTCGGAGCGCACATCTCGTCGCCTTGCACTTCGGCTAGTGCTCCTACAGTCCTGGAGAGAGTCCAGCTCCACCCGAGGGGCGGGCTGGACCCGGGCAATGACCCACAAAGCAAGTAGTCAAAGGGACGGAGCGTGGGCCTGGGAGTCGGGCTTCCTGGGCTCTGCCACGGGCCTGCAGGGTGCCCTTGCTGTGCCTCGGTTTCCCCACCTCTAAAATGAGGCTAATGCCATTGCCCTCCTGTGCAAAGCACTCTGGGGAGGAGAAGTGCTAATAGTGCTTGGCTGCGTCAGAGGCACGAGTGGCATCTGTCAGCCTCCTTGTGTGCTGACGGTTAAGCACAAGGGGGGGAGTGGAAGCTCCCCGTAAATAAGAGGGGGAGCTACTGAGACTGGCCGGAGGCAGGCAGCCTCAGGCTGGGAAGGAGCTTTCCAGTTCTTTCTACAGCCGCTCCTATGTCAGTTCCTCTACGGCTGGTGCCCAGAGCCCTACACTTCCCCCACCTGCAGGAGCGGGTGCCCTGGGCACTGCTGACCCCATCCCATCCTGGGGGTGGACACGGGCTCCTGCCCCTCCCTCACTGGACAGTGGGCCAGAGAGTCCCACCTGCTCCCCCACGGCTGGACCCATCTCGGGGGCTGCTTGAGCCCATCCGCTACATCCCCTCTCCCGGCCCCAGCCTCCGGCCCCCCCACTCGCCTTGGCGCTCGCAGTGTCCTGCTTCCAGGGCCATGTAGACCCTTCTGACCGTTTGCCCAGGAAACATTCCTTCAGTTTGCTCAGGGGAGAGCCAAATAAAGAAATTGTTGTGTTTTAACGAGTGCCAGCTCCTGCCCTGGCCTGTGTAGTAAGAGGAGGCCCTGAGATATAAACCTTAGGATCAGAGGGCCGGTATGAGGCCTAAGGCCTGAACTAAAGTAACGGTCAGGGCTTTGCTAACATAAAGCAAAGTTAAGCTGTGAGCCAGAGGTAGGCCCTGCTCACAGAAGCTGGCAAGGAAAGGGCTGATGTTGCATAAATATATATCCACTTAGCATAGTTACAGTATAAACATGGTACCAAGACACACTATACCGAAACATTCCACAGATAACATGGAACAGGCTGACCCATCCCAATGACAGGGGCAAAAGGGTAAAATGATGGATAGAGTTGTTTTGATCGAACCAACAGGTACAAGGTGCGAGGCGGCACCTTACTACGTAGGGAGGTTGTACCTTGCTACGTGGAGGGATTGCACCTCAATACGTCAGGAGTGATGTGTAACTTGTTTGTACCCGTGTATAAGAATGTATCCCTGGGGTGGTGTCTTTGTCCGGCCACGGGGGCAGTGGAAAGTCCTGCCACTGAGCCGGGTTCTTGCCAAGAGGCACTTTCTCGTAGTATGCCCGGTAGACTAAGTAATCTACGGGGAACTGCCATTGTGTCCGAGATCGCAATAAACCTGGTCGACGTGACTTTGCATCTTACTAGACTCTGTGGTTATTGAGGGTTCTCGTCGGGTTTGCTGGGTCAGCTATCTGCGCAGAGCTGGGGCAGCACACGGAGGGAGCACACGCACGCAGCCGAGTGATATCAACACAGGAGAAAGCAGAGCACCACACCGGTAGCATCTGACAACAGCATGTCCTGCACCCAAGCCAGCACATGGGCCAAAGTGGTTCCCCACCGCCTGGGCTAGAAAGCTGGAATGCCCTGGCGCCAACGCCCTTCCTCAGCCCCACTGTCTCGGAGCACCGTGGCCTGCGCTGTGTTTAATCTCCTAACGCCCTGAGAAATGCAAACCCCGCTCTCGAGACGGGAAACAGGCACAGACAGACCCGGCCAAGGCGCAGAGCTCGGTGTCAGCACCAAAGCTGGGCCAATGCGAGATATTCCCTCCCCTACCTTGGCCCAGGCCACGGCACAACAGGGAATTAAACCCAGGTCAGCAACCAACCGCTGCACTGGGAGTTTGGGTCCACTGCTAACCGGGCTGTTTGTGTTCATCCTTTTACACGCAGATTCTTTTTGAAAGGCCTGAGCTGACGTAATCTCTTTCGGAACCAGCTCCCTTGGCTGTGGGGGCCAAATTCTCAGCTGGGGTAAGGAGATGTCCCTCCAGCAAAGTCAGCAGCACAAGACCAATTGCCACCCGTGGATCCTAAATGTTAACAGCCTCCCAGCCTCGAATCCATGCCTTGCACAGAGACTCAATGCGAGGCCAAGGCACTGCTCACGCCCACTCACCAGCTCTGGCCCCAGCCATTGACCGGCCCCCGCACCAGGCTGTGCTCGGCCCCAAATGCACAGACCTGGGGGTCAAGTCTATGTAGCTAAAATCGCTGCTGCTGAGTGCGGAGTGAGGGGGGCGTTGTGAACTGATCTCTCACGGCTCCCAGCCATGGGACAGAAAAACACCAAGGACCCAACCTTGGGTTCAAAACCACCCTGGGGTGTGTGTGTGTGTGTGTGTGTGTGTGTGACAAAAAGCCACTCCCATCCAGCAGCTGTTCAGGAAACATCATAGGCTGTGGGAAGGGACGGTGGGAACATTTCCATCAAAAAGTTGGGGTGGGGCAGGGTTGATGCGTGGGGGCAAATGGCTTTTTGACAAAAACGCAAATCTTCACAGGAAAATGTTTTCTGTCAAAATGTCCAGGGTTTCAGTGAAAAATGGAAAACCAAAAATATTCCACTTTTCTGTTTTAACCTGATTTTTAAACAAAAAAAATCAATTTTTCATGGGGGGGGGGATGACCTCCCAGCCCACTCTCGGCTCAAGACAGCTGCCAGTGGGCAAGTGGCACCGTCGGAACAGCCTCAGCAGTGGGGACAACTGGATCCTGGCCAGGGTAAATAAATGTCGCTCCATCAACATCAGCAGCGCAAGCCCAGTTCACACAGCTGAGACTCTGACCCGTAAATGTGAAGTGTCACATTCTTTTCTACATTGTCTCCTATAAAAGTGCTTGGGGCCATGGCACCAAGACCTCTGTGCTAGGCATTCGCTGCGGAGTTTCTCAAATGAGCCAGTCTTTGCAGTCCTCTCACTTCCTTCCACTTTGCAACACTTCTTGTGAGAACGCCCAGGACTGCACCCCTCTGGGAAGCTCTCCCCAAACCCCAGCGTAGTTCTGGGCTTGCCAGTTTGGGTTTGATCTAGCTGGGTCTCATGCGCACCCTTATCCTTCCCCCTAGCGCACGCGTGTGGGTGGAGGACTCGCTGGGAAATGTACGATGTAGACAGATTGGACCAAATTCTCTGAAGAGGCCGGAGCCTCATTTCCAAGTCCATCTGCGGCCAGATATTCCAGAGAGTTCCACTCCCGTGTGCTGAGCACTTTTGGTCGCCTAACCCCTTGCTATGGTTCCTCAACGGGAGCCGAGTTCTCTTGAAAATTGAGCCCCAATCACAGACTCGTAGGACTGGAAGGGACCTCGAGAGGCATCTAGTCCAGTCCCCGGCACTCCTAGCAGGGCTAAGGATTATCTAGACCATCCCTGACATGGGTTTGTCCAACCTGCTCTTAAAAATCTCCAATGGCAGAGATTCCACCACCTCCCTGGGCAATTTATCCCAGATCTTAACCAATGATGGTAGGTGCTGGGCCCTTGTCAACCTGGTCCTGAGCTCTGTAAACTTTGGTCCTCAAGCACAGACTAGCGGCGCTCCCAGGAAGCCCCAGCGATGTCGGTGCAAGGGAGAAACATGGGAAAAACCACCGTGCGCACATGCCCATACATGGATGGATCCAAAGCAAAAGGCTGCGGAACGGATGCCAAAGATATCGTGGGGATTAGAACAAGGGGAAGATTTGTGAGGCTCACGGTTATGCCGAGCCTCCACAATGCAAGCCGGATTATTACTAGTTAGCTGCTAACAAGGTGTGCTCCGGTACCACGACAATTGTGCCCTACAATATGTTAACGGAAAGGCCAACACACTGGGCATTGAACCTGGGATCGGCAGGACTAAAAGCATGAGCTACTAGAGCTTGACCTAAAGAATCCGGGGAGTTACAGTCCGTTTATTATACAACATCATCAATCATCCCATAATAAATCATGAAACCCCTGGACGCTGTATCCCGCATTGGCCTCCGTGCACTGCACGTCAGAAGCTTTTCAGTCAATTCAGCCCAGCACTTGAGCATTCATTCGGCTTTAATTTTGACTTCAGTGGAGTTAAACCCGTTATTAAAGTCAGCCTGAATCAGAGCCTTCATAGTTAGGAGCAACAGCACCACCAAGCATCTTAAATAAGAAACAGCATAAACAGGAATCCCAAGGCTGGATCAGACCCAGGCTCCATCTCCGACAGGGCCCAGTCCAGGTGCTGTACAGGAAGGTACAAGAACCACACCCACCCCAGGAGTAGATGTGGGATCATCTGCTCCTGGTGTCTACTAGTTAGATTGGCTTAAACCCTGAAGCACAAGGTTCAAAATCCCTCCCCAAATCTGTAGAACTAATTAGGAGAACTCCGGATACTCTTGCTATCCGTATAAATTTCCAATTCCCCTTTGAATCTTGCTAAATTTTTTTTGCCTTCCATGACTTCCAGTGGCAGTGAGTTCCACAGACCAATCACACAGTATGAAAAAGCATTTGCTTCCATCAGTTTTGAAGTGGCCGTCTTTTAACTGAACATCCCCTGGCCCTTGCGTGATGAGACATGGGAGACCAGAAACTCCCGCTCTCCTTTCTCTGCCCATTCTTTATTTTATGTACTGACCTCACTTCTTCGCCTTTCCGAGGTCAACACTTCTAAGCTTCCCACTCTCTTTTCACGGGGGGGGCTTTTCTGTGCAAAAGCAGGGACCAGTCCGTTCTCAGGGTTTTCATTGTTTTGAGAAGTTCATCGGCAGAATAAACCACGTCCATAGTCACTGGCCGGAGACAGGAAAATAATGCCCCTGAGATGGGTTTCTCTAGTAATAACTACTGCATCCAGCCACGGAACATCTGAATTCACGGCCTCTAGGCCTCCTATTAAGGCCCCGATATGGCAAAGACCTTGACTATAAGCACATGCTTAAGTGCTGTGTTGAGTAGAGATGGGATTGCTCTTGGAGTCAGCTAGGCCCCTAAGTCACTTAGGCCTGGCTCCTCTAAGGTGTTTAAGCATCTAACACCCATTGATTTCAAGACTCTTTTTGCCGCTTGTAAACCACTGAGATAGCGCCTCGAATGGACTGAACCGGCTGTGAATAGGGGAGGCCTGGCTTTATATCTCCCGGGAGAAACCAACATGTCACATCGAAACTCAAAAGGGACGGACGAGTAGAGTCTTTCCATACACAGCAACAAGAAGCCAGTTTTATTTTAAAGTGCAACCATTAGATTCACTCCTGAACGAAAGCCAAAAAACCCAACACCCGATCATCTTAAACCACATCTTCCCCGCATTGTCACCACGCTGGAGCGTTTGAACATTTGTACCAGAAAGGAGAAAACATGGCCATTTTCATCCAAGTTCACAACTTGGCACATAAAGTGTGTGTGTGTGTGTGTGTGTGTGTGTGTGTGTGTGTGTGTGAACAGTGCCGCACTGCAAAAATAAATATATTATTTACACATATAAATATATCGAGATAATCATTTTGTACAAGAATGCCCCATAGGTACTATTTTAAGTAACAAACTAATTGAGAATGGACATAAGTTTCTGAAACGCAGAACAAGCTAACGAAGGAGATAATCTCTCAATTCAAAAAGTGCAACCCTTACTAAGTTTAGTGCAACAAAACAAATGAGGTTCCATATTCATTATCCCCAACTAACTTGTTGTTATTTAGTTTTTTAAATTAGCAAAGATAAAAGCTTTGAAGGCTGAGCCCTGCAAGTTTACAAGTCTTCGTGTCTCTCCTTGGAAAGACATCAGCACGTGAACAGGAAAGCTCTTCACTAGGGCCCATGAACGAATATTGATCTAAAACATTCTTAAACCCTTAACAATGCTGCGTTTCATTTGGAGCGGGGGTTTTTAAGCATTGCCAGAATCTACATGTTCAGCTCATGTCCATAGCAGCGATTGTTGCTGCCTCAGGTGCAAGTTACTATCTGAATGGAGCTAATATGTTAGTTTCTTTAACATCCGGAATTATCTCCATTTATTCTGGAGTCTGCATTTGCCCCACTGCTAGAAAGAGCCTCGCTGCAGTGATCTGTTCTACAGTCAAGACAGGTTAGACCCCGGGCGTATCCCTGCTGGCCAGGGTGTCCTGGGCTCAGAACAAGCAGCCACCCACACTCACACCCGCCAGGTGAGCCAGGAGCAAACTCTTATTTTCCCACCCCTCATTCAAGCTCTGTAACAACTTCACCTGTGCAAAAACCTGGGTTCATTTTCTCGTCCACTTCCTGAGGCGCTCGCGCAAACCAAAGGCAGGATCGAACATTCATTTTACAGAACACAACAGCACGAGAGGCAGGGGAAAAGCAACAACTGGTCCTAAAGGCAACTGGACTGAGCCAACGCATCTCGCATCCCTCCGCTCAGCCTGCAGGGCAGCGCTGGTCTCCTGCTCACTCCAGCAGATACCAGTGCCCTCTGCTTCGCAGCCCGCCGCCCGGCTAATAGCAAAGAGTCCTTGCTTGAGATTTCAGGAAGTCGTCGCATTTTCTAGAAAATAAAACAAAAGGAGCCTAATTCAATTATGTCCTTTAAACCTACAGTTACTACGTTCGTCCCCCTGTTTGAGCTGTAGGGGTGAAAAGGCCTGGATCAGAGGCAGGCATCCATCGTCACGGGGAAGTGTGGCTATTATAGTGGCATGAGAAGACCCCAAGTGAGACTGGGGTGCTGTACAAACATAGGGCGAGAGACACTCCCGGCCCCAAAGAGCAGGAAACAGAGGCCTTGAGTGGCAACTCACCGGAGGTCAGTGCAGAGCCAGTGCTGCAACTGGAACCCAGGGCTCCTGACTCGCCGGCCAGGGCGGGATCCACTGGACCACCCAGCGCCCAGCTGACTCTTGTGAAAGATGCACTGACAGTGCAGAGAGACAGAGGTGCAGGATGGATACATTTCAGAGCCTTCAACCTCCAAAATATTTGAGAGCAGGCCAGAGTGGGGAGCTGGGGGAAGGGGGAACGAGAAATCACTCTAGAACCAGTGCTACTGGGAGAGCTACAATCAGCCACTTCCCTCTTGCTAAGTTGAGCCCCCAGCCTGTCCCGTCTCTTTTCAACTCTGTCACTTTGCTAAACTACTGCAGGCGAACGCTGCAGCAGGAAACAAATGCAACAGAGAGAAAAGCCAGTGAAAGGCAAGTGACGAAGAAAGGAGGCTGGTAACATGTTTAAATACCTGGTGCATAAGCCAACTTCTGGCTGCAGACAGGTCCAGCTGTGTCAGGTCAGGTGTGTGTTGTTTTTACTTGACGGCAATTCCTTCCTGCCTCACAACACACACACAGGGCAGGACTCTTCTCCTTCAGCAGGGCCAGGGAGGGAGACACACACACACACGCACACACTCCCCGAGTACAGAGAGGATGAGAATGTTTCTACTGCAAAATAACTTATTGTAGCAAAATAATATCGATTTTCCAGAGGAAAGTATCTCCAGTAGGTGAAACTTAATATGTGGGAAGAGGCAATACAAGGCTCCTTGCTTAAATGGAACAAGAGGCCCTAGATTTTGTTCTGACTCTCTGCAGAAGGGTAAATTTCACCCACTAAGCACAAACTAACTTCCGGGTAACCAAGAGCTGCCTCCATGGATACATTTAAACAATTCACTCCTTCCATTCCCCTTCACTAGTATAAACAATTGCACTGTCTCAAGTCTGTGGCTTCCACTGCCCAGTTTGTCTGATCAAAGGCTCCGGAAGAGGTGCACGGGGGGTTCATTTTAAAATAAGGATGTTGCGATGCAGCCAAAGCTGTTCCTTTTTTAAACATAAATCAATCAAACGGGAATGACCTTTTCACGGTTCTCTGCTGGGCCACGGCCACGCGCAGTCTGTCTCCGCAGTTAGAGCAGCGGGAGTAAGGTTTTCCACTTTTCTTCGGGATATTCCAGCAGCGGAAACATCGTACCCTGTACTTTTTGTACCTGGCGGGGGGTGGGGTGGGAAATAAGTTGGTTCAGATAAATACATTTTTAGCCAAAAGTGGAATAATCCTTTTATTTCCCCCTTAGTCTTTTGAAATGTTCCCTTTGCTTAGAAAGGGGATATTTAGGGTGGAATTTATTTAGGAAAATGCCTTGGGCCAAGAATTTTGGAAATGGGGCCCAGATTCTCAAAGGTGTTTAGGTGCCTTGAAATCAAAAGGAGTTAGGCACCTTTGAGAATCTGGGTCTGGGTTCAGCTCCTAAATCCATATTTAGTGGCCTTGCCAGCCCCAAGTATTCAAAAACCACGAGTCAGCCGACCCTCAAAAAAATCAAGGGGTTAGCTTCAAAACCAACCAAAAAAAAAAGAATAAAATGTTGATTTCTTTGTCATTGCTGTCTAGCTTCAGAGCCTTCATATGGTCAACTAGGGTCATGTTTTCAGCTCTGTGACCATTTTCAAAGTTTCAAGCTTTTTTCTGAACCATTTTTCAAAAATTAAAGCTTAGTGTTTTGGATAATCACATGACTCTGGGAGCTGGCGCTTCCAGAAAAACACCAATTATTGCAAGATTCCCAATAAGATCATGAGAGCCGGCAATATTGATTTAGGCACCTAAATAAGGGCCTGGCGTCACTGCCGTCTTACGCCAGGCACCTACCCAGTTTTAACCCAAGCGGGAACTGTTGGGTGCTCAGAATGTGGCAACAAACTGCTCGTTTAGGTGCCTGAATACAGGAATCTAAAAGCCTCAATCCCGCAAACACTTACCCACATATTTAATTTTGCACAGACCTTGGCCTGGCCCTTTTGTGCACAGTTTCAGAGAGCAACACTGGCAGCATATATCACAGGTACCTGATGCCACAAGCATTGCAGAGTGGGATGCCGTCCTCCGCAATCCTCCACAGGGGAGTTTTCCTCGTCTGGCAGGAAGCGCAACACTTAGCACCTAAGGAAAAGACAAAGGTCAGACGTGGGCTGCGTGGTGGCTTTATTGCACAGCTTCATGGAGTTTAAGCATCATGCACTGAGTGCAGGGGACGTACTGACATCCCTTCCAGCCCTACCCTTCTATGGTTAGATCATCTACCCTGACCTCCTCCCTGCCACAGGCCAGTACATTTCACCCCTTTATTTACCCCTATATTGAGCCCAATCACTTGTGTTTTGCTAAAACGCCTCCCCGATCTGGATATAAAGACCTCCCGAGATGAAGACCCCACCACTTCCCTTGGTAGCTTTTTTCCCATGGTGAGTCACCCCTCACCGTTACAAATTTGTGCCTAATGTCTGATGTGCCTTATGTCACAGCAAGACAAAGCAACAGCTCTGGGTGTATTACAACCACAATCCCCAGGTATTGGAAACCAAGGGAAAGGGCTTTGAGATCTATTTCCTTTCTGGTGGATAAATGTGATTTTAGTTTGTGGTGTGGCGGAAGAAAAGGGAAAGAAAGTCACAATAGGTACAGTACTGTTGCAACTTTATTTTGTCATAGCTTTTCTTATCAACTGTCTCCAAAACTAACCCTAGAATTAAATAACACCATTACACAACCAGTGTCCAGCCATACAAGTGCTTGTTATGCTTACAACCATGAGTATTGCCTGTTGACGTGAAGGGGACTGCTCACCAAAGTGCCACCCCTGGTAGTAAGTACATGTGAGAGGACGCACGTCAGTTATAAAAGCCCAGGTCCTCAGTTGGCGTAAATCAGCAGCAGACGCCTCAGGAGGTCGTGGAAGCTCCTTCACTGAAGGAGGCTGGAGCCACCTGTCTTGGATGGTTTAGACACAACAACTCCTGCACCTTGGCAGGGGTTAGACAAGATGACCCTTGTGGTCCCTTCTAACCCTGTGGTTCTGTGAGTCTCTGGCTGCTCCTTGGAGCTAGGTCTGATTTCCACCAGCTAGGATCTGGCTAGAGAGGAATTTAAGCGGAGTATAGATCTTAAGCTGGTCTCCGCACAGGACTGAATTTCTCCCAGCAATAGGAGAATCGGGCCCCATATAGCTGCCCCAATCGGTTCAGCGTGTTACCATTGGATAGTAAAGGTTTTTGTTTCTGAAAAGCAACATACTCTGGACAGAGAGGGAGCCTTGATCCTCCTCAGAACTGCTGGCTCTGCAGAATTCTCTTGTTAAAGAGATGTGACTTGGATTTGGGTTACGGCTTCTTTTCCCGCACGTTGCGCTGAAGACAGATTAGATGAGACAAATCTTACCAGGTTGTGACATTACTTTCAAACAAACAAAACAAAGAGCAAAAACCAGTGGAACAGCATTTAAAAAATCTTCCTCCCAAACCAACAAAAATTAGCTACCGAGGGTCAGATTTTTCATCCCTCTGCTTGTTGGGCAATCACGGATACCCAGCAAAGTGGCCCCAAAATGCTCCCAGATCAGCCTGTTGTATTTCACAGCCTCTCTCCACTGGTGTCAATGAGAGTACGAGGTGCAGGACAGAGGAGCTGCCATAGTGGATCTGACCTACGGGCCGCCTAGTCAGGGGACAGCACAATGGAGTCATAGATTATAAAACCTATGTTGTGATCACTGACCTCCTGTACAACGCAGGCCCTAGGACTTCCCAAATCACCAGCTCCTTCAGAGAAAGGGGCAAGAAACTCCAGAGCAGGCAGATGGGAGGTAATCTGCCCCCCATGTAGGTCTGATCCTAACCCCTAGTAGTTAGGGATTGGAGGTTTAATGTCCCTTCCAAAATGGTTATTAGCACTAGCGGTTAGAGCTCTGCAGATCCACATATTGTCCAATCCCTCTTGGAATGGCACGACATTCTAGGCCTCTGGGACCTCCCGTTGCGATACGTTCCATGGCCTAGTTACATGTTGCATTTAAAATAGGATTTCCTAGTCTCAGTTTGAATTTGCCAATTTCTGTTTTCCTTGAGTGTGGCAACGGAAAATCAGGCCCCAACTGTCTAAGGACTGAGGGGGAGTTTTTCAAAAATACCTGAAGGGATTTAGGCACAAACATCCCTTTCAAAAGTCAATGGAACCTGTGCTCCTAAAACACTTAGGTGGCTAAAAAACACTTCCCCCTCAATACCGGCCCGAATGTGAATTTTCAACATTTCCATGTATCTCTCCAGGCTAAAGAAGGCTGAAAACAGAACCAAAGTGAAGTCTCTTTTCTTCTGCTCTGTAACTTTAAAAGGCGTTTGGTGGTTGCCATGTATTTTGACGGACACGTTAGCAAGTGGGAGAAGACTCGACTGCAGTACGAGATATTACTGGAAGAGACAGTAAACCTCGTGCTCCAGGGCTTAAACCAACCTCTCTCTGATAGAGACTTAAAGTGGGGGGCAGATTATCCCCCAGCTGCCTCTGCAGGGCTCTTACACCTGCCTTTGAAACAGCTGGGGCTGGCCACTGGCAGAGACTGGGTCCTGGACTAGATGGGTGTTGGGGCTGAGCCGGTCTGCCAATGCCTCTGGTCCTAAGTCAGTTCCAACTGGCTGCAGTTTAAAGTGCCAGAGAACAAACGATCCCCTCTCCTCCCCCCAAAAATAAATAAACCTGATCATTATATGAGCAGGAAGCACTAGGGGAGAGACAATGGGGCCTGGGATGGGGAAATGACATAACTTGTGTTATGATAACACACTGTCAGATCATATCCTTAAGGACAAATCCCAGCTCAGCATCTCTGACCCCCCACCCTGCAGAAAGGGGATCCCTACACAGAGCTCTGTACAGTTCCCCAGTATCCAAAGGCTTGAGGGGGGGGAAGCTTGCAGGAGAGGTGGCAGGAGTTGGGGCTGGCGGTTCCTTTAGCACCTGGAGAAGACACAGACACAGACAGAGACATGATAAACAATCATAAAGCAGGGAACCTGCCCTCTTTGGTGTGACTCACGCTTTCCTATTGCTTTCAGCCCGTAGATAGCGCAGTGACAGGCACGCCACAACACGTGTGATTGGAGAGAGCTCCATGACGGGGTGTGTGCATGGGAAAGGATGGCTAAATAATGGGTGTGGGGGGGGGGGGATAGAGAGAGAGAGAGAGTATGGGGATAGATAGATAGATAGATAGATAGATAGATGGGGTGTATGGGGGTAGATATATAGATAAATAGAGAGATAGATGAGGTGTGGGGTGTGGATAGATAGATCGATAGATAGATAGATAGATAGATAGATAGATAGATAGGGGGTGTATGGAGATAGATAGATAGTTGGGGTGTATGGGGGTAGATAGATAGATAGATA